>NW_017731369.1:6516615-6531684 GCF_001890085.2 Hipposideros armiger | reverse complement strand
GAGGGAGAGAGAGAGAGAGGGGAAAATAACAAATAAAGAGAAGACAGGGATAGAGAGAGAGAGGTTTGGACAGATGGACAGACACCCAGACAAGTAACAGATGTTGACAAGGAGACAGAAAGTGAGGAAGAAAGACAGAAAGAGTAGGAGATATGCAAAGGGGCAGAGAGAGGAGATGGAGAGATAGAAAACAAATACAGAGGGAGAGGAAGACAGGAGGGAGACAACAAAGGAGGAGTCCAAGGTAGAGGGAAGGAAGGAGGGAGAGGTGGAGGGAGGGAGCGAGAAAGAGGGAGAGTGCTGCAGAGACCTGACCGCGCTCCCTTGCGGACTGGCTGTGCGTCAGCCGTATCATTAGCATCCTTCACCACATGGACAATCCCTACCGTGCAGCACCGTGCCCACTGCAGAAAGGGCCTGCAGAGCAGACCTGGAGGGCTGCGTGGCGATGAGAACGGCCACTGGGGCAAAGGGCACACTCTAAGCCCCAGCCCCCAGAGCTGCGGGTCCTGTGGATTCCCAGTGGGGGGATGTGAACTCCCCTACCCGATAGGGGGCCATGGTTAATGCTCTGAAGTCCATGGGCCTTGGCCCTCGATTTTAATTAGGCATTTAACTGGAAAGGGGCAAGGCCTTCATATTTCCCCACAGATCCAGCTGCCAGCTTTGTCATGATCCCCTGCAGGACACTGTAAAGACATGGACTTGAATGAAAGAAGATAACAGAGGAGCATGTCAGAATCGCCAGCTCCCCCACCCCAGGTTTTATGGGATCAGGAAAAGTATCCCAATCGGAGGGGCTTCCATGGGGAGAAACAGGCTTTCTATTGAGTAGAATTTAACCCTTCAGAAGCTTTCCTAATTACTTCTCTGACACGTAGTGTCCTAGAGGGAGCGAGTCGCTGTGTCAGTGCAGCCTTGGCTACTTGCCAACGTCAGGGAGCCCAACTCAACCTGGCTGAGTTGAAAACCAGAAAATCGGCTCAGTTTCCTGAGAAGTCCAGGGGCTGTTCAGCTTCAGGTCTGGCTGGATCCAGGTGTTGCGGTGTGACCCACAAGCTGTGCCTCTCTCCTTTCCTCATCTCTGCTTTCTTCTGGGAGAAATCCATCCACACACAGTTCCTCCAAGTTGTGGCAAAGATGATGACTGGCAGCTCCAGTCATCCTGCCAGCTCAGCAATTCCCCCAAGTGCCCCTGTCTCAAATGTTCCAAGCTTCACTCTCTTTGGAGAGCCTTGAGTATGCCACCACTGTGACCCCTGGCTCCCCTGGAACTGGAGGTGGAGTTAGTCACATCCAATCACATGGCCCGAGAGTCGGGAAGGGTCCTCACAGGGCAAATCAGTGAATTAGGCAGAGAATACGAGAATGCACTGTAGTCAGGGCTGACAGCCTGCATGCATTAGTTTTGCTGTATTGATGGCTGAAATGCTGAAACATTTCCATGTTGGTTGATAAACAGCCACTGCCTTGAGTTTTCTGAGTGCTTCCCTGGCCTACCAGCTTGGACACCTTGACCCTAAAGTTTGGGTTGCAATGCCTGGAAGAGTTGGGTTCTCCAGGAGGCCAGTGTCTATGCCTCGGCAGTTGTTGAATAATTTGAACATCTCCCCAGAGAAAGAGACCCTCAGGACCCTAAGGCTGAGAGTGAGCTGTGGAGGAGGACTGGGCAAGGATGCTTGCACAGCTCCAGTACTGGCCAAGCAGACTGGTGCTGATGCTGGGTGGTGAGCAGCTGGAGAGAGTAATGACAAGGATGGTGTGAGCAGGCACCTGGTACTGAGCACTCTGGTGCACCAGCCCCTGAGCCACCTGCTCTACATGGGCAAACGCATTTAACCCTCACCATGCACTGGGTGCCATTCCAACTACATGAGGAAAACCAAGGCCCAGAGAGGTCAGCTGAGCCCCCCAAGACAACCAGGAGGTAGGCATCAGCTGGTAGTAACCCCTGATCCCATTCTGACACCAAGTGCTGGGGTCATCCTACTACACCTGTCTTTTGATGCAGATTCTAGGATTGAGGCTGAGACATAGGCTGGGGGTTGTCAGGGTCAGGCTGCAATTTCCTGTCTCTCCCTGGCCCACCTTCTCCTCCCCTCACCCCAGACCTTCCAGAAAATGTCTCACTGTCCCTGCTGACCAGGGAAGAGACCCATACATCCCCGAGACTCCCAGTTTCTCCCTTCAGGATCATTCTGTTGGCTGGGTGGGGATAGGGGAGACGCCTCCTCCCCAGTTATAATACAGTTACAATAACTGTTAATGTCCTTGTCTATCTATTAATACTATCATCTGTGTTATTTCCAGTTATTTTTGGTGGGTTGATTTTTCTTCTCATTATAGGTAATATTTTTCTGATTCTTCGCATACTGGAAGATTTTGGATTGGATACCAGACACTGTGAATCTTACCTTATTGGGTGTCAGATATTTGTGCATCCCTGTAAATGTTCTTAGGCTTTATTCTGGGACACAGTGAAACTACTTGGAAGCAGCTTGACCCATTTAATTTTTGTATCATCAAAAGTGACCAACTGCAACGATAATTTGAACATCTAAGATGTACACAACCTGGGCTAAGTTTTTTTTGTTGTTTTTTTTTAATGCATTAGCAGTTAGGCAATGGACTCATGTTTTGAGATTCTACTATGTGTGTGATCCTATCGATGTTATTTCCAAGTCAAGAAACTGGCCTGATAGGTATCTATTGAGCACTTGCTGAGTTCATGATTTGGGGTTAACTTCTTTTATGCTCAACCACGAAAGCAAATCACGGCCATCTTTCTCAAGACTACCTGCCATGGGCACGGTGCCACCGTAATTTTCCTTACTGCCACTGCGTCAGCAACCACAGCCATCTTTTGGGCATCCACCAATTGCAGGGCATGTAGTATAAAGGCAGGATTTCTTCCCTGAGCTGTCGATAGAAAGGTTGGCCCCAGCTGTAGACAGAATACTACAAGGCAGTGGGAGGTGTTGCCTGACAGTCACCTTCCAACAGGTTTTCAGAGACAGGGCGTTCACATCCACTTTGAAAAAGGCGAACTCTGTTGTTGCTCTAGGGTGGTCTCAGCAATGCTGTGCCCTTATCACACATCTAAAGCATTTTTCTCACCCAAAAGCCAATTTGAATCTCACAGCGGCCTTTTTTTTTTCTTCCCCCTAAGTTAATAACTTCTTTTCCTCTCAATGCCCACTACTTCCCTATCCAACCAATATCCTTATGACTGTCGTTTTGTAGACAAGAAAGCAGGCTCACGGATGGGACCCTTATCCCAGGTGGTGCCCACTGGCCAGGGGCAGAGGCAAGAGGTGAGTGTGTCTGACTCCAGGGCCCTCTCTCTCCTCCACCTCCCATCCTGCCTCTTTTCAAAGTGAGTCACAGGGAAGACAGAGAGCCAGAGAGGTGGAGAGCGCCTCTGCCCCAGCTGCGTGTTCATCAAATGCAGCATTGTAAGGGATCACTTGGCAAAAGATGAGCAATAAATTAAATTACTCAGAGAACACAGCCTGCAATCAAAGGCATTGTCTCAGAGAAGCAGAGCGCTCGCCTCTCCAAGCTGGGCTCAATTATAAGCCACAAGGAGACTCCATTTCATGTAGACTAGGCTCAGGAACCCCCCAAAACTACCTAAGGGCCACTTCCTGGTCCCTGCCTTCTCCCCAGCTCCCCCAACCTTCGTTCTGAGGGGGCCTGTGAGGAGGAGGCCTGGTTCAAACGACACTCTGCCCAGAAACCACAAGTTTATGAATCCCAGAAGTTTCGCTCGCTCAGGTCAGGCTCAGAGCTTGGCTGACGTTAGAGAAGGCATTTTTCTCTGTCAGGCAACAGAACGCAGCTCAAAGACGCCAGCTGCGAGGCCTCAGAGCCCAAGTCTCTAATTAAAACAGTGGAAAATTAGATAACTTCACAAATTCATCACTGCCGCCACTGGCTGTCAGAGGAAAGGCTTCAGGGGTTACCCCCACCTTTTGTTTATATGCTAACGGGGTCCCTTCAGTTGGCCTTTGTGTGTGTGAGTATGTGTGTGTGAGTGTGTGTGTGTGTGTGTGTGTGTTCTCGCACACCCCCGCACGCGTGCATGCACGTGTTTGCATTTTCTCTTCCTCTTGTTCTACTCTTTCTGCTCTCTCTTTTATTTTTATTTTTCAGCTCAGTCCATAAAATCTTCCATCTAGCGGTCAACGAAGAAGAAAGAGTTTCGTCCGACAGTGGCTTTTATCACCTCTCTGAGCTTGAAAAATATTTCTGTTTAAATTACTCTTATTCAACATCTCATTTACTTCTTCTCCCAATAACCAGGCAAAGCGGTTTTATCCACTCCGTTTTACAAAAGAAAAAACTGAGGCTAGGTGAGCTTGGCTACCTGGTCTAGGTGACACGGCCAGGCGTTGAGCTGGGACTTGAACCCACCTCTGTCCAACCAAGAAGACTTGCTCTCCACCCCTACAGGTCGGACTCACACAGACTGCCACCTGTGCCAGAAATCCAAGGGATGGACATGGTCGTAGTTGTATTAACTACCATTTATTGTGCTTCACGAGCAGTCTGTTTTCACTCACCCAAAACAGCATGGGGTAAGTACTATAAATATCTCCATTTTACAGAGAGGCACGTGGAGGCTTAGACATTGAAGCAGACAATGTGAGACAGTTCCTAGCTCCTTAACCCTTGTAATTCACTGCACCCAGACCTCTTGGCTTGCATTTTCCTCTGGTCACTGGAGCCTTCTCTGCTCAACATGTTGGTATACCCTAAATGCTGAGTTCTAATGCCCTTGGAGCATAAACACCTATGTTCCTTCATGTCAGGTAGCATAACTCTGAGATGTGATCTGCATGATTTCACAGGGGTTTCTAATCTGGTGGGGAGACAGTCAGTAAGTATATAAGTCGATGTGTGATCTAATGTGAGCTAGAGACATAGGCAACTAGGAAGTAGAAAGCCGGGTGGGGGCTGCTGAAGGATGGGGGCGGGCGGTGCCGGTTTGTATGGGGTGGTCAGGGAAAGCCTCTTTGAGGAAGCATTGATTGGCTCACAGGAATGAAGGAAGCAAGCAAAAGAGCCATGAGAAGATATTGTGGAAGAACATGCCAGGCAGGCAGAACAGAACATCATCACCATGACCATCACCATCACCATCATCACATCGCCATCACCATCACCACCACCACCACCATCACCATCACCATCACCATCATCATCACCATCATCACCATCTTCACATCGCCATCACCATCACCACCATCATCACATCGCCATCACCATCACCATCATTATCACCACCATCACCATCACCATCACCATCACCATCACCATCATCATTACCATCACCATCACCATCACCATCACCACCACCACCACCATCGCCATCACCATCACCATCACCATTACCATCACCATCTTCACATCGCCATCACCATCACCATCATTATCACCACCATCACCATCACCACCATCATCACCATCACCATCATCATTACCACTGTCACTATCCTCATCACCATCACCATCACCATCGCCATCTTCACATCGCCATCACCATCACCATCACCATCATTATCACCACCATCACCACCATCATCACCATCACCATCATCACTATCATTATCACCACCATCATCACCATCACCATCATCACCATCATCACTATCGTTATCACCACCATCATCATTCCATTTCTAATTCATCTAATTCAGTTGGTCTGGGGTGGGACACAGTGGCATTTTAAAAAAAAGTTTCCAAGGTGATTCTCACATATAACCAGAGTCAGGATCTGCTGCCCTAGACTGAAATACCGTGTGGGTAAAATTTCATTTTAAAATTCCATATTCACAAAAGCTCTACAGGGTTGATTCTTTTACTCATCCCGTTTTACAAACGGGAAGACATTCAGAGAGAATAAGGGAGTTAAGCAAGGCTACAAGCCCGTCAGTTGCATGGTGTCCATGGGACCCTGGCACCCACCCTCCTAGCTGTTGCTCCATGTGGGTGCTGAGTCGGAGGGACCTTCAGAGCATCTGCACATAATATGCACCCAGGGAATACCTGTGGGCCAATCCAGGGTTCCTGACTCCCAGCTTTGGACACCGCCACTTCCCATCTTTGCCTCAAATGAGTATGCTGTCTTTCAAAGAAGCCAGCCAGCCATGAGATGCCACAAAAATATAAAGGTGACAATGTCATTATAGCTGCTACTGTGGTTGCTGTTTCTTATATGGTAGAACCCAGAAGGTCACACAGCTAGTAAGTGGCAGAGCCAAGATAATGCATAAACATTGACTTTTTGGGACCCCGGCCCCATCTTCCCCAACCATCTCCCTTACAACCGATTTCTAGGGAAAACACAGCTTGAAACCAAAGGCTCCATGTCTGAGCAGTGATGAGCTTAGGCCAGTACCTCTCTGAGCCGCAGTTTCCTGGCCTGTAAACAGGGTGCTTCCTCTGCTGATCTCATTGAGTTATTATGAGACTGAAGTAGCAGGGACGTGGCTGCATCATGTAAACTTCCAAGCACCATGCACATGCCATGTTTTGTTTTCTCTTATTGTGTGCACAAATGTGGCCGCAGGTAACTTTCAGCTTCTCTGCTCCCAGGTACCACTGCTGCTCCCTGCTGGAGGAGGCCTGTGAACAATGTTCGGTCTCCAAGCACCCTCTTGGTTCAGGCCTGTGTGCAGGGTTTCCATGCCCTGGTAATGTCCCCCATCTCACAGCCACCGCTCGCCGCCATGTGGGATGGCAGGTCAGGTGGGCACAGAATACAGGGTGGGAGCAGGCTGGGGTTGGAGGTTGGCGATTGAGACAGTGACGGGTCCAGAATCAGAACCTCTGGGACACTAGCTAAAAATGTATGTCATGGGGGATCTGTGTTAAAGCAAAGCTCCCCAGGCAATTCCGTGGCCAGCCATTTTGAGACCCATTAATTTAATAATGTTTGTTTATTCGCCCAACAAGTAGTTATTGGCCCTTTCTCTGTGGTGTGTGCCTTGAGTTCTAGCTGGTTAAGGGGCCAGCTCTGGAGCTGCAGTGGATGGAATCATGTCTGGATCTTCCACACCTGCAGCAGATTATTTCATCTCTATGGTTTCTTCATCAGTAATAATGATAATGATGGTGAATGCATGTGACTGCTTACCACGAAGTAGTTACAGTGGTGTGCTGGCAAATGTTCTACAAGCAGCTCTTCAGGGGTGAAAAAATTGATTTGTAGCATCTGCCATTTTCCATGGTGGAAATACTCTCATTGCGGCTGATTTTAAGCCACTAATGTGAGGTCATTGAACATGGAGTCAGGAGGTGTGCAACAGCTCATTATTTTTGTGTATTTCCACCATAGTGATTCGATAGCCGTAACCCAAGGGCAGAGATAATAGCAAGAATACGGTAAAATAATTAGAAAGTGATAAGTTTCAGGTATTTATTACCTTTGTTTTAAATGTAGTTTGTTTAATTTTAAGTGTGCATCATTTCATTTTTTAATAATGGCAAAAATTTTAATTTGATTAAAATTTAACAGCTCCTGCAAGCTGGTCTGGGTTAGTTCCAGCATGCTACTGGTTAGCTGCTGTGATTATCTGATTATCTCTGTTTCACAGATGAGAACCCTGAAGCACAGAGAAGTTAAGTCATTTGCTCAGGGTCATAGGCAGAGCCAGGATTCAAACCCATTAGTTTGGCTTCTGAGCCTAGCGATGGTGATAATATCATACCCACCTCTCAGGGTTATTTTAAGGATTAATGCATATAATGCTCTTAGAGCAATACCCAGCACCTGGTATGTGCTCAATCAATGCTGGTTGTTATTAACATTGTTCCTATTAATACAAGCTGGAGATATGTAAGTGCGTGAAACACAATCTCTGTCCTTCATAAACTCACCATGCTAGGGGATGAGACACATACGTGCAAGGCATAACGGAGGCATCTGTACATACACTGCATGGGCACAAAGGAAGAGTTGATCAGCTCTGTTTATGGAACAAGGAGGGCTTCACGGTGGAAGGATTTTTAAGCTGGATTTTGAAGGACGAGTAGGAGTTCACCAGGCAGTTTAATGAGTCAAGTGGATAAGCCCGGTCACCTGTGCGGCTAGAGGAGCCTTAGCCCTGTTGCTTCTTCGTTCTCTGACTCCCCTTGTCATGAAAGTTGATGCAAAATCCATTGCCAAGTGAGGGCTCGATGACTTGCTTTATCCAGATAAGCAAGCCCCTCACACTCTCAGGTCTAACCTTGCCTGAGCTTGGCTGGCTGCATCTCCCAAGGAAGCTTCTGGATTGAGGCAGTGCATCCTGGTGGTTATAAATGATGGAATCTCTAGATTTGAATCATGGTTCCTCCCCTGACTGTGATGCACATCAAGTAACCTCGATTCAACTCAGCTTCCCCTTCCATAGATGGAAAGTCATAATAGCGTCTACCTCGTCAGGCCGCACAAGAGACATGAGACAATGTTTTTACGCTTAGCACAGAGCTGGGGACAATAAGCTGGCTTCCAAGTGCAGGCCAGTCCTGGAAGCAGTCAATGGTTTACACTGCCTGGGCCTGGAAAGGCTGTTTGGGCTACAAATCAGGTGGGCTGGGGTGGCGCATGTCAGGGCAGGTAACATCCTGGGAGCTGCGAGGCCCACCCAAACCCGGCCCCACAGGCCCCCTGCCAGATTGGTGCGAGCGTCAGGAAGCTGGTGGCCAGGTCAGAGCAGGCTGTCATTGTGCATGGTCCCCTGAGGTGAAAGCATTACGGGGGATGCTGTCGCTGGCGCCCCCACCTCTCAGCCCTTCCTTTGAACTCTGACAGTAATTTCACATGTACATGTGGCTGCCAAGCCTGCGTGTCTGATGTCCTTTCCGGCTTTTGTAATGTCATTTCCCGTTCAGGGATGGGGAGATGCATTATTGATGTAGGCGAGTCACTTTTGGGCCTGGAATTCCCAACATAGGTAGAAAATCGGCATGGACGGCCCTTCTGGTTCAGACGTTGTGGGCAGTTCAAGTCATCGGCCTTTTTCATGTCTTATTCCTCTCTTCCCTCCTCCTGCGTCTACTTCTTCTTCTAACTTGGTCACTTCGCGGACAATCCATTCAGAAAATGTACCAGTGGCAATAGCAACACCAACGGGAAAGGCCAACATCTTCAGGGAGTGCTTGGTTCCTTGTATATTAATTGTTGGTGGATTTCACTTGAGCGTCAAATATAAAAAAAAACCTGAGAAATCATAGATACAAAGCCTTTAAATCTTTGATATGAATGGTTGCATAAAAAGTGACTATGATATGCTACAATACAACTAGTATAATTAATAAAATAGGATAGGATAGGATAGGATAAATGAAGGGTATAGATCAGGGGAGACATCTTTTTAAAGAGCCAGAGAGTAAATATTGGGTTGTCAGAGAAGTCATGACGTATTTTTTTCTATGTTCTTCGTTGCAAAAAATGTGTCATGACTTTGCCAACAACCCAATATTTTAGGCTCTGAGAATCGTACTGTCTGTCCAATTACCTCACTTTGCCGCTGAAGCAGGAAAGGCAGCTGTAGACAGTACATTAAAGAATGGGTGTGGTTGTGTTCCAATTAAACTTTAAGTACTCTCCTGAGAAGCCTCCTGGTTTTGGTGGTGTGAACATGATCTGGCTGCGGTCTTGGGCGGTGGGCCCCTGTGTGTCCCTAGAGCTGTGGTTTGCCCGCCCCTGGCGTAGAGCACTGGTTCGGGAGTCAGAGCAAGTTAAACGAAAATCCTGGCGTCACTGCTAGTACGCTGTGAGAAGTGAGGCCTTTGGGAAGGGATTTCACTTCTTGGAGCCTCAGTTGTGCTGCCTGTATAATGGAGATAAGGACGGTGAGGAAAGCACTGGGTCACGGGGAGGTTAAACAGATGGTGAGCACAGTGCCAGGCGGGAGGAGGGTGAGTCCACGGGAGCCACCCCGGTGAGGATGATGATGATGTTGATAATGATGGGGAAGGGGGTCCAGATGCAACTTACTGCTGATCTGGGTGACTGGGCAAATCCTTGCCCCTCCCTGGCCTCAGTTTTCTCATCTGACAGGTAAGGAGGTTGGACTTGGTGGTGCTCTGGCTTCCTTTCTACTCAGTGCCCCTGGGACCCTGCAGGTCCCTCTGTGACACTGAATCACACAGCGGGTGCCAGCTGGACCATCGCTGTTTCAGCGATTTCACCAAGGCACAGTGTGGAGTCAAGGGCTTCAGCCATCTGCAAACCTGGACTCCATCCTAGTTGCCATCAGATGCTCTGTGCAGCTGGTGTTAGCCACTCATTCATGTGTTCCTTCAAGACCTCTTGCGCTTCTACCATGAGTGGTGCGATGCTAAAGCAAGGCGGATGGGAAGAACCACAGAAGCTCGCTGACCTTGGAGGACCCACTTTCACGAGCTATCTCATTTTGGAGGACTGGGTCTGATCAGGCTGTGGTCACTGCGGTGGGTTGAATTATGCCCTCCCAAAAGATCTGTTCACATCCTAACCCCCAAACCTGTGAATGGGACCCTATTTGGAAACAGAGCCTTCACAGAAGTAATTAAGTTGAGGATCTTGAGATGAGAGAATCCTGGATTTAGGGTGGGTGCTAAATCCAAGGACACGTGTGTTTATATGAGACAGACGAGGAAAAGACAGACACAGAGGAGAGGCCATGTGACAACGGAGGCGGAGGTTAGAGTGATGTGGCCACAAACCAAGGAACACCTGGGGCCACCAAGAGCAGGAAGAGGTGGGAAGGACCCTCTCCTAAAGCCTTCAGAGGGAGGCGATCTTGCCAATACCTGGATTTCAGACCTCTGGCCTCCAGAGCTGTGAGAGAATAAGTTTATGTTGTTTTAAGCCCCCAGTTTGGTGTCATTTGTTCTAGCATCCCCAGGACACTGACCCTGTCACCAAGCATGGTGTTTCTAGAGAGTGTCGCCTAGATTGTCCCTTAGAGTCAGTCACGCCTCCAACATGATGCTCATATCCCTTAAGGAAATTCCATCTCCTGATAAGTGAGACTATTTTTTTTTCAGTAGAGACTTTACAGGTCCAAACTTGTTAATGAGGCTCAATGTCCTGTTGCAATTCCTGGGTCAATGCTGGTGCAGAAAGGATGTTTCAAATTCTGAGTGCTGCCTGGACCAATGAGTTCAGCCAAGTGTGTTAAGTCAAGAACTGATTTCTGTGTGTGTGTGTGTGTGTGTGTGTGTGTGTGTGTGTGCATGCACGCATGCTAATATTTTTTTATTTGTTAGGGATCAAAAACAAGTTTTAAAAAAGTTATAAAAGCTACACAATGTAATGTCAAGTATAAGATTATACTATTGATTATAATCAATTATTAACTTTCCACCTCATATCTTTTCATTCTATTTGTTGGTTCTTATTTGAAGTTTGGTTTGAGCTTTATCATTCATTCAATTTTGGTCAACAGATTGTTACCAAGTGTGCCCAGGGCTGAGGGAACACACCTGAGTACCCCACTTTGGAAAATTAACCCGGGCTTCTAAGCTTCAGTTTCCTCGTTTAAAAATGGAGCCAGTACAGGTTATTGTGAAGATAAAGAGACACTGCTTCTTAGGATATCTAGTGCTGTGTTGCCCACATAGGTGTCATCTATCTGTCTTTTCCTGGTGTTGTGTTGAGGATGGAGGATGACACGGCTTACTGAAATGACACCTTTGGTCATTTGCCCTTGTGCGTGTCCTGAAAGCGTCCATCACCCAGCATTGTGGGGAAATGAAACATTTTCCCATAGTTTTTAGATAAATTATTGTTTACCCCTCTGAGCACCCAAGGATCCCCTTCCTCCAGGGCCCTCAAACAAAACAAAATACACAAAACCCAAACCCACCTGTGATGAAAATGATTTTAACCTAGAGACATCACAGGTCAAACTTGAACTGAGAATGTCTTGTTGGCAACTGATGTTTCAGCCTGGTAGTGGGGTCAGGTCAGGAGGGGACACAGGACAAGTGGATCTGTGCTGCATTCCCTCTTCCCTGGGCCGAGAATGGCCAACTGCCTAAAGCAGGCGAGCTCCTGACGGATGAGGACTCAGCTCTGCTGTTGGGGAGGCATAGAGTGATGGGAGGGCTCAGTGCTGGAGCTAGCCTCATCTGGCTCCCCCACCCTTGAGGCGGTCGTTTCATTTCTGTGAGCCCCAGTGTCTGTCAATAAAGAGCATCACAATGAGAACCTCACAGGGCTGTTGGAGAGATGGGATGAGACAAGGTTCAGAAAGCAGTAGAAGTAGTGATGGGCCCCTCCCTTTATCCTGTCAGCCAGAGCCATCCAACAATGCCTACCTGTGCCGTAGCGAGTTCCCCATCAGAGGAGGCATTCAAGCACTCACGGGGAGCTGCAGAGAGGAATCATGCACCAAGAATGTTGCCCAGAGGACCTCGAGGTCCCATCTTTCTACAACCTCTTTCACATTGCAGCCACCGTTGAGCAGTAATTCCTTCATGGGCTAAGCCTCAGTGGACAGAGCTCCAGCTTTTTCCAGTCCCTGCTCTGTCCGTGGTGACAGTGACCCCAGAGCAGAGGCCACAGTCTGAAACTGCGTCCTACCCATTTCAATCTAGAGCCGCTTCTAAATAGTGTTCACGACTAGCTCAGAAATAAGCAAGTTAATTTTATATTTGGGTCACTTTAAAAAATTGCCAGCATTGCTTTAAAAGGTCTTAATATCAGATCTCGCCATTTTTATATCTGTGGATATAATTTGCTGGAGAAGAGGCTCTCAACCTTGGCCCCCTTATTATGATGCCCTCTTGGATCTTAAGTTTTGAAACTTTTTTTTTTTTTTGCTACCAAATAATAACAGCTTCCTCATTCTTTATTCATCACACACACTTATGGCAGCCAATCAGAGCATGAGATAATCAGCTTGACCATTGCCAAAAGCAGTGAAATTTGACCTTAAAGTCACTCTGATTTTGGCTCATGTACAATTTCTATTAGTTTTCGTGAAATTATGAAAATAACTCCTGGGTCACCATCATAATCAAATATGAATGACAACAATGCAGCCTGTCTTCCTCCTTCTTTCCTCCCTTCCTTTCGTCTCTCTTACTTCTCCTCCCTCCCTCTCCACTCTCTCCCTCCCTTCCTTCCATTTTCCCTTCCTTCTCTCCCTTTTCCTTTCCTCCAATTAATCACCATTCCTTTAACCAAGCATTCAGTTGGACATCTATTCCCTAAATCGCCCAATCCCTCCATCCATTTGTTTAACAAGCCTTTACTGAGTGGACGCGTCATGCCAGGCCCATTAGCCCCTTGGGGATACAGGCTGGATATGCTAATATGCTACTCTCATGGGACCTTTCCTGGTCCTGGGGCTCAGGTAAAAGGCTGCAAGCAGCAACCAATATTTTCAACATGATGAGACGAGGGAAATCCTGCACCCAAGGGAAGACAGTAAGAAGAACTGATGGTGCAGGAGTGGGGAGACTTGGGCATGATGTCACAGAAGGGGTGGGACTTGAGTTGGACTTTGAAAAGGAAGATGGGGTTCAAGTGGGGAAGGGTGTTTTAGACAGAGGGAGCAATATATGCAAAGGCTGGGGGGACTGGCAGGGCATGGAGGGTTGGGAGCTGGGGAGTAGTTTGGGATAGGAGGGTGTGAACTTATGGCTGGAGAGAGAGATAGGTGGGGATTACATTATATGTGCCCTAGTGAACCATGTTGGTGAGCCCAGAGCTCTCCAGCAGATTCTTTTGACATGGCTCTGGGCTCTGAATATGCAAATCACAGGAGGTTGTGGCTAAGGGTGCAGCTATGGTAGTGCCAGCACAAGTGACAGAATCTTAGACTCTGAATTGCACAATTAAAAAGTCCCTTCCGGCTCTACCTCCATCTCAAGGGAGAAATCCCCGTTTTGACCTCAGTGGGAGCTCAGCTCTGTGGTTGTAAACATCAAGTGCTTCCTGGGTCCCCACCCCGCACCCCAAGAAGCCAAGGTTTGATACAAGAATGCATGTGGGGAACAGGAGGCTATGGGTCCTCCTGTGGGAACTGTCCCAGGATGGAGGTTTGTGTGTGGGTATGCACCTGGGGTTAGTGCCTGTGGGGGAGTGTAGGACGCAGGACTAGGCAGAGGGAGGAGATGAGCTGAGATGCAGTTACACCATGGCCTTAACGGTCCCTTAGGGAGCTCTGGGGTGGGGAGAGCCCTGCCGAGCTGTCTTGCTGAGTGCCAAAAGGCACCAAGTCCTCATTCCAGGAAGGTGGTAAGGCAGTGCCTTTCAGCTGAGGGGTGTGACTGCAGATGGTCAAGCAGATGACGCTCCCAGCTTCTGGGAGAGGGAGTGCCTGGGTGAGTCCTGACAGTGGCAGTCCCCACAGCATCTAATGCAGGGTCCGGCTTCATGGAAGCAGGGACTGGACACTGCTCAGACTGCTTGCCTCCCCCACTGGCCCTCAGCAGCCGGAGCGTGTCAGTCCATTCAGCATCCCACCATTGTTGTGAGACCGCGCTCTGCCTCTGCCTCCCCTTCTAAGGCTCTGCTTCTGCACCCAGCCCCTCCAGTTTGTGTGTCTCAGGTTCTGAGCCACTGGAGAAAGGGTCTGATTGGTGCCATGGGCCTGCTGGTGCTGAGTCCTCACCACCCTGTGGGACAGAGCCTCTGGACTGGCCAGCGAGCTGCTTGGCTAGTTGCTTTTGAATCAGGCGGCAGCTGGGCAGCTGTGGTCAGATGAGCAGTGACTGGAGAGGATGCCCTTGAGTTGAGACAAGGTCAGAGACCACAGGTCCTTTTTCAGGGCAGCTCTTGGTGTGGGATGCGTTCAAAGCTTGGCTAGTCTAGCACAGTCTTCCAGAATGCAGGTTCCAGACTTCCTGAGATGACTCTAGAAACAGCAAACTCACTGCATTTAGAAGTAGCTCACATTTAATACCTCTAAGAAATAAACAGTTCACCTTATGTCATGCAGGAAGTTGCCTCCCTGAAATGTGCTAGATCTGGAAAGCTACACTAAGTCTGTGCAGTCCCACATTGGAGGCCAGTGTAATAGCAGAGACAGCAGTGCCCACCAACCTTTTTTTTTTTTTTTTTTTTTTTAGCTGAGCCATCCT
>NW_017731369.1:6426945-6516559 GCF_001890085.2 Hipposideros armiger | reverse complement strand
CATCCACTGCCCTCCCACCCCCATATCATGCTTATCTATTACAATTCCATTGAATCCGTTCCCGCACTCTACTCCGTGTCCCGAGGTGATGCTCGCACTCCTCAGCCCCCCAGCTGTTAGGAGGGTCATGTGACTAGTTCTGGCCAATGAACTGGGAGTATACATACCCCCTGCTGCTTCCAGGTGCAGGCATGAAAGGCCCTCAGGGAATCCTCTTGTTGGCCTCTTCCCTGCTTCAAAAACCCAGGCAGCGGTGGTTTCCAGATGGTGCTGCTACAAGGTGGTGGTGCTGCCAAGAACCTGGGTTCCTGAATGACCACCTGGAGCACAGCACCCTCGCTGGACGTGAGCATGAGTGAGAAATAAACCTTTGTTGTGATCAGCCATGGGGATTTGGAGTTTAATTTGTTCCCAAAACATAATCTAACCTATCTGGACTAATACAGAAATTGGTGCCAGAGAGGGATGTTGCTATAACAAAAACCTGCAACATGAGGCATTGGCTCAACGGCCAGACACGGTCAGACAGCAGGAGACGAGGCAACAAACTGGATTCCAGCAAGGAGGAACCTCTAATATGCGGTAGCAAAACGTTTAGTAAAACCTGCAAAACCTCTGGAGGCAGTTATAAACACGATGAACTTGCAGTTTGAGGGAAAGAAGTTGGCACACAACACAAATTACGTACGCGGTGATTGGCCCCACTTGGCAACGTGTAATAAAAAAAAAGAGACAAGCTCAAGAAAGCGACTCATTTGCAGCAACAATGAAAGGGAACCGATGGTCTTGTAATATTGAAAAGCCAGATGGGCCTCAACCCCAGCAACATAGAAGAGCAATGGTGAAAGAACTCTGAGAGACAAAGATTCAGGAAAACCTTTTTAACTAATTAAGGTTGGTTTGTCTCTGCTGCGCCATGTCTGGGGTTCAGTTAGAAAGACTTGAGCAGCTGGGGCTGGAAGAGCTAGGAGAGGCCAGACAGCGCGCTCTCTCCATTTGGTGAACTTGGGCTTCTCCAAGTGCAGAAACAGGAAGTCTTACTGGCCATTTCGGGGATTTCAGAGGATAGAAGGGGGACTTTGGCCCTCTTCCAGGCCTGGAACTGGCCAGGCCTTGAACTGGTCTCGTGTCACTTCTGTTGTACTCATTTGGTCAAGGCAGTCGGAAGCCCACCAAGACTCAAGGGGAGGCCATAGGTCCCACTCTCAGAGGGAAGTGTGTCAGAGTGCCAAATATTGTACAGGTTCCTCTGTATAACCCCTGACAGAAAGCTGCTTTCTCAGAGCTTTCATAAGGTTGTTCTGTGCAAAGAACAGCCACAGTGTTAACCGCGGCTAGAGTGACAGTGGCTCCCGCTCTGTTTCAGGCCCTGGGCTGCACCTGGGGCGGCTCCATGGGTCCTCTCTTTCCAGGACCCAGGTGGCAATAAAAAGGAATAAAGCTCTGACACAAGCTACGGTGTGGATGAACCTTGAAAGCATTACATGAAGTAAAAGAGGCTAGACTCAAGGGTCACATGTCATATGATTGCATTTATATGAAACGTCCAGACTAAGCAAATCCATAGAGAGAAAGCAGGTCTGTAGTGGTGATTGCTAAGGGGAGGGGGGGGGGCTTCTTTTGGAGATGATGAAAATATTCTAAAATTGACGATGGTGGTGGACGAACATATCTGTGAACATACTAGAAACTGTTGCATTGTGTACTCAAAAATAGTGTTGATTATTGATTGAAATAAAGGATTGACATCTTTTTAAAAAGCAAGGTATTATGAGCACAGCCTTTATTTCATCTTCCCTTTGGGCCACTGGACAAGATGAAAATCACGAGTGCTTAGGCTTTGGGGTCAAGTCCCAGGGCTGTCCCATGCTGCTGTATGACCACAGGCAACCCCTCAACCTCCCCGAACCCTGGCTGCTACATCTGGGTAAAATAGAATATTAATAGCACCTGTCTCGTAAGACTGTTATGAAGATTAAAGTACAATAGTCCAGGTCAGTGCTCTAAGCATGTCTGGCCGACAGGGAGCTCTCCAGGATGGTGCTTGTCACACATGTTGTTTTTGTATTTTGTGGAGGTGAGGTGAAAATTGAGTCCGGTGGGTCAGGTGATTCTCAAAGGGACTCTGAGCCTGGCCCTTCCTGGCTTCCGGCCACCAGCCAAGTTGGCGAGTTGGCCCTGGCCGATTGAACCAGCTGCATCTCCCCCAGGGTCCACATTGGGCTCAGCTGCAGGGCCCGGTGCTTTCATGGTGCCGATGCCAGCTCTTCAGCAGACCCTGCAGTTGTGGTTTGGAGAAGTAAATGACACGCTGATTGCTTAATCCTAAAACGATGGGAATTTTCTCTTTTTTAAAGAAGCAATGACAGGAAGCTGGCAATGTGGCAGAACTGGCTACATGAGTCTCGGGCTACTTTCTGGGGGGTAGAGGACAGTATGGACTGTGACACGGGACTGAATGGGGGCTGGGGGCTGGCTTTTCCCTGCCTTTTCCTCCCGGAGGCTCACTGTCACTCTGAGACCACTGTGCCAGTTCCCTCTTGCTCCCAGCTATGTTGCATTTTTGTGTCTTTGTTTAAATCTCCCCTCCCCTTTCTCTAATTTCATGTGAGAAAACTGAGGCCCAGGCACACAAAATGACTTCCTAAGGTCTCCCAGCCAGAGCTGCTACTGGGATCCTGTCTTCCACCCCTCCTAAGCGTCCTTCCTGCCTCCTGGGCTGCCCTTTATTCATTCCAGGTTATAGAATTGAAGGCCAGAAGGACTCAGCAATGGTTGGTCCGACTCTGTGTTGAGTAACTTGCCTTGAGTCACTCAGCTAGAGTGGTGTGATGCGAGGGTTCTATTGCACATCCCAGTCCTGGGCAATGGCTCCCGAGGTCTTGGCCCTAGTGTGTATCCTTGAATACCTTCCTGGTGGATCTCAGGCCTGGCTCAGGGAGTGCTTTGTCTTTCTCGGGCTGCGTGGACCCCCAATATCAGCCCTCTCCCAGAGCCGTCCCCTCTGTCTGCCGGCTCCATGCAGAGCAGCTGGGGGCCTTCTCAGCTGCGAAGGCGGCTGTGCCTGCGTCAAGATCTCAGCGTCTTTGACAACTGAAATGACCGGTGCTGATTGACAAATGAGCTGGTACCTGAGCATCTCAAGCAGAGTAATGACACCGAGTGTTAGCCCGAGGACTGGCTAGATAAAAACAAAAGGCTGGGAAGGTCTGAGAGGGTAGCTGTCTGGGCCCCTCCGGCTCGGGGTCTTCATGCGGGACACAGAATCAGACACTCCTGAACACTAAGCCCAGACCTACAACGGCGTGCTGGGTGGTCCTGTGCTGGCCGCTTGTCAACTCTCACTTCTCCCACACCTCGTTCCCCTTCCTTGGGTCCTGCTGATGTGACAGTTCCCTCCCGTCAATCACTCGGCAACTCCAGTATTTATTAAGCCAGACACTGCCCTAGGCTGGCAATACTAACAATAATAATAGGACAACAATAGTACTAAGGATCTTTTAAAACTCCCTGTTTGGTGAGTATGACTGGCATTTGTAATTTATTTAATCCTCCCAACAACTTTTGAAATAGATACTATTCTATCAGCTTTTATAGATGAGAAGCCTGGGTTACAGAGAGGTGAAGCAATTCACGTTGTAAGTGTTGGAGACAGGGTTCATTAACTCATGAGCACATCTGTCTGGCTCTAGACCAGTGAGGGACACTTGGGTGAAAAGTACCCTCTAAGATTCTCTTTTTCTTAGAAAGAGACACACAAAAAAGAAACAATGTGTTTTCTTCCACTGCACATTGCAGCATCTACAAGTGATAGCTGGAACCCTGGCAACCATTCTGTGATATTGAGGAAGAGTCTGACATGCTGAGGATGGAAGATAAGCAAGAGGGAAGAACATGGGTTCTTGATGATGACACTAAATTGACCAGCCCCAGAGCCACTGAGCCTCCAAACTTCTTTTCCTGCAAGACAGCTTTTTTTATTGTATAAACCTCCTGGAAAAGGGTTTCTGCCACTTAGAGCCAAACGCCTCCTATCTGATTCATGGATTAAGAAAGGGCAACACCCTTCCAGTAATCCTCCTGCAGAGGAACTTCCCGACAAATATAAGTGCTCAGTAATTAGGGGTTATCATGACGATGAAGACTGTGACGATGATGGTGGTGATGCGTTGCTGATGGTTCTGCTTTCATTAGCAATTTGGGAGACCTGACTTTTAGAGGATGCAGGTTTAGTATTTCCGGCCCACTCCCATTCAGGCTTGAACCAAATGATCTCGGGAAAAGCAAAGGATGACAAGGAGCACCACTTTGGGATAATCTTGGAATGCCAGCTTGTGGCCTTCTGCTCCTCAGGGTAGCTGTCATGGACTGAATCACAGCACATGCCGGGCTCTGGGCTGAGCGCTTCCTTATGTTAACACATCCTATCCTCAAATTCATCCCACGACGTAGGTACGATCCTTATTCTCCTTTTACAGATGGGAAACTGTGAGGCTCAGAGATGTTAAGCGATTAATCCCAGATGACACAGGAGGAACTGGTGAAACCAGGATTTGAATTCAGGTTTGGCAAATTGTGTAATCTGGAGAGTGAGGGAACATGCAGGTGTTCATCAAAGCCTATGAGAGTGCCAATCGCTGTGATCTTGAAGACAGCCACATGCAACATCTGTACAGATGTGCCCTAGAACGCTTTTCTCAGAAAATCCATCCTGTGAAAGGAAGAGCTCCAGTGTGTACGGATATATTGACAAGGATATCTGTTACAGCATCGTATGTTGTGGAAGCAAAAAACCAGACACAAATAAATCAAGCAACCTGGATGCAAATAGAACATCCCTCTTTGGGTGGAGAGTGGGGTGTGGGGGGAGGGGGAGTCGTGACATCAATATTATGGAGTATCCGTTGGTGATGAAGAAGAAGGAATTGGAGAAGCATCAGGGAGGCTGTCTCTGTGAGGAGAAAAATAAACTCACGTGCAGAGTGATGTTTATGATTGAATCTCATTTGAGTAAGAAAATATAAGGATGAGATCTCTGAGTATTTATGGTTGTATTCGATTGTGTAAGTGTAAGACAGGTATGGAAGGAAATGTGCTACTCTGTTCACACACAGAGAAGTACGGTGGGGACAGCATTGCATGATCAGTTTGTAAACATACAGAAACATATAGAGAGAACACCAAACGCGACAATGAACTATTTCCTTGGATAACTCGTATTAACAATCTTTAAGTAAACATGATGTATGTGTGTGATAGGCAGAATTAAGATGGCTCCCTGGCCTCTCTCCACCCCCTCCAACACCGCCCTCCCCTCCCCCACCACCACAACATCCACATCTTGTGAGCCTCTCCTCTGGAGATTGGGCCCAACTGTGATCTACTTCTAACCAATAGGACATGGCAAAGGTGAAGGGATTTTGCAGATGTAAGCAAAGTTCTTAACCAGTTGATTTCAAGTTAATCAGCAGGGTGATTATCTTAGGTGGGCCTGGCTTAATCAGTTGAAAGCCTATAAAAGAGAGACCAAGGCCCTTCTTGATGTTGAGGACTCTCTCTCTCCTGTGGTCCTTGAAGATGCACACCATCGTGAGTTCCACAGCTTCAAGAAAAAGAATCCTGCCAAAAACCTGAGGGAGGTTAGAACTTAATCTTTCCCCATTCGGGCCTCTGATGAGAATGCAGCCCGGCCTACACCGTGATTGTAGCCCTGCGAGATCCTGAGCCAAAACCAATAGAAGTGCCCAGATTTCTGACCCACAGAAACTGTGAGAGAATAACTGTGTGTTGTTTGCAGTAAATTGTTACACTGTAATAAAAAATGAATACAATGTCCACGGCTAGAAAACCGAATCAGTACAAAAGAGAATAATATGCAAAATCCAAGCCCCTTTCACCTCCCCAAGCTTTCTGTGATGTCCAGTGCTCCCTTTAAAAACAACTTCCACGTGTATCAGGGCCTCAATGGTTGGAAAAGGGGTTTGTTTCCAAGTATATGCAAATGATTTCCCCGTTTACCACAAGAGAATATATAACATCCCCTGCCTTAAACAAATTTTTTGTTTTTATTTAATAATGTATCTTACATCCTTTTTTATTAGCTCCTGTGGGCCCCCTGAATTCTCCTTCTCTAATGAAACTGGGTCTGACCAGAACTTTCCCTCCATTCTTCCTGGAGATATGGACCACGGGGAAGCAATCTTCTTCATTCCAATTTCTGATGGGTGAAGGTTTGGCAGAACCACGGATAACTCTAACTTTCAGGTCTCTGAAAATGATCAGGTCAGCAAAAGGATACTCAGAGCCTCTAAAATTCACGAGAATGTCCAATCATTTCCAAACACATGCGTGTTGTGAGCTGCGAGGCTGCTTCAGCAGATAGAGGAGGAGGATAATGCTTTCTGGAGGCAGCGGACTGACAGAGCGAGGAGCCCCACTCTGCTATTGGGGTGCTTTGGCAATTTGAATGCATTTTATTGGATTTTTTTCACTACAGAAGGATTATATGATTCTTTGATAAGCCTAATGATTCAGAGGTAGCTAAAAAGATGAGCTAGGGATTGGTGAAAGTGAACCAAGGTATGTGCTCGGCAGTATAACTGCTGTATTGATCATGATTGCCTCCCCATAGAAACTTCCTACCCCATTGAAAGAGGACCAGTGAAATAAAACTTGGTGCACTCTCATGTTAAAACACTGGGCAGCTGTTGGAAATGAGGATGCAGTGGATGTTGATGCAATGAAATATTACACGGCAATAAGAATGAGAGATTCATAACCACAGGCACCAACATGGATAAATCTTACCTACGTAATGTTCAGCAAGAGCAATCAGAAACAAAAGAACACACACTGTAGAATTCCATTTGAAATAAAAACAGGCAAAGCTAACCCATGCCGTTGGACGATAGTGATTGTCCCTTGGGGCAGAGTTACAAAGAAGGGAGAGTTTCCAGGGGCTGATAATGTCTGTTTTTCCCTTTGGGTGCTGGTGGCCTGAGTATGTTGTGTTGGTAAAAATTCTTCTTGCTGCAAGCTTGTGATTTTTGCATTTTCTGCAGGTGTAAGACTTCAATTATAGGTTTAAAATGTGGTACTTCTTGCCATGACAATGTGACCACGTTTATAATTCAAGCATAGCACTTTGTTACAAATGATATATGTAGAAACCCAGCAAAAATGGTTTACGAATGAGTCCAAGTCAAAAATGAAATTGTTTCTTAATCCCTTCGCCTTTTTCACCCAGGCCCCCAGCCCTCCCTTATCCACAATCATCATTTTGTTCTCTGTATCTACGAGTTTGCTTCTGTTTTGTTTGTTTATTTTGTTCTTTAGATTTTACATATAAGTGAGATCATATGGTATTTGTCTTTCTCTGTTTGACCTATATCACTTAGCAAAATACCTCCCAGGTCCATCCATGTTGTTGCAAATTGGAAGATTTCATTCTTTGTTATGGCCAAGTCATATTCCAGTGTGTGTGTGTGTGTGTGTGTGTGTGTGTGTGTGCGCGCGCGTGTGCGCGTGTACAACTTCTTTATCCAATCGTCTATTGATGGGCACTTAGGTTGCTGCAAAATAGTCGAGGGATGTAAAGTACATAGGGCATAGCATCAATAATATCGCAATATCTATGTATAGTGCCAAATGGGTACTAGACTAATGGGACCACTTTGTGAATTATATAAATGTCTAACCACTATGTTGTACACCCTGAAACTGAAATAAAATAATATTGAATGTCAACTGTAATTGAAAATAAATAAATAAATAAAATAATTTTAAAAATATAAGTTTCAGGAGCTAATAAAAGAAGGTTGTAGAATGCACGGTTAAATGAAAACAGAAGAGCTGAGCCCTCAAGTCGGCCTGTGATGCAGAAAGAGGCAGGAAGCACTGGTTTCCTAGCAACAATCACCACTCACACCTCATTGGCCAGAACACTGTCACATGACTATGTCTAGCTGCAAGAGAGCCTGGAAATGGTAATCGTTCACTGAGTTCTGTTGGTAGGGGAGAAGCACAGAAAAAAATCTTGAATATCTCCTCCACACTCGCACAGAATCAAACACCCCTAATGAGCCCATTTTCAGAGGTCACCAAGGATGAGAAAAGAAGGTGCCTTCTGGTTCAAAGACGAGGATCTCCAAGGGCTGAGCAGGCCTTGGCTGACGGCCCGAGTATCTATGGGCTCTGCAGGGACCTGACAGAACTGCTTGACTACTCAGAGTCATTAAGAATTAAGGCAATTAGGACAATTAAGAAGAGGAGGAAAAGGAAACTGCCATTTCTCAAGTACTTCCCATATGTGAGGCGTGTGCTTCTCACAGGGCTGCACAGCATCCTGAGGAGTGAGGCGTTATTGCCCCATTTTACAGATGATGCAACAGGAGGTGAGCACCATAGTGGTTATTTTATGCAGGGCACTGTGCATGCTACGTGCTTTGCCCCCACCCCTCTAACTGCAGTTCTGGAAAGCACTGTTGCTTTGCTGGTCATGACTCTTGCACAAATGAGTTCAGTATTAAAGGAATTGACCCCGATTTTGTGCCTCCAAACCTCAGCTCTGACTCTTTTCCCTCATTGCCTCCTGCCAGAAGCAATTTGGCAGGTTCAAGTTGAGGCCGGTGATCAGTGCACTAGAAGACTCTGGAGTCTCTGAGCTGGGGCTCTGAGACGTTGAGGAAGTTGGCCAAGTCTACACAGTTAGAGGGAAGTGGGGCCAGCATGGAAACCCAGGTTTACTGGACACCAAAGAGCAAACTTTTCCCACTGCACTCCTTGGATGCACTCCCCAGCTTATCCTATCCATCCACCCACCTCATATGAAGCCCAGCTGAGCAGCTCCTCAGCCCTGTGGGCCATGGGTTCTGTGCAGACAAGGCATTCTAAACTTTATAACACAGCCAGTCCTCAGAAAGTTCAAGGAAACCCAGAGGGCATCTCCGCCACACACCCCCTCCCCACCTCCCCCGGGGGACCTGGAGCTCTGGGTTCACAGAAAGTACATTATGCATCCATCAGGCCTCCCAAGGTCCAGGTTGCCACGGTGGCACTTCTGCTGTGGGGACATCCACGTGTGTGGCTTCTGCTGCCCATTATGGCCCTCCTTGCTGAAAGGGGCAGGCACTCAAGTCCACAGGGAGGGTGCCTGCAGACCAGGCCACAGCATCGACCCATAGGCCTATGTCTTGGACATTCCTTGTTAATAAGAAAGCCCAGAAAGCCTGGTCCTCTTGCTTCATTATCTTTGTTCCTTTTCCAAAGGATTTATTTTTCCCAGGCCAGCTTCCTGCCCTGGCCCCTCCCAGTTTGGTACGGAATATACAAAGAAGACAGCTCTTTCTGGGATGATATATGGGCCCCTTGCTGGGGTCCCATCAGTCTCCTCAAGACCCCACTCCTCGGGCCAGGTATTGCTGGGGTCATGGCCCTGGGAAGGTCTCCAGAGGTCAGATAAGGATGATGTTGAGTCTGTCAGTGATTCCCTTGCTGGACAAACCCCATGTGATGGGGTTCTGCTTGAGGAATTAGTGAGATTTGTCATGGGGTTGGCAAGGGAGGGGAGAGAACATTTCTGGCTGAGGTCACAGGGTCAGTTTGCCTCAGTGACTGAGTGCCTTATGGGTAATGGGCATATCCCATGCCTCCCGCTAAGCCGCATAGGGTCCAGCATACCCTCCGGAACCCAACCCAGAGGCAGTATAGAGAAACTGCGAAGGCAGGCATTTGAGTTCAAGTTCTAACACAGTGCCCAGCCCACAGCAGATGCTCAATAAATAAGAGTTGAATAAATGCATGCACAAATGAATGAACTTGCTACCCGACCTTGAGGAGGGTGCATATCAATGCCTTGGGGATGCCCAGCATCGTTCCACCTTTCCTTGGTCAGAGCACTCTGACTTTCCGTTAGGGGGAATTATTTCTTCCAATAAATAAAGTCCTATACAATCATGGCATCCTGCCCTCCCCATGCCATGGGGTGGACCATGACCCAAGCTTAGGCAGCAGGTCTTGCCCCACCTAGAAACTGGACTGTGCACAGAGGGAAGAAAGACCACCAATGACTGGAGTCGTTCATCCCAGCAGAGATACTCAGGCAAGTGTTTCTTGGTTGAAGAATCACAGAAAGAAGTCATCAGCCTGTCTTGGGGCGTGGGGAACAGGCAGCGTCTCCTACCCTCACCCTTCCCTGCTTTGGTCATTCATTCATTCATTCATTCATTCATCCAACAAACACCAGCTATGCTCCCTCTGCATGCCCAACTCTTTAGGTGCTGGCAGAAACACAGAGTCAGGTCTATAGTCCTGAGGGCGACAGATAGGCCACACACAGTTAGATGGCAGTGGGGCTAACTGGAAAAGAATGGCTGTCCAGGTTCAGGGAGCCAGGGTGAGGGCGGGGTCGGGGAGGGCTGCACCAACGGTGGAGGGAAAAGTGAGGGGAAACTATTCCCATCCCAAAAAGGTGGAGGCCATAGGGGCGTTCTTGGGTGCACAGTGGGTAGGGATGGCTGTGGAGATGGGCGACAGCTGAAGAAACTGGGTCTTTCCCTCTCAGCTCTGTTTCCTGCTTCCGTGTGCCTTAACCTTCATACGGAGACTTACCAAAAAAGCGTCAAGAGGGACATGGGTGCCAGACTTAAATCCTCCCCCACATTACCCCCTCCCCCTATTCCCCACCCCCTTTTCTGGAAGCAGCAGCATAGGAAATGAGCATTTTTGCACATCCAGTCCTGCGAGAGCCCATGGGAAAGAATTCTCTTTAACTTTGTGTTTTCTTCTGGCATAAGCAACTCTTTCAAAGGGGATTTTGTTCGCCAGTTTTGTTATGTGCTGGTTCGTTTTCCTGGGGGTGTGTGGGGGAGGGCTAGGTGCTGAGTAATGGGGTCTTTGAATCCTCATCTGTGATAATTATAAACCAGTCCAACGTCCCCTGAGGACCCCGGCACACAATTCTTGGAACTGCCCTGTTCGCTCCATTATGTTACAGAAAGTGCAACGCCGGAGGCATTTTCTGAAGAATCAAGATCTGAAACCAACATTATCTTACTCTCTTATTGTTGGCACGGGAAGAACAACCCGCGCCTGCCAAGTGAAACATGTCAGACTTCCATCAAATTCCCGAAGGTCGGAACCTTCGAGACTGGTGAATTTTGATTTCATCTCAGGAAAAAAAAAAACAAAAAACAAAGCACCCCCCCCTCAGAATGTAATGCAGGACACAGTGAATATTTTAGGTATACTTATACATTAAGTAGAAAACAAAAAAATAATAATACTGAGAAAAAAAAAAGGAGGGCGCTGGTTGAAACCCCCCCCAGAGTGAAGGGAGCAGAGGAATGAAAAACAAAACACGAAGTGGTCCATCAAAATGCCCTTTCTGCCCTAGTTCTCTCTGTCTTGGCTTCTCTTGCTGCCCCCAAAACAGCCTCCATCCCTGTCCCCCACCTGTCAGTGTCTTATTTAATCTCATTAAACCCAAGTTATTGGCTCTGTGACACTTTCCCTAATGCCTCCAGTCCAAATCGGGGTTCCTCTTCTCTGCAGACTCATACTTCTTTGTTCTGTATTATATGGTATTTATATTATTGTTTGGGTCTGATAGTATGATTACTCATGAGCATACCTGTCTCCCCATCCGACCACAAATTCCCCAATGGCAAAAAAAGTTTCAGGTCTGCATGTAATCCTGGGTGCCAGGTCCATGGCAAAAGATTAATACTTACTTGTTTCATTAATTAGTTCTCCAATTAAAAAAAACATGGTGTCCATGTTGACGTAATTCTACTGGCCTCCGCCATCAGCGTGCCTCAGCTATGAATGCATGTTTGCACTGATGGATGTGTGTGTATACCTTTAGTATTTATCAGCCACCAAATATAAAAAAAGTATCGGAGCTCACTTGCAATCTCAAAACACCCATGAACCATGAGAATGCACAGTTAAAGGCAGATCTGCCATCATTTAGAAGCTGAAAGACCGATTTCCAGGAATCTGGAATGCGTTAGGTGCTCTAATTAAACATAAAATTTTACTCTGAACTTCCTGGCAGCCAAGACAAAATGGAAATGATTCAGGATCATCAGCTTCTTCCTGTTATTCAATTCGAGGAGAACTTTAAGGAGCAGGTTCCTATTTAAGGTTTGGTGGAAAATGGTTTTGACTTCTATTTTGTCAAAGACACAAAACATTAGTCACATATTCAAATCTGAGGTCACCCAAAGGCGATAGGAAGAGGATGCAGGGAGGACAAAAAAACGGAAGACTCAAGTCTTCTCAGACCAATGGCTCCTCGTTGGGACTGTGTATTAGTTACAATGATTGCTAGCTGCTATGACAACTAGCCCCTCACGTTTCAGGGCAGTCAAAGGTCCTTTCTTGCTCTTGCGCGAGTCATGTTTGGTTGGTCACTGTTTCCCTCTGTGAGGTCATTCAGGGACCCAGGATTTTTACCTTGGGCCCTGCCATCTTGTTGCCTCCATGGTCCTCCTCTCTTAGCTGGTGGTTGGGGGAAAGGAGAAAGAAGCAGGCATATCTACTTCGGAGCCACTTTGACTGGGCCGTGACTCCCGTCACATCCACTCACATGTCATCCTGAGAACTTGTCCCAGGGCCACCTTAGATGCAAGAGGCTGAGAAATGTTGTTCCTGGCTCGGCAGCTGCTCCGGTGACAACTCCTTTAAGGACACTCACAGCTACATATCAGAATCTCCAAGGAAACACTTTTAAAACTCACGTGCTGGACCCAGAGATTCTGGTTCTGTGGGCCTGGGCACGCATGAGCATATGGAATTTGAAAGAGCTCTACTGGTGATTCTGATGGGCATCCTTGATTGAGGGTCCTCCCTCAGGTTGTCCCTCTCCACTATCACACTTTCGTCTGATCACATGCATTGGGTTGCACAGCGTCTCCCCCCACCTCAAATTTATGTCCTTCTTGGAACCTCGGAATGTGGCCTTGTTTGGAAATAGGGTCTTTGCAGATGTAGTCACGTTAAGATGTGGTCATTCTGGAGCAGGGTCGGCCCTGAATCCAGTATGACTGAGGTCCTTCTAGAAGAAGACACAGAGACAGACACACATAGAGGAGAAGGCCATGAGGCCCACAGGAAGAAGGCCCGTGACAATGAAGGCAGATACAGCTGCAAGCCAAGGACCGCCAAGGAGCGCCAGCAACAGCCAGAAGCTGGAAGAAACAAGGAAAGAGTCTTCCCTGGAGACATCGGAGAGAACATGGCCTTGCTGGTTTTGGACTTTTGGCCTCCAGAACTGTGGGAGAATAAATTTCTATTGTTTTAAGCCCGCCTCACCCCCATTTGTGGTACAGCAACCATAGGAAACTCATACACCACCTGACAGTGCAGTGATTCTGACTGGACCCAGGAATGAGAGGCTCTGGGAAATCTGAGTAGCTCTGTAGCGATGCAGGGCAGGGGACATACTGAGGCTTTCAGTCCTCACACTAGCCTGGGAGGGCTGGGCTTGAAATTAGACACCAGGCAGCCAGGCTAGATTTGGCCCTCACTCTGGCTGTGAGAACCTGTAAGTGCTTTCCCACTTTTGGCTTCCTTCCCCTTAGCTGTAAAGGCTTTGGCCTTGGAAGGGGGTTCTCAAACTATGGACCATGAGCCACCAGCGACAGAAACACCTGGGGGTATTGCTGAAGACACAGATTCCTGGCTTCGTCCGGGCCCTTTGAATCAGAATCACCAGGGGTTGGTCAAGGAGTCAGATTGTCAAGGGTCCTGGTATAAGGTGGTCTGGCATCCGCCTTACCAAGAGTGTCACTCAGATGTCTCAGGGCATTGGTGCCCTTCATCACTGATCCAAAGTTATGGGGAAGCAATTTAAGTTTTTAAGCAGCTAAATGCTCCTTTCCTTTATCTGACTCTGGGACTGAGCTCTGAATTCCTCTGTGTGGATATACTTAAAAAGAAGCCCTGATTATGGGAAGGAGGGGGAAAGAAACTTCTTACGATATTGGAATAACAACTTCAGCTGCTGTGTCAAGCAAATCTGAGAAGGCATTTTGTTAAACACAGACTCATTATTCAGGCAAATAAGGTTAGTAGCGAACAAAACACACGGAGGCCAGAGGAGTCTAAAAGCCAAGTTGAACTTTCTTTTCTTTTTCTAGACAGAAGTTTACAATGTCATCGCGTTCATTTCTCTCATTCCTGGATTAAGGCGGTTTTGCCTAATTTAATGTTTACTAATGCTTTCCACACCTGTTGGGGAAAAATGACAGTTCCTATTTTTCTAAGTTTGTAGGTAGAGAAAGAAATCTTAAACAAAACAATGAATGCGTTTGACCATGTTAAATCATTTTGTTCATCCATTACAAAATTAGGAAGTTGACAACAAAGGAAAATGTTAGCAACATTCTGAAAGACAGCCTGCCTTTCTATTGGCCTCTAGAAGATTAAGAAGAGATGGGTTCTAATTAAGGGCTAATACAAATTAAAATTCTTAGTATGCAAATGACACTTGTAAATCAATAAGATCAAGGCCATTATCTCAACAGGAAAAAGGCTACAGATATTTTCAAGCAATCCACAAGAAATTCAAATGTCCAACTAACATAAAAAATGGTCCACCCGCTGTAGCAACCCAAGAAAACAAATTGAAACACAAAATGTCCTTTCTTTTCTGCCTGCCAAATTGGCTAAGGGTTTTTCAAAAATCGTAATATTCAAAATGAGATTTTTGAGAAAAGTGCTCCTCTCATATATTGCTGGTGCGATTATAAGTTGATAAAATTGTAAGTTGAGGACAATTTGAGAAAGTGTATTGAATACGCACCTTCTAAGGCAGTCATTATATTTTTATGAATTGCTTCAAAGGAAATAAAGACGCTCCTGCAAATATATATATACATATATGTATATATATATAATATTATATTCATTACAGCATTATTTATATATTCTGGGTGGAAAATGCCAGTTACACAAATAACTAGTAATTGGGAATTGGGTCAATAAAAGACGGGCCATGCCCACAAAGAAATGTTTTAAATCATGTTCTTAAAAAATATTTAAAGGTATAAGAAAGAGATGTTTACAAAATATAGTTACAGGACAAATATGTACATGAAAAAATAGGTCACAAGGCAGTACATGTGTTATTGATTTTAAGATTAAGTATTTTATTTATTGGCCTAGGGAAAACAAAAAATAAAACCCACTTGAAATGAATTCGAATGTTAGCCATGACAGCCTGTGACTTTATTTATATGCTCAGTTTATTAGAAGTGAATGGGCTCAAGACAACAGAAAGATCATTGCTGTATGTGATTTTTAAACCTTTTTTTTTTGTGTGTGTGTGTGTGTGTGTGTGTGTGTGTGTGTGTGTGTGTGTTTTAATTTCAGTTTAGGCGCTTGTCTATGTTTTTCCAGATTTTCTACAATAAACATGTATTGGTTTCACTTTAAAAAAAAAAAAAAAAAAAAAAGAAAGATGGGCCGGCGGGAGTGGTGCGATGGTTAAGAACTGGCTTGGGACGCCAGAGGGCCCCGGTTTGGATCCCACATATGAGGGCCAGTGACACTGCCCTCTACAGCTAAGATGCTGAACAACAGCTCAACCTGGGGCTGGGCTGCCATGAGTTGCCGGCGACAGCGTAGGCTACAGCCCCTGTGGCAGTGGGTTGCCATGGGCTACTGTATGTAGCCAGCAGCCAGCGTGAACGGCCAGCAGCCGCGGTGAGCGGCCGTCCAGAAGCCGGCGACTGATCTGCTCGCCTGGGAAGAGCGCAATGATGGTGCCAACTTGGGCCAGTGAAGCAACGTCCTCCACAACTAGACTGAAGAATAAAAGGACAGCAACTTGTCTGTTCCCCTTCCTCCAATTCCCCAGCACTGTTCACATCCCCCCAATTCCCCGATAAAAATCTTAAAAAAAAAAAAGATGTGTGAAATTCTTTTGCCTGTCTAGTTCTTTCTTTCTTTGGCTTTGCTTGATGGTTGTGAGCTCAGGTGGACCTCAACTACAGGCTTAAACATAGGAGGTAAGATGGGGCAGGGAGATGAAGACAAAATCGCTGCTTGGTGACAGGATAAAAAACTGCGAAGGCCTCTTCCTGATCTACAATAATTCGCCTCTGCTGACCAGGGGACCAAAGACACTTATACATAGTAGTTTCCTGGAGGGGAAGCTCCCGGGGCAGAGCTAGGCTCCACTCTGGCCTCCCTCCCGACTTTCCTCCACCACCACCAGCTTCAGTCTGCTAGGCATGCTGAGTTTTCTGGAAAAACTGGGTTGTCGGAAAAGTCATGATGCATTTTTGCGATGAAAAACGTTTTAGAAAAAATACGTCATGACTTTCCTGACAACCCAATACATTTGAGAAGAGGGCTCTGTGGATTTCAATAGAGTGAAGTTGTGATTTATAATTAGAACTATATTATTTGGTCTTTGTCCCTGTTTTTTGGAGCAGAGCTCCTCAAACTCTTGGAATTTCCTACATGAGGAAAGCAGCAAGGTGGCTTCCCTTGAGCCTTCAGAGGAGGCACTGCCCTGCGGAAAATCTTGACGTTAGACGCTGGCGAATGAATTCTGGTTGTTTTCAGCACTTGGTTTGTGGTCCTTTGTTATGGGAACCCTAGGTCATGAATACAGAAGGAAACCTGCTAAGGCAGTTCTTGTACCTATTTGTGTTTCTCTGGGCCAGTTTAGAGGAGAAAGCTCGGTCTGTGTAGGAGATACATGGGCTGAGATTTCCTGCATGGGAGTCCATAGGCTGTGCCTCCCAAAGCCTTGCCTGCGGGGACCTAGAAATAGCTCTAGCCGGAGCCCCTTTTTTGGTTAATGGATTGGGCTTGCGGTGCCTGCCACTTAAACAGCTCCACCAGCCAGGAGGCCGTGGGGAGCCTGGCTCCTTCCCTCCCTGCCCCTTCTTATCATGATGGATTGCCACTCAGGAGGGAGATGGAAACTTAAAAATGCCCTGCTCCCCACAGCTCTGGGCAATGCCTTGCTGGTTTTACTTGCAAATCCAGGGTCGTAAACTTCTAAAAATAGGCTCAGGGCTGCCAGTGTCCTTAAAGGGCTCTCTGATTTATTGAGATGCACCGTCATCTCCTGTAGATGGTTCTGGAACTTGCCGGAAAGACCTGACTGGTTGTGAAGGTCATAAGTTTTCCTCTCAGTCATTTTATTCCTCCTTGGCTGTTGGTGTTCTTTCCCCCCCCCCCAAAGGAGATGGTGATATCATTGAGGACTTTCTGGGTACTCTTCATGGAAGGCAAACATTGGGTGCCCTATAAGCGCTTCCCTGATGGTTTGAGCTAAAGGGGTCATCGCCACTCTTTGGAGGTGGCCAAGAGAGTCGTTGGGCTGAGGAGAAAGCAACGACCTCGAATCATGTTTCAATGAGTATGTCAGAACAAAAGCCTCTGTAAAAGGGGATGTTTCTTTTTTTTAAAGATAAAAAAGGGAGGGGGAGGTGGGACACGTGCCACCCTAAGAATGCTGTTGTTAAAAGTATATTTAGCCAATTCTATTTGGATAATAGTGGAAAATACAATTTTGCCAGGGACTCAGCTGACCCCCTTTATAGCTGAAATCAGATCCATGCAGCTGAGTGAAAATGCAGAGGCGTTTTCATATACCGTCCTTGCTTTTTCTTTCATGGAGGCAAGAAAATGTGGAGGCAAACAATCAAAAGAAGATATCACTTACAATCCCACTTCTTAAGGAAAATCCCTTCCTTCTTTGGGTGCAACTCTCTTTTAGTTTTTTGTTTTGTTTTGTTTTGTTTTGTTTGTCGAGCTTCTTGTGTATATACTTAAAATAGAACCTGTATTCCACCTGGCAGTTTATACCCCTTTTCCCCATTCAATGTACTGTGAACATTTCTGCAAGCATTATGTATTTCATGGCACCGTTTTCTATGAATAGGGCTCTGCTATGTGGCTATACTGTCATTCATTTAACCAGCACCCTCCCACCCCCCACCTCGTTGTTGCATATTTGGCGTAATAGTCAGATTTAGGACTAATTTTTCATTCTGGGGGTTGAGCAAGAGGCAGATTCTTTTTCCTATAAATGCTTTTTCCTCTACACTGAGTAAACGGGTCACATCTGATGCCAGTTTTTATCCTCCTGCTGAGATTAGACGTGGTTGATAGAAAATGTTCCCTCACAAAGTGGTAAGCAAGTTTAAGGCTGTCATTTCAGACCTTTTCGGCCAGGGGTTGGAGCGCGTTGATGACAGAGAGGGATATGGAATCAGTCCAACAGCCGTGGGTCCCTAAGAAAGTGGCACATTTTTTATCTGATTAGAGGAGGAACAGCATTTCCAAAAGTGAGTTTCTGTGGGTGTAGCAAAACCCCCAAGCAGGGTCTGTCTTGGAGAGCTGGCCATCAGGAGTTCCCCCTGATGGAGTGTTTCGTTGAGCAACTGTATGTGAATGCTACTAACATAAATCCCCAAGTGGTGGCTTAAAAACACTTGGTGTATTATTTTTCTCAAGTGTTGAGGAGTCCCAAGGTGGCAGCAGATAGCATTGGTTCAGTGCAAGACCGTCAGAGTTGAGATCTTTTCCGTTTTCTTGAACTTTCCTTTATTATTGCCTCATAGCATCAAGATGACTGCCCCATCTCCACCATTGCGTCCATGTTCCAGGCAGAAAGAAAGGAGGTAGTGAAGGTCAAATAGACAGAGTCTATCTGAATCTACTGGGGCTCTGCTTGCAACTCATTGGCACCAGCTATGTTGCCTGACCACACCCATCTGCAAAGGAGGTATTTCTAAACTTACTCATGTGTCTTCAGGAAACCCCACAACATCCCCTGTGCATGCTATGTCATCCTTTTTTATTTTGTGACTGGAAAATGGTATCTAAAAAAAACAAAACAAAACAAACCCAAACAAGAGGAGTAGTTTCTCCAGAGAGTCCCCTTCATGGAAACAGGGCCCTCTCTGATTTCAGTTAGGGGTTTTCAGCGGGCTGACATTGTCAGGAGATGCAACTGGATAGATAGGCAGCTTGGGGCTCAGGGGATGAAGACAGGTGACCTGTCACACAGACCTGGAGTAACCCTCTCTCCATATCTCACTCTAAGGCTAGTTACTTTGACTCTATACTTAAGCATCCTTGTTCAGAAAGGGCCCCCTCTCTCTGACTCCTAGTCCAGTGCTTGTCCACCATACCCATACTCCCTGAATTCCAGCTCTCTGCATATCGTGTTCATGATTCTTGTCCTGTAGTATCTCTACTCATAGTTTTAAGTTCATTCAACTTTTACTGAGATAGACTTATTTTTAAAAGAAGTGTTAAGTAAATTGGCACGCAGCACCCCAGGGACACCTGCCCCAGGTAGATAGGCGTCAGTACAGCATGCTGCTTGAGGGACACAGAGATGACCACTGGAGCTCCAGGTCTGCTCGCTCCTTGGCACAAAGCGGGATTGGCAGTATTAGACGCTGAAGTCCTATCAGCACCCACCTGAGGCTTCCTCTAGTCAGAAGGAGAGGGCGTGCTTGCGAGGAAAGGGAGCAGGCTCTTTGTTAGCCAATGTGATTTAACACTTTTTTGCCTGGGGGTCATGGCATTCCCCCCCCCCAGCTGCCCCGTGTCCCTGGGGCTGCCGCGCTGAAGACCTCACTGTAGGAAAATAGACTTTTCTTGAGCAAATTGTTTCTGCAAACAATTGCATTTCCTTCAGCTCTGGGCTTCCCCTGGAACCATGAGCTGTTCCCTCCCATTCGTCACAGTCACCTTTTGGCCCCTGTACATTTGACCTGAGACCCTGTTCCATATAAGAAAGGTCTTTGAAAATGCTGTATGTGCACATTTACACATAACCATTCTCACTATCTCTCCTCCCAATGTAATACATGTTCCTGTAAGAGAAAATATTCTGACCCAATTAAGTTACTTGCCTGGCCCCTAGAGAGATTTGAGTTTGAGACCCCTAATTTACATAATAAATAGGAGGTGTTTGAAAAACACTCTACATGTCACGTGTTGGTACTTACACACAGTATTACTCCCGAGCCCACGGTAATTCCTTCAGAGCACTTCTCCGGCTCCCCTCCCACGTGCCGACACCACACTTGTCCTGTTTTGTTTTCCACCCATCATTCTCAGTCACCGTCTCCGATTCCCACTTGGGAGCTGAGGCCAGTGACCATCCACTGAGTGAGGCCTCTCAAACTGGGGAGCCAAAGAAGGATGGCTAGGACAACCCCTGTGCTAGTTTGCTAGCTTCCGTAACAAGATAACCACTAACTGGGCAACGTAAGCAACAGGACTTTATTATAGTCTCACGGTTCTGGAGGCCAGAAGTTTGAGGGCAAGGTGTCGGCAGGGCGGGTTCCTTCTGTGGCTGTGACGGAGAATCCGTTCAGGCCTCTCTTCCAGCTTCTGGTGGTTTGCGGGCAATCTGCCATTTTTTGGCTTGTAGGGGCATCACCCTGATCTCTGCCTCCATCTTCACACGGCGTTCTCCTTGTATGCGTCTCTGTGTCCAAATTTCCCCTATAAAGACACTGCTCATTTGGGATTAGGGACCCATTTACTCTGGTATGACCTCATCTTAGCCTAACTAATTACATATGCAATAACCCTATAACCAAATAAGGTCAAATTCTGAGGCCCTGAGGGTTAGGAATTAAACATATGAGTTGGGGTGGGGGTGGGAGGGACACAATTCAGCCCATATCGGCACCCTGGCCAGACTGGAGATCATAGAAGGCAACATCCAACCTGCAGGATGGGCAGAAGTCAGCTCAGCTAAAGAAAAGGTGAGGAGGGTTCCAGGCAGAAGGAACTGCATGTGCGTAGTTTCTGAGGATGCAGAGAAGGCAAGAAGTGCTTCCTGAAATGAGTGGGGACAGCAATGCTTGGGGGGTGGGGGACAGCTGAGACTGAAGAGCTCACCAGGATCCATCAAATACGCACACAGTGTGATTTGTAAACTCACTGACACATTCATATATACCTAGGGCAAAACAGCAGATGTAAAGATCTGTACATGTTCCCAGGACCATCTCTGGGTGGCATGGCCACCACTCGGGGTTCCGGGGTTGCTGGGAAGCAGGCATTCCCATGAGGATGCATTTCCCAGTGCAGAACGGAACGGCCTGGGCTGAGCAATTACGAAAACTTTTAAAGGCTTAGGCAGCAACCCCTTTCCAGAACGCTTCATTTCAGCCCTCCTCGTAAACAGATTGTAAAGACGCAATCAGCCCAGAGCCCACTCTGCTGTGATAATCTGATGTAAGCCAGGCACTGATTTATATGTGCCAGTCCAAACAAACATACCTGTAGACCATCAAACTGGAATTTCTTCCATACTTTCTTCTTATGCATTAAGGAACTGCTTTTATTTCTCTTTTGCCAGAGGGGAGTGATATATTTATTTTGCAGAATAAGAAAAGCAGTGTGCAAGATGCTAGGTAAAGAGCTGGGAGGGGAGCTGCGGGCTGGGTGGGGGTTCCAGTTCCTTTCCAGACAGGGTCAACGCAGCATGGAGGAACGAAGCAGGCATCATGTCCCGTTCATTTCATGCTTATGTTTAAAAACTGCTTCTATAGCCTTTGTTATGTGCCCAAGCGCTATTTTGAAAAATCTGTAAATATGAACTTGGACTCTTCCATCCTTGTTTCAGACATGGGTAAATGGAGGCACCAGGAATGTCCCTTTCTCTCTAAGAAAGAACCGAGTTTTGGTTTGCCTTCTGCACGCTCCTCCTGTCATTCTTGAGCTCTCAAGATATGGGTCTGGATTTGCCTGCTTAGCCCTGGCTGGTGAAAACGTCTGATTCAACACACTGCCTTTCACCCGTTCAGCCTTCTCCCTCTCCTTCAAATAACATTCCTGCAATGCTCGTGTATATCATCACATCATTGGCTCCCATTCTTCATCGCTCTCTATATCTTTCGTCATGTGACACTGCCGTTCCCCTGCACCACACGGACAGAACACGTTTCCCCGCCTCTAAACGTTGAGTCCATCCATATGACTTTCTTTGGACGGTAGAATGAGGTAGAAGTGACCGCGTGCTCGTTCTGAGAACAAGCCTTAAGGGACCTTTGCGTGCCCTCTGGTTCATCAGCCATCGCCATGAGCGCAACTTGCCCGGGCTAGCCTACTGATCCCAGAAGGATGAGAGACATTTGGAGCAGAGCCATCCCAAGCTGTGCTCAACCTGGGCTGCCAGCCCTCCACCAACCTTGAACTTGTGAGCTCAATAAATGCCTTTTCGTGCACATTGCTGAGAGGTTGCGGTTGGTTGTTACACAGCATTTTGTGAGCCATAGACAACGGCAACGATGAGCATTGTAGCAAATTTGACAACTACAGACAAGTGTGCAGCAGACCAAGTCAGTGGAGTTTCACCACCCAGAGGTAGTCTCTGTGGACATTTTGATATCTTGTGCTATTTTGTACTGGGTGTACGTGATTGTGTCTGAGTTTACTAAGTGAGATCATCCTACACGTATATCTTATGTATGCTGGTTACCTCTTATGACTCAGCTGCTCCCCTCCCCAAGCATTTCTGTCCCTGCTCTTTCCAGAAAGTACTTCTTGTCTTCTCTGCATTCTCAGGACCTTTGCACGTGCTGTCCTTTCTGCCTGGAACACTCTTCGCCTCTTCTTTAGCTGAGCTAACACCTACCCATCTCTCCGGTCCTACTCTGCTTAGATAGTATCTCCCTGATATCAGATGAGGGTTGGGTACCACTCCCTGTCATGCTTTCCTTAATTGCCTGACTTATGTGTGCCTGGATGCTTGTCTGGTCCCTCCCCTAGCTCTGTGAAGGCAGGACTATGTCTGTCTTGTCCTCAGTCTCCCCAGGGCAGCAGCTGGTACACAATTAACATTGGTGAAATGGATTTTCAACATGATAATGTAACATGATGTTGATGTAACAGGATACTGTGAGCAGTTTTTGCCATATCATTAAAGTCCAGCTTGCTTTTTCAAAGTTGTCCTAGGCTGTAAGAGATGCTTGGCATTTACATATTCCTGCCTGTTTTCTTGAGCTAGGGACTTAGAAGTCCTTATATAAGATGATGGGACTCTTCCCCAGACAAACAGTTCTATGGCTACACCCTGGCATCTCCCACTCTCAAACATCCTGGTTGCCAGCTCTTGCAACCCAGAGCACCACTTTCATCATAATCCTTCCCCTCCTCAATAAACTTCAATGGCTCCCCAGTTCCCTGGCAGAGTGTGGAGCCAGGCTGATCACTTGGACAGAAGGTAGGAATGGAGTCACGGATAAGCAGGGCTCTCTGTGGTTCCCCTGATCTGGTCGCTCTCAGGACTGTGTAGTCCTTGAGAACAGAGAAAAGGTCTTCTCTTTCTCTCTCACCATCAGGTCTGGGAGACCTCAGAAAAGGTTTGGTGACTGCATAAATGAATGACCACCTTCCTCTTAGAGGCTTCTGACTTCTGCTAAATGCCTCTGTGCCAGTGGTCCTACTGTGTGCCCAGGGTCCGTCCTGCTCCTTTCCAGGCCCTTCAGTGGTCCTGCCTCTTGTGTCTGGTGTTAAGAAAGCATGGAACCTAACTTGCTTTGGTCTCACCCACTTTGCTCTTTAACTGTCAACCCCTCCAATCACTGAGTTTGCCTTCCTGGTAGGAGGGGTGCCATTCTAACGGTCTTGTTGGGAGGTTTTCATGATTCCTGCATCTCTGAGCAACCAGAGGGAACACAGCCCTGCTGATATCTTAATATCACACGTCTGGTCTCCAGAGCTGCAAGACAGTTTCTGCTGTTTTAATCTACCCGGTTTGTGGTAATTTGCCCCAGCAGCCCCAGGAAACTCATGCAGACAATAAGCTGTGTGTTGTTGGGCAAGTCACTTAAGCTCTCTGAGTGGGCTTCCTCATCTGTTACTGGGTTTAGGACTGATCTTAGAGGATTGTGGTGAGGCTCAGGGCTGAGGGATATAAAGAACCAAACGCTACTCGTATTTCATAGTAAGTGTCAGACAATCGCCATCCTCCTCCTCGCTTCTGTGTGGTCTGGAGGAGATGGGTTTGATTTAGTCCCTCAAATGACCTGACCCTTGGAAAGAAATGATTTCTGACCCTCAAATGGGCATTTTCAAAACCTGCTGGTGGAAGGGTCAGTTACAGCTTTTCTAGAGAAAAATATAATTATAGGCACAAAAATGCAGCTAGCTTTGGATCCAATAGTTCTCTTCTGAGGTAGTCACCTAAAGAATATATTTACATACACGTGCAAAGATTTAACTAGAAGGAAGCTGAAACCAGTGCGATTTTATACACATTCAGAAAACTTAAAAAAAAAACCCATACAGATCACAACAAAACAGAATTTTTAATTTGGGTGAGAATGCCTAAAATAGGAGATTGATTAAATATGGGTTTGCTTTCTCTTTTACACCAGAGGTTGGGAAATGTTTTCCGTAAAGGACCAGATAGTAACTATTTTAGGCTTTTCAGGCCATACAGTTTCTAACCATTCAGCTCCCCCATTGTTGTGGGAAACCAGCCATAGACCACACATCAGCAAAGGGGCTGTCTGTGTGCCAATAAAACTTTATTTACAATAATATGTGGGGGGACAGACTTGGCCCACAGGAAATAGGATGCCGACTCCAGTTATAGACAGATTATTAGCAAACCATGAAAAATAACGGAGTAGAGCAAAGTAATGTCAACCACGGGGCGTCACCCAATCCATGTTCTGGAGCTGTCTGGGTCTAGGTTCCCCCAGAAGCTCCCCATGACATGAATATTTGAGTACAAGTTTATGTGGGTGGTGACCCCAGGAAACACCAATGGAAGATGGGGGGGCGGGACAGGGAAGGGAGGTGGTCAATATAATGAGTGTTATCTAGAATGTTGCCACCATGGGCCTCTGGGGCTCATGCACCGGGACCCTAGGAGACAGTGTTGGCCATTCCCACTACGGAGGGGGATTTTATTCATGAAATCCCTCTTCCTCGTTGTTGAAAGCTACATTTTTTTGACGGGGGTGGGGGTGGGGGGGTGGTCATCACTCCAGCACTTCTGCTTGCCCTGGGTGTGGACAAGTGTATCCCCAGAAAATGCAGCCTCAGGTAGAAAGGCCCAGGGTTCCCAGCAGGCAGCCCAGGTGTGGGGAGGTGAATACAGGCCAAAAGAAGAGGTGACCAAGCGGGATTCATCCAGAGAAAAGGGACGTTGCAGGAAAACCATATATAGCGTGACACGATTTCTGTTCCCATAAATAACATGCGGGTATGTTGCTACCTGAATAGAAAAAGCACGCAAGGGAGGAAGCATGCAGGCTGCCCAGCCAGCTGGGTACACCGGTGGGGATGGGAATACAGAGGCACCCGTTTTACTTGACTTGCTTTCACATTGTGAGTTGTTATAGAGAGTGTGTGTTATCCTTATAATGTAAAAGTCAATAAAAATATTCAAGTGATGCTATAGGACAAAAACTAAACATAGGGTTCATGAATCAAATTAGTATTAACAAAGTTAATATAAAACAGCCTGTAGAGTACGTTCCATTTTTATATCATTCTGCATGTGTATGTATATATATGTATATGCATGTATGTGCATGTATCTATATGTGTGTATGTGTCTGTCTATATATCTATGCCTGTGTATATATATCTATCAATCATCTATTTATCTATCTATCTATCTATCTCTATGTATCTATATCTATCTATCTATCATCTATCTATCATCTATCTATCATCTATCTAGGGAAGAGAGAGAGAACAAAATTGGCATTTGGTAGGACACATATCAAAATGCGAACTATGACTTCTTTGGATATTTTTTTAAGTTATTTGGCCCTCCAGCATCTGCATCTGGGTGCGTGGGGTGTCCTAGAGGCGTCTCACAGGCCCAAGCTCTGAGAGTAGAAGGAAAGAGGTCATCCTCTCAGTGGAAGGTGAGGGTCACAAGGGCCACTTGCTCCGTGGGGCTCGTTTTGTCAACTGCCATGTGTAGATGGGCTCCTTGGAGGGCAGCTCATCCAGGAGGACGGCTTGCTCCCAGCTGGTACACATGCTAGGGATCAGGGGTGGCTGGAGGGCTTGTGAAATGAGAAGACGAAGGCTGTGACTGCCATCTGAATCCCCTGGTCTCTGTTTTGTTTCCTTGGCTATTATCTGTCCCCCACTGGTGAGGGCAAGGACCTGGCTGGTCTGTCTAGTTTACAGCTATCTCCCCAGTCCTGGGATGTAGTAGGTGCTCGATAAAGCTTAGTTCCTATCACAGGTCTCACCTCCTCGAGGAAAACAGGACTTGCAGGGGGTGGGGGTGGGGGCGGAATTGTTGGGGTCTAAACCATGTAAAGGAAAAAGACTTGAAAGTGGGCTAGCTGGCCGCGTGTTGCACTTCCTGCTGGAGTTCAAAGTCAGCCCTGCCCCTGGAACTGCCATTACGAGTTTAGATTGTTCAGAATCCCGCTGCTGACTGTTCAAAAGGCTCCCAGCTGCTATCAGGAAATAGCTCAGGAAGGTCTCCATTAAACACCAAGAAACTGAGATGCAATCAGCCAGGCTGGAATTCAGGAAAGTGCTGGCTCTGGAGTTTAAGGAAGAAAGAACACGTTTCAGGGCGAGAGGAGGCGAATCTGCCAACCGACCCCTTTTTTTTCCCCTTCCACCTGTTGGGCAAGGCCAAATCCACTTCTCCCCTCTTGCCATTAACAGCAGGAAGCGAGGGGCCTCCAGCCCAGGGCGCAACGCGTCCTTACGGCAGAGTCTGAGATCTCCGCTGCATGTGGACAAGGATGTTCTGATTGCTACTTCTTCTGGTCGTTGGCGTCAGCCCGTAATCTTTCAGTTGTGGTCTCGAAGGCCAAACATGAACCAGGATTTTCCATTATGGTTGCAATTTTGGCTTGTAATTTTATCACTCGAATCTAAATCCACTTCAGAAATGCCGTAAACTAATTGTCACTGAATAAACTGAAACTTTTGAGGAGTTTATAAAAGTGATTTAATGAAAAGAAAAAAAAAAGGGGGAAGATAGAAAACAAATGTTGCCTACAGAATTGTTGGCAAAAGGTAAAAACTCTGTTTCTTTTGAACGCATGCCCTGGTCTCGGCCGAGCCCTGCCCGCCGTGGCCTCAGAGCCCAGTGGCGGGGATGCTGTTTGTGTTGGAGCCTGTGGCGCTGATTTCCAGTTTGTCTTGGGGAGGTTGATTGCAAGGACGTTGGGGGCGAGGGCATGGGTCGGGTCAGCTGAAAATAAATGGGCACAGATCAGATCAAATCCTTATCCAGCAGAAGGAACCTCGTTTCCTTGATTAAAAATACTAATAATAACAAAATGACGGTCGGGGTTAAGTAAATGTGAGTTAATTACTAAGCTGTGACCATTTTCACAGTTTCTGAAGCTAAACACTTCAACGCGCGTTGTCAGTTTACGTTAGGCAATAATTTGAATGACTACCGGTTAGCTGTTTCACTTCATTCATATTAAGAAACAATATACAAAGGGTATAAAGTGATCAGCTCTGTTTATGCTGAGGAGGAGGCAGCAGCACACAGGAGCGGGGCAGAGGGAGAGGCTGTTCCTGGCTTTGCATGGGCTTCTGCTGGTGGTTTATGAATGAAAATCTTTAGAGGAACTTCTCAACGCTGACAGTCTGGGAATGGTCAAGCAGAGCAAAGCTCACCAAAGCGTTCCCGGCATGGAACGGAGAGATGAGAAGCATTTCCCTCCCCGGTCAAAAGAAGCAGGATTTGGAATCTGATGAACTCCTCCAAGAAGAATCTAGCTGGGACCCATCAGAGCTGGAGTCCGGTGTTTTCCATGACTGCTGAGGTAGAGGTGGGGGAGGTTGCGGAATTCTGAGCTTCCTGGATGGCCGAGGAAAGTGGGTTCAGGACAGGGACCGAGGCCATGTTGGCCTCAGAAAAACCCAAGACCCTCCTAGCCTCGGACCCCAGAAATCTCAGGTCTCCTGTGAAAATGAGACACACAGGTGTCAGAAATCTGCCGTGATGTCTCCCATGTTTGTGGTAAATCGGCAACAACAACAACAACAACAACAACAAAACCCTACAAAAAGCAAAAATGTTTTCTTTAGTCAAGCCTCATGGACTAGGAAATAAGGAGAAACAACACAACTGTCCATTAGCAGAGGAAGAAATAAACAAAATGTGGCATACACATACAATAGAATATTATTCAGCCTTAAAAAGGAAGGAAATTCTGACACATGCTACCACATGGGTGAACCTTGAGGGCATTATGCTGAGTAAAACAGCCAGTAACAAAAGGGCAAATACTGTATGATTCCACTTATGCCAGGTCCCTAGGGTAGTGAGATTCACAGAGGCAGGAAGTAGCATGGTGGTCGTCAGGGGCTGGGGAAGGGCGGCGGGGAGTTTGTGTTTAAGGTTTTAGTTTGAGAAGATGAAAAAGTCCTGGAGATGGATGGGGGTGATGGTTGCACAACACTGTGAATATGCTTAATGCCACGGAAATATGCTTAAAAAAGGCTCACATAAATTTTATGTTATGTATACTTTACAACAATAAATGAAAAACAGTATAAAATAGGTGTAAAGTGGAGATAGACTGATACATCCAACCAATTTAGGTTTGGTTGGCAAATAGTAGGTGATCATATGTGTAAATGTTCATTATCATCGTTATTATTGGTACCCCATGAATGCTTGTGAAATGTGTTATGAGAGAAAGAGGGAAGAGAGAGAGAGAGAGAGAGAGAGAGAGAGAGAGAGAGAGAGAGAGAGAGAATGAATTCTATTATTGATCTGTGTGGGACAATTCATCTAGAGTTGTTTTAAGTAGAAAGGCAGTCCATGTGATCCTGTTTGTAGTACTAAATTGATAAAGCAGGTCCTTAAAATTAGAGAGTACCAATCAGGTAGTCTGAACTCAGTACCATCCAGTAATCACAACTCCTTAAGCATTTGTGGGCATCTGTTAACATTCTCTACAGGTTCGGACCCACCAGACCATGTGTTGCCCATTAAAACCCAGGTCACCTCTTACATTTCAAGCCAACTAGACCATCTTCCAAACACTCTTGCTCTTTGCTTCATGTTCCATCCTTTCCATGGTGCTGTGTGGAACAAGGAAGAAACCATTCATGGATGAGGAGACAGAGGCTGCTGGGCCCTCAGCTTGCCGGGGCTGTCCCCATCTCAGACACCCTGGGGCGAGAGTAGAAACCACCTATCATCCAGGTTTCTATCTCGCATGGGGCGCAGCCTCTTAATGGCCAGGTGTTTTTGATAAAGGGCCGCCAAGTCTGGCTGGTAGTGCACAAGCAAGGGCAGGAGAGAGAAAGGGTGGCTTTGCCCTTTAGATGACTATCCCTCTAAGGACAGAGCCGGTGTCGTGGTTGGTGAGCAAAATTCCTACAGACACCTTCTCTTAGGGTCTCGTTTCCCCCTGGAACAGATGCACCTCTCCAGGAAGCTCCTTTCACAATCTTTCCTTCTCTCCTCGCTCTTCTCTCTTCTCTCTCTCTCTCTCTCTTTTCCCCCATCTCCCTCCCTCCTTCCCTCTCCCTTCTCTTTCCTTTTGCCTGGAAGAATGTTTTGGGTGGCTGCCAAGAGAGAGACCCAAGGCTGGGCACCAAGTCGAACTTCTGTGTTTCCTCAGGAACCAAGAATCCCCTCTTGGTGGAGAAAGAGCACAAGGTTTTTGGTTTGGGGTTTTTTCTTTCATGTGAAAAGCATCACTGTGGCTGGGCCATCAGAAATGTACTCACTTTGCCCAATGCCCCCCAGGGCCTGCAGCTTGCCAGCTTGCTTCTCCAAGGTTGAAGGGGGTTCGTGGGATGCAGGACTTTGGGGGCTAAAACTGGGACAGTCCCTGGCAAACTGGGATGAGCTGGTCACCCTCGTTCACAGGCCAGTCTCTGAGCATCTTGCGCTTTTTCTTTGGCTTGAGCCAAATCCCCACAGCCCATCTGAATCTGAACTGTCATTGGAGCCCCTGTCAGTTGGACCCCTAATAGGATATCTGGCAGTTAACGACGGCATCTGATCTTATCACCTTCTTCTCTGGCAAGGCTGGCTCCATCAGAATAACTTTTATCTGGAAATAAAATAATGCAATTAATGTCCTGACTCTCTAATGCCCTCTCGGGTGATCTCAGCTCTAATGATTTAATGGGTGTCCTCCGTCTGCTAATTACCTGGAGCATTTATTAAGTCAAAGGCATTTGGCTCAAAAGCAAAGGCACGGATGTAAAAAGACCTTGTGCAGTGAAACGAGTCTCCAGGCATGGGGATTTGTTCGTTTTCTCTTTCTCTATTTGGCTCTAAGATGGCTCCATTCCCCACACCCCACCCCTTCCCGGGGCAGGAAAAGTGCATACCACTCGCAAGTGTCTTGACTGCATTTACGTCACCTAAGAATTTTCTTTTTCTGGCTCACTCTCTGGCATCACCCGGCCGGCCGAGAGGCTCCAGGAAAATCGTAAACCCTATTGAATGGCACCGCGGTAACGGCCTGTCCCATCGGAACACGTTTGTGCTTTTTGTCTTGTAATGTCAAAATGAACTTGGCCAGGAAACTGAAGCTGCCAGCTGCGTGCGGGTTTGGCTTTCTGAGTTTCTGGGGGGCGCGGGGGGGGGCGGGTTGAGCTAGCCCCAGCAGGCGCCCTGCACATCCTGGGGAGACTCGTCTGCCTCACCCACTTCTTCATCTGTGAAACCAGGCTGCTATACTCATGGCAGACCCTCTCGGAATTGCCCCAACAGCTTTGTGAGCATGTCCAGAACCTTCTTTTCCACACTTAGGGCTGAGTGCGTCACACAGGAAGCCCTAGATGGAGAGGGACTCAGCCTGGTTCTGCCACTGAATAGCTGTGTGACCTTGAGGGAAGCGCATCACCTCTCTGAGCTTCAGTTCCTGTGAAAAGAGGGGAGGTTGGACTAGTCAGGAGTTTTCAATTTTGTCTCATCCTGGGATCTCAGTTTCTATGGAAACCTTCCCAGGACGTGACATTTGTAAAATGGCTCAATGTTGAGATCTGTTTGAGGCGGACAGTTGGTGGCTTGGCCCCATCTCCGGAGGGCTCCCTGCCACCATCCTTAAGAGGGCTCTGGGGGGGGGGCCTTCTGACAGCTTAGTTAGAATGCTACGAAGTGCTCTCTGAAGGGAGTTGCAAGCTTGTGATTCTGTGTTCTGTGATTTGCCAGAACCAACATCAGCCTGCCTGCCTGCCTGCCTGCCTGCCTGCCTGCCTGCCTGCCTGTCTAATCTATCACCTTTCTCTGTTTCTCTCTCCCTCTCTGTAGCTATCATCCATCTATCTGTATCCTCTTGCTCTCTCACTCTCTCTGTACCGATCTCTGTCTACATATCTATATATCTCTCTCTCAGATTTACCTTCATTTTCTCCCCCAAACTTTAACCTGTCTGAGAAGCCTCTGGAGATCTCATTCAAACACGGATTTCCACCCCCTAAACTCTCTGCTCCTGAGGCCAGGGTGGGGTCTGAGTTCTACATTTCTAACACTCTCCAGGTAATGTTGATGTTGCTGGTCCTGGATCACACTCTGAGTGTCTCTGAACCTTTTTCCGCATTTGCTAACCAGAGAGGGTCTCTTCATGTTCGATTTGGGAAGCTTTTGGGGAAAGCTAAGAGAGTCAAGAACAGAAAATTAGTACCTTCTGTTTCTTACGTGCACTCAGAGTAATAATCAATAATGTACTTATGTCCAAGTTACTTTTCTGCAGCCTGAGGCCTAATACCATTTGAATCATGGGATACTTGCATTTATTTAGCTATTTTTCCCCCTTATGCTTGAGACATAAAACTCTGACATGTTAGTAGACAAATTAAGTGTCCACATACCCTAGGACCCAGCCACATCCCTCCTGGATAAGTTATCCTGCAGAATTCACACAGGTCCACACGGGATGTGTACAAAGATGTGCATCGAAGTGCGATTTATGGTAGTGAGAACTTAGGTCTGTCACTGGGACAGTGGACAGTTGCCACCACAGAGTGCCAGGCCCCAGCTAGGGACAATGGATTGGGTCTACCCAACACCATGGATGGATCTTAATACTGTGCTGAGGGGGGTAGAAAAAAAAGGAGACTGAGATATTTAACATCAGACCACTTCCACAAGTTGTTTGCACACTAACCCTTGCACAGGGAGACACAGGAACACAAGGACACATCGGAAAAGTTGCCTGTGTGGTGAGAGGGGACAGAAGTGGGAACCCAGACAAAAGGAATTCAAGAAATAAAACAAGAGAGGGACTCACTGGGACCAGGGCGGGAAATCATACCCCAGCAACTGAGGACTGTGATGAACTCAGCTCTCTGTACCTCAGTCCAACTACAGACTCTATAACAAATAAATGCATAAGAAGTGAAAAAAATAAAAACGAAAATGTTGACCCTGGGTCTCCACAGACAAGTAAGATGACTCCTTTCTCCAGCAGCCTCTGCACCTTCTGTAACTCCCTGGGGGCCTCTCTCATCAGCCTGGGACGCCTGTTGCCTGTCCCCACCTGTCCCCAGCTCCATGTGTCCACATAGCAGGGGGAACTCCAGGCATTGTCAAAAGAAAGAGAGAGAGAGAAAAGAAATTAATCATCAGGGCTTCTCTTTCTTTTGTTCTCTTCAATCGGTAACGGGTGGGACTAATTTTCTTTGTGGAGTCTTAGTGCTAAGTCTGGTTGTGGGTGACGCGAAGCGGTGGTCCATGGATCTGGCTACGTCATAACCAACCAAGGCACTTGATTAAAAACCAAAACAAAACCTAAATTCTTAGGGCCCACTGCATACCAGGCTCTCTGGGATTGTGGTTAAAAAATCTTAAAAAAAAAATTACGTAAGTGTTTCAGGTGTTTGGGATGAAACCCAAGTTAGAAAAAGGAGTATAGCCTCAACCTGAGTCTCCAGGTGCCGAGACAGTACTCCCCTGCGCCCCCTGGTGGCGAGAACGAAATGCACGCGGAGGTCCCTGGGTTGAGCGCGCTCAGGGGCAGGTGGACGCCTACAGAAGCCAAGTCTATGGCTAGTGTCAGGTGAAACCACTGCCTGGTGCAGGAACATTGCAGCCCTTGCTTTTCACCCTGTCTCACAATTTATCACCATGGCATTATCTTGTTTGATCTTATTCGTGTTTTCAGATGTGCCTCTCCTGAGACCAGAGGGAATGGCTTTTATGGTGAAATTTTAGCTGCTGTGGCTGGACATCAAGGAGATGGTTTGCTGGAGAACTTTTCTTCCTTTTAATCACATGTGTTCAAGTCTACGCTCAGGTCAGGTTCCCTGACGCCCTGTCATTGCTCATAGGCCTCTCTGATGATACTTGATGAACAGGATATGATTTTACCTACATTTTAGCAAATGGGAACGGTGCTGGCCCTGGGCAGCCGAGCATAAGAGAGCAACTTCTGCATGTTTTATCTTGAGAGGTGAACAGCTGCCACTTTACGATGTCCAGCAACAGTAGAGCTCCAGCATGAGCCGGGACTTGTCAGAGACTGGTGAATGTTGGTATATGAACACACGTTGCCTCTTAGAGTCTATCAGGAAAGAGAATGAATGTAGTCCAGGAACCGCACGAAGAGATCGTTGGATTTAGAAGCTCTGCTTAAGTTTAATCTGGCTCTGCAGTGATAGCTGGGAAAAGAGGACTCAGAAAGAGGGAATAGCACCGGCAAGGGCTCTTTGGTGGGAAAAGTCCTCTGGTGTTGAGTGCAGCTGGGGCAGAGGCTAGAAGGAGAGGCAAGTGCAGGCCATCACGGCTCAGGGTCCACGGGAAGGGCTGGGGTCCTGCTCTGTGAGTCCCAGGCGTCATGGGAAGGGGTTTCAGCAGGGGGTTAACATAATCCAATTTGTATTTTTGTTTTCTCTCATGTACTCGTAATAAATGCATATGGTTAAAAAAGATCAAACAATCCTGAGACTCTTCTAATGGAAAACACTGGCATCTGGCTTGACTCCAACCCATCCCATTCCATTCCCCAGGGTAGCCATTTTGGTTCTTTGGGTTTTGTTTGTTGGTCATAAATGCTATGTTTCCATCCTGTTCACAATAGATGAGAACACTGACCATCAAGAAATGAATGAATAAGTGAATGCATGAATGAATTTCCACCCAAAACCAAGCATGGCAAACTCAGGAAGGAATCCACAGAACAGCCTGCTAGCCAGACTCTCACCTGTGCCTCTTCCCTGCCACCTGGGGAGGCCTGTGCCGCGGCCCTGTTGCGCCCAGGCTCTTCATTGAGGTGGGTGGTATGAACCCTGTGGAGACTTGGACTCCGTAAGCATTCACTAGTCCTGTGTGTACGAAGCTGAGTGTAGGAAGTGATTGCAAGTGGGTGGCGGGGACCTTTTGTCTCAGGACATCATCAGCATTTGGAAATCTGACAGGAAAATACATTTCCCAGGAGTACCTCTATTCACGTTCATCGGAAACAGCAGTGATGGGCCCAGAGTGCAGGGAGGGAGGGGCAGGGAGAGGATGATTCATTCATTCATTTATTCATTCAACAAGTATTTATGAGCACCTACAGTGTCCCAGGCCACGCCGCTCCCTGTGCTGGAGATGGTGACAGTGACTTGTCCTCAGGGAGCTTACATTCCTGCACAAGAAGACAAAGAAACAAATGAGAAAATGCATCACATGCCTGCAGGCATCAAGTTTGAGGATGAAAAACCACGCAGCACACGCAGGATAGGAGGTGTGGATGGTGCTACTTAGGTAGGACTGTCCTGCAGCCTCTCTGAACACGTGACATTTGTGTGGTGGCCTGGAGGAAGTATGGCCACAGTGTGGATTTCTGGGTCTCTGCACTCCTAGCAGAGAAAAGAGTGAGCTCAGAGATGGCTCCATGGCCAAGGTGGGCGAGGAGCAGGTCAGCGAGGAAGGGGACACTTGAGGGCAGGGAGCAGCAGGGACCAGTTCATGGGGTCCCAGGCCATTTTAAGGACCTTGGATTGCAAGAAAGGAAGAGAGGAAGACAGGGAGCCTGGGGCTTGAGCCTCCTAGGCCCCCACACTCTCTTCCTGCTACCTGAGCCACCTGTGCCCAGCCTCCAGCACTATGGCCAAAAGGACTTTGCATTTCTTCCAACAGCATTTCTTTTTTTTTGGGGGGGGGAGTGCGATGAGTCAGGAAAGGTTTATTGACTGAGCAGGCACCAACCAAGAAGATGGGAGACCTAATTATGCCTCAAATCCGCCTTGCTCACTGGACTAGGTTAAGGGTTTTTAAGGGGTTGGTGGGAACAGGTGTGAGTAAACGCTGATGGGGTAAGTTTGAATTGGAGGACCTTGGAACTTGGCCATTTATAGTAAGGGGTGTCAGCACTGGGTCTTCCTGAAAAATGGACCCTTGGCTTCTGGAAGGGTTCCGGTGTTCAAATTCTGGTTATGTCCCTGTCCTTTGGTCCTGTGTGTGGGGGAGGGGGGGGAGGAGGTTTTGGTTCTGGGTGCAACTGGAGGTCCAAGTTCTCTTCTCTGCTCATGCCCCAGCTGCATGACTTCTGGTCTTGGCCTGTTGTCTCTGAAAAGCAACTCAGTATCTGGTTAAACAGGATAGGACCATTTTGAGCGGGTTTGGCAGTTACAAATCTCACATTTTTGTTGTCCATACCTCAATCTTGAGGGAAGTAGGGCAACCCGGTCCAGGTTCAATTAAGATGGAAGGTGAGCTTCATTCTTCCTGTAGCATTACATGACGGTGCAAAGCCCTCAAACTGTGTGTCCCTTGGCTTCAACCAGGCAAAATTTGCCTCTGCAAAAGGGCATAGGCTGGACAGCCAGATGGACATTGAAATATGTATATTATATTTAAATATATTTCTATACAAACACATTTATTTATACATTATACATAAATATATAAATGACATATTACATCACATATAATATAGATTATTAATTATAATATAATAGATTTATAAGTTATATATGTTATATTTATAAGTTATTTATATATATAAACTTATTCTATAAGTTTATATGAATAAAATGATCTAATATTATATTTATATAATTTATAATTTATATAATTTTATTACCTATAGCATATCATATACATTTATTATATAATATGCAAACTATGTATTATATGAATTAGAAATAATATTTTATATCATATAATTATTTTCTATAATATACAAAAGTAAATAGGCATACATGCCTAGACAGTCAGCACGGCGAGGGCAGGGATGTGTCTGTCTTTTTGATCAGCGCCTGACAGCCAGCCAGCCCTCTTTTTTGTTACGTGTTGAATGGATAAAAGCCATTTCTTAATGGGAACGCTGAGACCTCAGTGGCAGAGTTCTGTCTGCTGCGTCCCCTGGCTGACTCTTGGGGTTGGGATGTCCCCTCACCCTGCCCATCTAATCAGAGTGCAAGGGTCTTTCTCAGGATGCCTGTAAGAGCTGGTGGGAAAAGCACATAAAATGCCCCTCAGGAGGTTTACGAGGTGCCTCATTCCTCTGGGCAGTGCCCCCAGATAAGAGTCTATTAACATGCAAAGGACTCCCTGAGTGTCCCTCTCACTCTGCCAGATGAAGCTTCTGAAGAGAAAGGAACCTCCCTGCTCCTTCCTCCCAGACCCTCCAGGTCTGTTCCCCGTGGCCCTGCACCGTTACTGGCAAGTGGATCTTCCCTGAGACCCGGCCCTGGGCCGAGCTAGGCAGGCCCTGGGAACTCACAAAGAAGATAAGGCACTCCCAGCCTGTTCTCCTGACCCAGGAGCCTGGTAGACTTGCTTTGGGAACTTGATGAGCATAATGATAGAAATAACCCTGGACGCAAAACTTAAAAATGCCCTTGAAAAAAGGTGCCTGTCGCATTATCCAGAAAAGTGTGCTGGTCATTGGCATGTAGCTTGACGAACTTTTCTGAAATAAACACAGTCCTGGAATGAGCCCCTGCAGCTTCCAGAGCCCCCCTGTGCCTCCCACTCTCCTGACTCCTGATAAGGCTTAACACGCCAGGTTCAGGCAGGGAGGCAGAACTACCATGGGTGATGTGGTAGAACAGATTTATTATAGGGATTAGACCTGATTGTGGGAGGAGCTGGGGGTGGTCAGCCTTCCAGCCTTCTAGGAGCACCGGTGCAGCGGACAAGTGCAGCTTGCAGGGAGATCTGGAAAGCGGGCTCAAATGTGGGTTGACAGATTGGAACCCAGCAGGCGGAGAGTGGGTGGAGAAGCCTATGGGCAGCTGCTTCTGTGACTGGCGGTCCAGGGGTCACACTGGTGGTCAGCACAGCTGACAGGAGGGAAGGAAAGGGAGATGGCAAGAACAGGCTCTATGCCATCTCTCACTAGGGCGGCTGCCAGGACCTCCAAAGGCAATGGCTGTTGGCCCACTTCCACCCTCCAGATTAAGGCACATCCCTCTTTCTGCAAACTCTGACCTGGGACCATGGTGGCTCCAGCTCAGTCAGGCTGACATAGCCCGACACCCACAGGAGCACAGGTCCATGGCACCTGTTTGAACCAGTGTCTGTGCCAACTTCTTTCACTCAGCTTTACGTTAGTGACATTCACCCATATTGTGTGCAGCAAGTGTTAGTCATTCTCAGTTTTGCATAATATTCCATTGTATAACTATCTTGTAATTTTATTTGTTCAACTGTTGAAGTGCATTGAAGTAGCTTCTAGTCATTGGCTATTACAAATAGAGCTGCCTGAATATTTTGGTGCATGTCTTTGGGTGGACATACCTACACTTTTTTCTTGGGTATATGCCTATGTGTGGAATTTCTGGGTAATAGTCTAGGCTCGTATTCAGCTTCAGTAGATAACACCAGTTTCCCAAAAGCAGTTGCACCACTTTATTATTTTCAGTGTTTCTTGTCTATTTGGTTTGTGTCTTGAATTCAGATTCTGACTCAGTTACCATGTTTCCCCAAAAATAAGACCTAACTGGAAAATAAGTCCTAGCATGATTTTTCAGGATGCTCGTAATATAAGCCCTACCCCAAACACAAACCCCAGTTAAGATCGTCAGCCAGACATGACTGTTTGAATAAATGTAGATTTTTGTACATGAATAAATGGGTAAATGTAGATTGTTGGAGCAAAAATTAATATAAGACTCAGTCTTATTTTCGGAGAAACACGGTACTTACAAGCTAGGATCTTGCCAGATGCCCCTGGGTTGGGGGTAGGGGCTGGGCATGTACAGGAGGAGAAATAATAGACCCTGAGTTATGTATAAACACATTGAATTTTTTGTTTACTTATTTCTTGCCTGCTTCTCTCCCACGCCCACCTCCCACCCTAGCCTGTGAGTTCCATGAGATCAGAGACTGTGTTAGCAGAAGGATGTACGCCCCCAAAGACATCCAAGTCCTAATCCCCAGAACCCGTGAGTATGTTACTTTACATGGCAATAGGACATGAAAGCTTCAGGTGGAATTAAAGTTGCCTATCAGCGGACCGTTAGATGGGGAGAGCATCCTGGATTACCCAGGCGGGCCCAATGTAATCACAGGGTCCTTAAAAGTAGAACAGGGAAGCAGGAGAGAGAGAGCAAAAGATGGCAACAGGAGAGGGACGTAAGCTGCCATTGCTGGCTTTGAAGATAGAAGAAGAAGCCATGAGCCAAGGAATGCAGGCGGCTGCTAGAAGCTTGAAAAGGCAGGAAACAGATTCTCTCTCAGAACTCCCAGCAGGAACCAGCCTTGCCGACACCTTCACTTTATTTAGCCCAGTGAGACTTGTGTTGGACTTCTGACTTCAAGAACTGCAAAAGAACATGGGTGTGTTATTGAAGCCACCAAATACGTAGTATTTGCTCCGGCAGCAACAGGAAACAGACACTGTCTCGCTCCCTACTGTGTCCCTAGGGCCTGATCCATAGTAGATTCCTAATGGATACTTACTAAATGAATAAATATAGTGAAAGGGTCTCTTTGCTGAGAGCCTTTGGTGAGGCAGCTGCTTGATACCTAGGTAGAGTCACCAGAGGTAGCGAATAAAAATACTGGATGCCCAGGTAAATTTGAATTTCAGATAAACAACAAACCATTTTTATGAAAGCATGTCCCTTGCTGTACTAAAAAGAAAAATCATTCATTATTTAGTTTGAATTCAAATGTACCTAGGTGTCTTGTGTTTAATCAGGAACCCCTATATGCAGTCATTCCCCAGATGGCCAAGTGTGCCTCAGAGTCACAGCTAGTCAGCGAGGAGACGTGCCCTCCACAACTAGCTCGAAACAACTACTTGACTTGGAGCTGATGGGGCCTGGAAAAACACACTGATCCCCAATATAAAGAAAAACAAAAGGCAAGAAAAGTCACAGCTAGTCAGGGTCAGACCCAAGGCTTGGGGGCAGACCCACGTGATTCCCACGGCCCTCTACTCCTTCCACCCCAGTGCCAGCTGCCAGCTGCTGCTCCCTGGAGTGATCCCTGGAGTGACAGGAATAAGCCAATGGCATCATCCCAGGTCCCTGATCACTTGGGGCAGAATGTACCATCTCCCAGCTGGTTCCCTCTCCCTCCACCACCACAAACACACCCTCCCACCCCAGCACCCCACCCCCACCCCTATGCTCTGGAGAAGCAGGCTTCGGGGACATCTCTGCTGAGCACCACCAGGGACCATGCAAACTCTGGTGAGTATATGGTGCCCAAGTCTGCCTGGTCCTTCAGGAGGAATGAGAGGACTGAAGTGGGACCCACAGCCAGACCGCGACGGCTCCGTAAGACCTTGGCCGATGTGTCTTCCTGCCAAGCCGGCATTCCCCTGAGCAGGGGTCTGAGGAAACCTGCTAAGGAAACAGGAGGCAAGGGAAGTCATTCCTTCAGAGGCAGGAGCGCTCCAGGAGGTAAAGCTACCGGGATGCAAACTGGACAGAGTTGTGCTATTCTATTTTGGGGAAAACAGTACAAAAATAGGGTCCACATGGAATTCTCTTTTCCCCACAGCGCATTGCTGGAGGAGGGACGGGTCAGCCCCTAAGGCCCAGGGACTCCTGGCTCGCACAGTCTCTCACAAACACACCTCCAGGAAACGCCTTATCAAACATGCTCACATCCATGCACTGACACACAAAAATAACCTCCGAAAAAAAGCACCAAGAATGGATATTGAACTTGCTTTGGCAAAGGACTCTCCAAACCACCTCAGATTTTTCAAAGGAAATTAAAATTCAGGAGATCAAGGGATTTGCCCAAGGTCACGGAGTACAATAGACGCTTCCCTAAGTCTCTCAGTTTCCAGGCAATTGCTTGTCCTAAGAGGTGGGATGGCCTCTCCTTTAAAACTTGAAATACGGTCAACATTGAAAGCCCTCCCACCCCGCCCAGCCCTCCGTTCAGGTCACCTGACTCAGGCATGAACATTCTGAAATGATGCCCACTCAAAGAGGTTTCAGTTTTTGTCACCTCTGCTGCCAATCTGACCTTGGCGTTGGAGGAGTGATTTTTGAGTCACTTCCCAATGAATAAAGCGAAGAGTCCCAATGAATAAAGCGAAGGGCACGTATGAATAAAGCGAAGGAGCAAATGGGATGGTGACAGAGTCAAATTGGGAAGTTCAAGGAGAGTTGGACAAAGGACTACTTGCAAAGTTGAGGGCAAGTTGCGGGGACTGTAATGAATAGAGTGGCACCTGGGGGTGACTCCGTACCTGGGGTTGGCACCCCCCTTCCCCCCGCCGTGGCTGACTTATAACTGAATTGACGTACAGATTTCAAATTGTGCAAATCAGGTCCTTATCTCCTAGGAAAAATGATGAGAAACTAAGAATCTGTGTCACAGTATAGAACTTGATGACGAAGAGTAGATAAGATATAAATACGCCCTTCACCAGGCAAGCATCACATGTGTACAACCAAAACACTTAGCTAAAATTGTTTTCACTTTAGCTCCTCCGGGGGACTTTTCTGCCTCGGCTGGATTGGCAGAGGGGCCTGAATGTCAGGGTTTCCTGAGGCTTGGAGCTTCCTGAGGGCAGACCCTGTGTGTGCCACGTCTACTGCTGTCACCCTGCCGCAGCACACAGCGCCTGCTCCAGAAATGTATGAACACAACGGAAAGAACGCAGGCTGCTACCTTGTTTTCCTGACAAACCTCCTTGAAGTAAAGAAAGCCCCATTCACTACTTCAAGGGTTTTCTGACTTGTAGTTCGAAATGAAAGTCATCCGTCTGGAAAATTTTTGTTGCTGATTCAGTGTTCATGAAATACTTTGGAAGGTCAGTTCTGAAGGAGGGAGCAGTTTCCATGGTGACACAGCTTTCTCTGAGGTGTCCTTGCTTCAGGCTCAGCTGAGTCACTGAGACTTGGGCACAGTGACTCACTCAGGGGGGTCAGAGTTCACAGGAGATGGTCTTTATTTTGGAGTTCTCGTTCCTGATAGAAGTGGGTGTGAGGGACAGGAAGGGTGCAGGTTGAACCTCACTAAGATGGGGGTTTCCCTAGAAGAAGAGGGTCTGCGGATTGGCTTTAGAGAGACCTGGAATTAGCCTGGGCTCCACAGGGGCTATGGGGCCCTAGCAAGTTAATTAATTTAAAAAGAGTCGAGTGTCTGCCGCTCTCACCTATAGGGCTGGTGGGAGCATTCAAAGAGGCAGTATTTGAAAAGTGCCAGGCACACAGTGGCATTCAATAGTGCTGGGATTGGAGATTCTTAGGATTTCTTATCCTGAGACAGAGTCATCATATCAATTGAAGGTAGCTGTTATCTGTGAAAATCCCCCATCTCTTTGTCTCGGCAACATGTCGTCCAGCAAAGATACTTAATGTGTTCATTTCCATCTTCCCAACTAGCCAAAAAGAAAACAGATGCTAGGAAGGGAGCCAAATGCTGTATGATCTGTTCTTTCCCCCAAAACATTACAGCATCTTCTTTGCAGGGTGATGTAGGGATGAGGTCTGTGCCATCGACATCTCATGGCTGCCTGACTATGCCAGGAATCCGGTCCCTGGGAAACCTCTGGGGCTGTGTCCTATATGCCAAGGCCCGCAAGTGGTCCTCGAAATCCAATTACCTGAGATCATCAGCGGCTTTGGACGTGTCCCCGTTTGACTGTTCAAATAATTTGTTGCTGGAAGCAGTCCCATCAGCACACAATGCTGTCCCCAACTCTGGGGCCTCAGTCACTGCTTGACTAAGTTAATAACGCCCGAGGTCGGGGTTTTTCAAGTTCTTACTTTGTCGATGGCTATTAAGAGAATTAAGATAACATAACCATCTAACATGGCCCCTCTGGCCATGACATCCACAATTCTTGGGCTATGAATCATTAGACCAACTTGGTTGGCTTCTGTTGTCAGTGACCCGGGGTGATTGTTTGGAGAAAGGAATTGGATTAAACATTTGTGAAGACACTTGGAGGAAGCTGTTCAAGCCAGGCAGGTTTCTGAGGACTTCCTACCCCCTCCACCCATCACTCTCTTGTATTTGTGTTTCAGGGGGGGAACCTTTTGCTTTTTGTTTCCCTTGAGTTGTAATAGCAACATCCATCGGAGCTGCAGCATCTTATGATGAATGCTGGGCCAAGGGCTTTTCATCAAGTATCTTGTGCAGTCTTCACAAAAACCCTGTGAAAGAACAAAAGTAACATCCCCTTCTGTCCCCACAACACACACTAAGAAATGGAGACGCTTTGTGTTCATCAGCTCACTCAGAGCCAAACTGCTAGGAAAGGGGGAGGGGGTCCCCCCAGGGCTGCTGGTTCTGAAGTCCACCCTCTAACTAACTCGTTTCACACATTTCTTGTTGCTGCCTCATTCTCACTACGGACACACAAGATAACTGGCCAGCCCACACTGATGGCAGGAACCTTTTTAGTCGAGGAATGAATATGTGTAGACACCCTCAGCATTCATCTGTACAGAGACCGCCAAAATGTGTAAGTCCTAGATCTCCCCCGTTCAAGCTGTTGTAGTCTAGTTGGGTGGGGGACAAGACACACAGACGTGGAAAAGCTTACTAGGAGTGTCAGAGTGAGTGAGAGTGTCACAGAGCTGTCCCAGAAGCGAGCATGTCAGAGACTTGAGATGGAGCCTGCTGGGGAGGCCTCCTAGGGAACGTGGGCATGTGTCTGTGGGCATGTGTGAGTGTGTGTGTGTGTGTGTGTGTGTGTTATGCAAAACAATTTAGTGTCTTTTTGTTTGTTTTTTTTTAAAGACATTTTATTTTGAAATAACTTCAGACCTTCAGAAAAGTTACAAAGGAGTATGAAAAATTCTGGTATACTTTTCGCCAAGATTCTCCAAATGCTAGTGGCTTATCATATTTGCTTTGTCAGGTCTGGCAGACATTACATCCTTTTACCTCTAAATGTTCCAGTGTGTATTTCCTAGAAACAGGGATACTTTCTTACATAACCACAGTATTATCAAAATGCGGAATTCATCCCTGATATAATACTTCCATCTACTTTGGAGAGCTTATTCAAATATCACCAATTATCCTATGAATGTCCTTTATAGCTAAAGGGGAGGGACACACACACACACACACACACACACACACACACACACACACGTTTTTCTGGTTCAAGATCCATCCCAAGATCACAGCTTGCATTCAGTTGTTCTGCCTCTTAAGACTCTTTTATTCTGAAACATTCTTGGTCTTTTTTAGTCTTCCATGGCTATGACATTTTTGAAGAGGAAAGCCTCATTATTTTGTTGAGTGGCTCTCACTTTGGGTTTGTCTGATGTTTCTGCATGGTTAGATTCAGTGTATGAATGTTCGGTAGGAATACCCCAGAAGTGATGTGTGTCCTTGTCAGGGCTTCATTTTAGAGGCCCATGATGTCATTACTGACGATGGTGATGGATCACTTAGAGGAAGGTAGTGCCTCTCCTCCGTAAAGTTACCATTTCCTCCTTTGTAATTGATACTTATCTTGTAGAGAGATGCTTCGAGACTATGCACAAATCCTTCTACTTACCATACTTTCTCCTACTACTTAAGAGTACGTGGCTAATTCTTGCCCGAAATAAGTATCACAAGGGTGGCTTCCAAATGGTGATTTCTTTCTTATCTCATCATTCCTGCTAAAGTTTTTAATTTCAGTTCTATTGTAAGAAAGGGCTTTTCTTTCTCCCTTATTGATTTATTGTATCAATATGGATTCATGAATTCTCATGTAATTCTTTGGGTTATAACCCGCTATTACCAGCATTTATTCTGTTGTCCCAATTGTCTGAGATTTGGCCATCAGGATCCCCTTCAAACTGACTTTGACATGTTCCCATTGTTCATTGAGCACTTCCTTAAGTCTGTCACAACAAGACGCATGCCCAGGCTGAACTTGAACTTTCCCTGTCCCCTACTTGGAATGAATTATTCTCTCTCTGCAAATTTCACTTCTTTTTCCCCAGGTATATTCATCAACCATTTAAATCATCTGCTTCATACCTAGGTACCGTCTATGCTTTCATGCATCTGCTTGGGTGTAAAATGTAAGGGCTTTTCTTTGTAAAAAGACCGTTGGAGGACCAGCAATTGCGAGGACTGAAGAGTAAGGTGGGTCCAGACAGGCTTCTCAGACCTGTAAAGATAATCCAATGAGTGGTTTTTTGGACTAAGGAGTATTTTAATTGCCCAGGGTTTACTTTAGCCTTACCAATTACCTGCCTCCAATTTTGCCCCAAGCCCCTTCCTGTAAAGCCCAGCTGATGGACAATCTTATTTGTTGTAAGATAGTTATTTAACTTGGACAATGGAGGATTAAAAAAACACTGCTCAAAGATGAAGTGATTGCAGCCCTAAGTCATGATAATGCACTAGGGTAAGAATGCTTAATCTCCAGGGAGTGCCCCAAATTCCCACAACGTGCTTACAATACTTTGTTTTGCATTTGGAAGTCTTGATGAGCAAAAATGAAGTAGAAACTACACCAGGACAGGGGGTTTACCAGTCAATGATCTAAGCTGCCTGCCATTAGCCCATATAGTACCATTACACAAATTAGAAAGAGGTGCTTTTTTCCTCCTGGTAAATTAGTCCTGAGCCATGTGCAAGGCTATGAGTGCAGTGTGGGCTAGCCACTTGCACACTTGGCTAGGCACCTTGTGCAGTGAACAACCTGCACAACTGTACTAAGCAGCCCAGAGTCCAAGAGAGTCCTGGATGTTTTCGTACTGTCTTTCACATGGAGTTCTACTGCCAGTCCACCAATAATAAAAAAAGGCATTTGCACGGTTAAATGTCAGCAATTAGTTGTATCCAAATGTCAACTCCTTGAAATCCTTGCTTTCATAAACTGCTATCACCTGGACAGTCTCAACCCTTGCTAAGGAGGAATTAGATGAAAAGGCCTCTTGTTGACACCCTTGCTTTGTTTGTACCTCTGAGGTGCTGGCAGGACAGGAAAGCAAGGCTCAATCTGCAACCTGCCTGGGGAGGTTCTTCCATGGAAGGTTGCGTTTGTGGAGAAGCTATCGTTACTCAAGGTCAGAGCACTGATCAGCTGTAACAGGGGAATCGAGGTTGTTCTCATCACATGCCATGAACATCTGAGAACGTCGAAGGACATCTGAGAGAGCAGAGACAGGCTGTGAGGAAAGCAGGGGGAGAAGGAGGGAAAAGACGCAGGAGATGGGAGTCCAAGCACAGAGGCGGCCCCTTTGCCTCATGCATGTCTCATGCTGGCATTTTCATCTCCGTTTCACAAAAGAAACTGAGACTCCGGCAGTAGCGAAGCAACTGCCGGTTGTGAACCAATAATTAGACCCCAATGTAATCATGTGACAAAGCTCTGTCCAGATTGTATAGGTTATAGTTTGCTCCTGCCATGGAAGAATGTATTCTTTACATACGTGATATTACCTCACTTAAGCTTTACAGGATTCCTACACTTTTATAGGCAAGGAATATAGGTGTTAGGACTAGGTGCAGATATATTTAACAGAAAACTCAAATTAATGGTCATTGTAATATTTAAGGGCTAATTTTTCTCTTTTGCAAAACAAGTTTAGTGAAAGGGAGCACAGGGTCAATAGTGGCTCCATAGTCTTCTGGATCTTAGATTACATTTATTTATTTATTTATTTATTTATTTATTTATTTTATTATTACTATTTTTTAAAGATTTTATTGGGGAATTGGGGGAGGGGACCAGCCAAGTTGTTGTTCTTCATTCTTCATTGTGGAGGGTGCCAGTCATCATCTGGCTTCCCGTCGGCAGCTCGTGGCCCCTAAGCTCAAAGCGCTGTGTTCAATCTTAGTTGCGGGTGAGTATAGCCACCATCCCATGCGAGAGTCGAACCAGCAGCCTTGTTGTTAAGAATGCATGCTCTACCCACTGAGCCATCAGGGCGGCAGCTCAGCTCAAGGTGCCAAGTTCAGTCTTAGTTGCGGGTGGGCGTAGCCCACCATCGAACAGGCAATCTTGTTGTTACACCAGCTGAACCATCCTGCCACCTGTTGGCAGTTCAGCTGGCCCATGTGGGAATTGAACCAGCAGCCCTGTTGCTCAGAGCTCGTGATCTTAAGCCAATTCTTAACCAACTGAGCAACTCGGCCGGCCCTAGATTACTTTTATATTTTGCTCTACCATCCTTAGGACCTCATGGTTCAATATGATTGCTGGAGCTCCAGCCATCATGTTTTCATTCCAGGCATCAGGAGGGTAAAAGGGACTGTACTACTGCCTGTTTCTCAAAAAGCTTTGCCAGATGTCTTATTCACTTACTTACATTTCATTAGCTAGCCCTAGCTACAAGGGAGGCTGGAAAATTATAGCCTCTTTATTGAGCACATTATCTCCTGGGATAAACATGGCATTCTGTTATTAAGTGCATTAGGCAGGATAGGCCAAGTACTGAAATAAACAAACTCCAAATCACAGAGATGTAATAAAACAATGTTATTTTGTGCTGACATCACAGTATAACACAGGTTGAGGGGCCAAATGGGGTGCTGTGGATGTCTGTTCTAACACCTTACTCAGAGACCCAGGCTCCTTCTGTCTTACAGCTCCCCATTTCTCCCAGGTGCTTGGAGACAGAAGATGGGGCAAGACAATGAGAATGGGACACAGGAGGTGTTTAGGGGCCAGACCTGGAGGGGGGCACACACTCGCCTGGTTCACATGCCATTAGCCAGAACTCGGTCACATGGCCACCTAAATGCAGGAGGCTGGGAAATGTAGTCTGTGTACACACAGAAGGAAGAGGGCTGTGTGCACATCAGGAAGCCCCGTGGCCATTGGGTAGACAATGTGCAGTTGCCCGGGCTGCAGAGAGGAAAGTCGCTCACACATGAAGAACTAGAATTCAAACCTGGGGACCCAAGAAGGAAGAACCAGCTGCCCTGCGCAGCAAAGAGCCAGAAGCCCAGGGCTTCGCTGGGACGATGCTCACTGCTCTGTGACATCCCTTCCACCATAGCAGGAAGAGGCCCCTCCCCGGAAACACGGGGGCCAAACCAGCCTCCTGCCAAACTTCCTCTGAAGGATACAATTAGTGGAGCTCTCCAGACAGGGGCTAAAAATTGTGCCCCCCGCCCCGCCCCCCCCATGACCTGAATGGATCATTTGTGGCTCGAATGACAGACAAATGCAATAATTAGGCCTATTTAGTAAAGAGGGGTGAAAGGTCAAACTAGGAGGCCAACCGTCTCCTGTTACCAGCCTGGTGACTAAGTCGGGTGATGTTTATACAATAAACCAACACTGGTCACCACTGCCCCACGGCCCGTCCCTTCCCTGGGGCTTTCAGAGACTGGGTTTAAAACCCCAAGAGCTTGGGTTTTAGGAGGCTGCCACCAGGCTTGCAGGACCCAGCCTCTAGTCCCTCCCCGTAGGGCCGTTCTCCTGACAAGGGCCCAGGGACTGAGACACCCGCACTGGCCATGGATTTTGGCTAATGTGACTACAATGGTCGTGTCAACAGCAGGGTCAGGGACACTGGGTCAGGACCTCCTTCCATCCTGCACTCTGAGTCCCCAGCTTATCTCTTTCGTCTTTTATTCCCTAAAAATCTGATTTTGTTTTATTTTAACCCAAAGCAGATGATTTGGCTGTTTGTCAGTCTTTTCACTGCTCCTTGCCTGGGAGGGTTTTCTGAGGGTTCCGTAGGCTTGAGGGGTGAGAAGGGCAGGGACTGTAGCTTGGGACTGGGACCCCCTCCTGGAGCCAGCAGATGGGAGGGAATGGCAAGCATATGGGTGCTGGCTGCGGGTCTTCCTCTCCTCTTCCCTTCTTCCTCCTCGCCTTCCTATCCCTCCCCGCCCCACCCTCCTCTCCTTCCTCCTGTGTAAAGTCTGTGGGGACTGGCGTCCTTCAGATGGCAAAGTCAGAACTGTCCCTTGAGCCTTTGCCTCCTGCTACTTCCCCCTGCACCTGCAGTATCTCTCAAAGAAGGACAGATCCCCAATAAATATCTTCAAACACCTGGAAATGTGGAACGGTTCCTTTGTAACCTGTATTGGGCATCTCAAGCCAGAAGACAGGAAGCTGGGAACAGCCCCATCCCTCACAAGCCCCACCCCACTTACCTGCTGCCTCCATTTACACAGTGGTGGCGAGGAGGAAGTGTTCCTGGTTACTCTTCTAAAGCCACTGAAGGACTCACCATGAGTATGGCAAAGGGCTCATGACTCTAGAGTCTGACAGGTGTTAGCAGGTATCAGCTCCTTGGGACTCAGTTTCCCTATCTGTTAAATGGGGATGAATGCAGGGCTAATGTCACGAGTTGCTGTCAGGATCAAAGGTGCGTGGTACCCATTTTCTTTTCATGATTGTGCGAAGCCTTCACAGGACAAGGATTGGTTCTTCTTGCTTTAGGGGACCCCCTTGTAAAACTCCCTACCATTCTCTTCTCTTTCCTACCTGGTTGTTCTTGCTTTAAAAGATGGATTCTGCTGGGGAGGGGGCAGTTCCGTCCTTGAGAGGAAGGCTTCCTCTGGCCTGGTCACTCAGGAAAAATGACCATCCCAACATTCCACCCCCTTTGGCCTCGAAGCAGCCAGAAGGCAGGAGGCGCCAGGCCAGAGCTGGTCTCCACCCAAATTTGGCAGATTCTGCAACTGAACTCATGGAGTCTGGTGGCGGTTGCAGGGAGGGGAGTTCAGCTAATTTGCTCTTAGACAAATACAACTTCCTGGTTCATGGAACAGAAGGATTAAAAAATAGATATATATTAAAAGCTTCAATCTCTTTCCTGTCTGTCACATCACTTTTTGAGAAGCAACACTGGGGTGACCTAAGGTACAGAGATCAGAAAATGATGGAGCTGGCGAAGAGGAGTGTGCCAAGGGAAGGAGGGAAAGCACACAGGACATCCTGTCTTGGTGTGTGGGGGACCCAGAGGCACTGGACAAAGAGATGAGGGACACGTGAGATAACTTACTTGTCCAAGCTCCTTCGGCTGCCTGCCCCTCATCGTCCAGGCAAACTCCCCACTGAGACCCATGAGGCTGAAGGTGCAGATGACGGGTCCCTGGCCAGGGAGGCTTGGCACTGTTTATGTGCCTTTGTTGGAAGGAGAGCGGAAAGAGGCCTGATCTGTTTGTTTGTTTGTGGAGGCAGTTCTTGTGCGCTCTCAAAAGCCCGCTGGACTCCAAAGGACAAGACAGTCCCTCAGGAGGGGTTATTTTTGTTTTATTGTGCAAATTAGAGCCCAAGTGTCGAAGCCACCAAAATATATAGCCCTTGAAAATGAAAACACCGGAGGCGAATTGGGCTAAGGGGAAAAAAGACAAACTTTTCCAAAAACACAATGAGATTCTACTCAAGCGGTGCCGAGATGCTCTTTAAAACAGTGAGGGCTTGGCCACTCGCAGAACATAACATTCACCTGACTAAATATTTCTGTCATGCAAAGGCGCAAGATTGTTTTTATAACTGGCAGCCAGATTAGCTTCTTGTTTTCAGGGATGCACCTTTAATCCTTGTGTAAAGACACTGCTGAAAGTCTGCAAGGATCTCAGTGTTTTGAGCTTACTTGGAGCTGGAGATGGGAGGCAGCTGGGCATGGGGAGGACTGAGACGTGCCTGGCCACCTGGAGCCAGGAGATCTTAGCCAAGTCATTAGCAGCGCTCCCCATCTGGGGCTGGTTGTGGTTGCTCACAAGAGGGGATCACAGCTGCCATTTGCTCGCATAATGCACCTGTGCCATTAAGTCTTCTATCTCTATGACTTCTGTTACTCATCACACCCTCCCCATGACATCCATGTTACTGTTATAGCCATTCTACAGATGAGGAAACTGAGAAACTAGTGGCTGAAGGCCAAGAAGTAGGTTGTGAAGGCAGGTACCAAACCACATCATAACCCGAGTACCAACCTGCCATTCGGGAACACAGGAGCTCTTTTTTCGGTTCCTGGTATACATGTGTGGGAACCGTAGGATATGCTGACAGGCAACTGCTTTTGACTTAACAAAAATAGCAATTGCGTGCAGTACGGCCTACCAAGAAGCATCCAGTAACGAGAGCCTCTGTGAGCTGAACAGGGCACGTGCTGGTTGCAAATGGCCAAAGCATGCTGGGCCAGCCAGCTGGTGGCCCTGAGTGCAGTGTGAATGTGTGGGCAGTAAGAAGGGAGGAATTAAGGCAGATGCCTTAGAAGGACATGCTGACCCTGGGAAAAGAGCATCACTTACAGAGAAAAAAGAAATCAGCTGGGGTTAGGAGACTGAGCCAATTTTTAAGCTGAAGATGTAAAAGGACTTGGATCACCTTGGAGTTTGCAGATCCCGGATTTTGTTTTAGCCCAGCACCAGGAAACCAGACATTTTAGGGTGAGGGATGAAATAGTCCTACGATTCAGCCAGGCTACACATACTGATTTTGGTTCTTTGCATGTTACATGAGTGTGATGTGTTGTCACCCAAGTCTTAGGAATTTTGAGGAAATAACTGGATGCTTTTGTCCCCATTTTGAAGGTGAGAAAATTGAGAGAGAGAGGGAAGAGATATGTGCTGAGCATTAAGCCAAGAAGCTACATCTTCAAGTTCCTGATCGCTCACTCTAGTGAATCGTGACCATTTACTTCTCTGCTATTATTGTTTTCTCAAGAGGTTTGCGTTTCCGGCGCAAAGTCACTGAAACCAATTAAACCGCTTAAGCTGGTCCCTCACTCTTAACCTATTGCACATCAGATTTTAGTAATAGCCTGATTCCGACTCTCTTGTAGCGGGTAAACAAGAAAACTCTCTTTTCTGTGAGATTTTGGTTTTGGTGCCTAATTAGGTTGGTTCCACCATTATTGCATTTTCAAAGTAAAACATGATTTTATAATGAACAGTGAAACCACAGACGAGATGGTGTTGCAATTGGAATCATTCAGATAAGCAAGAAAGTCGTACCAGATGCTCGCATGCCTGGGGTGTGGAGGGAGGCAGCGCGCCCGAAATCAGATTTAGCAGATGCTCTGATGTCTGGGGTTGTCCCAAACATTCCAGATTGAAACGACTGGCCCTTCCGTCGATGTTTTACTCGATTTGAAAGGAACATGAGCAATGGGAGGGCAGGAATGGTTCAGACTAATTGGGACCTTTCCCAGCATCCAGCCAAGGCTGCGTTTCTTCTCTTCCAACTGAAAACGTGCTGGGCTGGTTCTTGGCAGCTCTCACCGCCACCCTCCCTTGTGCCTCTTTGCTTTCTGGTTTCCACCCTGGTGCAGACAGAGATTGTCCCCAAAGACCTGAACGCAGGTCCTCGCCAGAGGAAAGTTCCAGGGCCAGCTGCTGTGTATGGCAGATGTTCTGCTCAGGTCCCCAGCATCTCAACGATGGGATTCTGGTGGGAGGGCGTTTCCTGAGACCGAGGAGGCTCTCCCTCCCACTACCAATGGTGCTCACCTGTGGAGCTCAGTTCTCTTTGAAAACTCAGCGAAAAACTTGATCCGAGAGCTATGACTATAGCTGAAGGTGCCTGTAGTCGGGAAGTAAGCCAAAGTCAGTCAAAGCCTGGGGTAGGAGGGTGTGGAAAGCAGGGCATCCATGAGAGGTGGATTTAAATAAACACGGAAATGTCAACCACACTCCCATACCTTTCTACCCCTTTCCGTACAGAATGTTACCTCCAAAAGTTAAAAACCTTCAAATAAGGAGGAGAAGGAAGAGGCCTTTAAAATAAAAGCCTTTTCACATAAAGTACATTAAATATATTAATTTGACTTACTACAAACCCATTTCATAGGGATCCAACACATGCATTATCAAATGTGACAATGTTAACTAGCTAATATTTTGTTTATTTGGCAAACATTTATTGAACACATACTGTGTGCCTGACACTGTACTAGGTGCTGTGGAGAATAGAGGATAATAAACGTCTCGGCCCCCATGTAGCTTTCATACGGGAGGGGATGGGAGAAGACAATAAAACAGACAGAATGCCAGATGGTAGAAGGTGTTTTAGAGAAAAGAGAGAAGTAAGTAGAGGCAGGGGATGAGTAATTGCAGTTGTAAATAGGGTGCACGCAGATCATTGCAAAGCTGCCTTCCTTGTGTTTTGAGGTGGGTATTACGACTTGTGCCCATTTTACAGGTGAGGGAACTGAGTCTCAGCAGTAGCTGAATGGCTACCCTGAGGTCATCTAGAGAGGGGCAGGACTGAGACTTAAATCTGAATTTGCCTGATGCCAGTGTCCAAGCTTTTAACTATTCGTTTATTACTCAATACGTTACAGTTATTGTTGTTTTTTCCCTAATCATTTCACTTGTTTTCTCACATGATAGTGCCCCACCCCAGCAGGAATTATTGTCCCTTTTTTGGATGAGGAGTTGGAGGCCCAGGAAGTAATTTGACAAAGGCCCCACCAGTGCCGGGCAGCTGGCCAGGACTGGCCATCTCTGGGCGTGAGGTCAGCAGATCGTCCCACTGGCTCTGTTCTTCTGGGGCCACCGGTAGGACATCTGATAGCGAAGGACCGCCATCTCTGGCCAGATCTTTAAAAAGTGACAGCGTGACCTCTGACATGGTCTGGTCTCCAGAGCTCCCTCCAGCATGAGCAGGCCATAAAGCTGAGAGCGGAGCAGATTTCAAGGAAGATTGAGGCGTTTATCACAGGAAACCCTCCTTAATTGCTGTTAACTTAAACCTCTGCTACCCTGTATGACCGCAGCTGGAGATCTTGATTTGTGCCTTAAGTCTGAGGGACAGAGAAGGGGATCAGGTCCACTAAGGATCTTAAGGAGACAGGCAGGGGCCACTTGGTGTCTCTTCGACGCGTCTGTTTGTTTTTGTTGTTTTATTTTTTTTTTTAAGTGCCAAAGTGAGCCTGCTGTTTAACTCACGGGAGCCCGCTTCCGATGGGCAGGGCTGGCATGGAGGTAGGCAGAGGTGGCCTTCCCAGAGCCTCCTGTTCTGCCGCGTTTTGCAGCCTCACAGTGGCAGGAGAAGCCTATAGTCAGCAGGGAGGATGTGCACTTGGTCGTGGGGAACCTGAGCGTTTCTCAGGGTGGCTCTCTGATGCCTAACCCAGCCTCCACTTGGAGAAATTTCCTAGGCAAAGCTTTCTTCCTTTAATGCAAATTCAAGTATCCCTCTCCTAATTTATTTTTAATTAGGAAAGGAATAGATGCTTATTTTAACAAATCCAACCAATATATACAAATGCAAATACAAAGCACACATTTCCTCTCCTGATTCCACACCCTGCAGAGAAACATCACTGTCGGCAGACTGGGAAACAGCATTCAGAATTTTCCTATGCAGTAGTTCCCCCGCTTATCCATGGGGAATACGTTCCAAGATCCCTGTGGATGCCTGAAACCATGGATAATATTGAATCTTATACATGCTATGACTTTCCCTACACATGCAAACCTATGATAAAGTTTAATTTATAAAATTAAGCATAGTATGAGATTAACAACAATAACTAATAATACATAGAACAATGACAACAATGCACTATAATGAAAGCTATGTGCATGTGGTCTTTCTCTCTCAAAATATCTTCTTATACTATATTCACCCTGCTTGTGATGTGAGATGATACAGTGGCTAAGTGAGGTGAAATGCAGGTGAAACCTCATCTGACCCCTTCAGGCCTGTGTGACCAACAGCAAACTCCCAAGACTGTTTCCTCCCCTGCAGACCAGACCAAATAGTAGTACCCATTGGCAGGACACGATGACACATGTCATCCTTTAGGGAGAGGGGCACAGAAGGAGGGCTTCAGTCTTGGTGTCAGAGGTTCCCATGTGGGCCATCACCTACTTAACGCAGTGATCTTGGTCAAGTCACTCATGCTGGGCATGGATGTGCCCATCTGCAAAGTGGGGACCAAATGATTTGCCTGCTCTGGCCACTGCAGAGGCTCAGAATGAGGGTAATGCTTGGCAGTACATGGTAGGGATTCTCCCATCCACCCTAAGCCCCGGCCATCATTCCATTCCTAGCTGCATCTGTGGCATGATGTCTGTCCAAATGGGCATCATGTTTAAAAGGGCAGCTTCAGAGAAATATAGGGTGGGCTCCCGGTTCTATGGTCCACAAGCTGTATGAGCAGGCCTTTCTCACCCTCCTCCTCTGTAAATGGGCATAGCATAGCCCTGGCCTATTAGGTTGTTGGGTCAATGCCAGGAGGTGATCAATTTAGAACACTTTGCATGCATGGCACACAGCAAGCGCTCAGTCCGTGCTAGCCAGCATCGTAGCTATCATGTGTTTGAAAGCCTGATCTGAATCAAAGAGTGCCATGCAAACCCAAAACACCACTACCATTTGTGTTCCATGAGGACATGGCCGTGATGACAAACCTAAGCTAGAGTATTACTCCTGAAGGAACTGGAGGCAGAAGTGTGGGGTTTGACTGGAGGTAATCAAAGGGAGAATGCATTTGCAAACTAGCAGGTTAAAGTTAACGTAAACTTTGGAAACCATGAGGAAATTAAGGATATCACTTTAAATTAAATATCTTAAGTAGACATGTACTTTCAATGTGATAAGACAGCTATGGCACATTAAGTCAATGCCGATTGGTAATTAAAAGCGTATTTCTCCAGGCTTCGCTGCCCAGGAGGAGGGATCAATGTCTCCCTACAGGAGCTGATAGCCCTCGGAAGCATGGTTTTAATAATCCTCGGGCCCCATTTGCCCTCCATGTGACAATAATAATGATTTGTTCTTGTAATGAAATCATATTCATTTACTGCAAATGCAGTGTGCACCCAGGGCACGATACGATCGGTGTGGCTGGCCCCGAATGTGACGCAATACGGTGATGATTTCGCGGAATTCTAGAACATCAGAGCTGGAAGGGACGGCAGGCACACCACGTCCCACCCCACCATGTCACAGATCTAATGAAGGGTTGTGGGGGTGTTCATTCGTGGAGGAACCCCTTAGCTGTAATCTTTTGGGAGATCCCAGGGAAAATTGAGCAGAAATGCTTCCACGGGGCCCTCTTCTCCCTGCTCTCTCCTTCCCCATGTCTTCTTCCTTTCCCTTCTTCCTCCCGGACTTCTCTTCCCGTTTCCTCCTCCCCCTCCTTTTAGTGTCCGTCTTTTTCTCTTCTTCCTTCTGCTTCCTTCTCTTTTCTTCTTTCTTCGTCTTTCTCCTCCTCCCCCTTCTCAGCATTTCACCCCATTCATGCTTAATAAATGTCCCATGTTTGCACCCAACCTCAGTTTTCTGGCTGCACCAACCTCCCAAGACTTCTCGGGACACCTGGTGCCTGTTCTAACCTGGTATTCCTGTGGCTGAACCCTGGAAGCTTCTGGAGGAAGGTGGCAGCGTAGGCACGACTCAGGGCAGCTGCCCAGGACTATGTCCTTGGCTTTCCCAAGGATGCTAGGCTTACATTTAACTAATCAATAACCACGAGTCTTTGGCTCCATGTTTAACCGCCTGCAAAGAATGGCCAAGTGTCGGAAGTGTCTCTTTGGTCATGTCCTCCTAGAAAAGAGCCCCAGAGAGTCCTAAAATACAAATAACCCTCTCAGGCCCCACTGGGGTGCCTCTCAGAATGCGACCCCTTGATTGCCCAGCTCCCAGGCAGAGTCTCTGAGCCTGAGGCTGGACCTTCGCCTTGTTAACGTGCTCCCCACAATTCTGAATGCACACTGCAGTTTAAGAAACCCATCTCAGTTTTAAGAAAAAGCTGACTTCCCCCTGAGCTGGGATGCTGTCTTTCTTAGGGAAACCTTTACTCAAGGCAAATTATTTGAAAGTGGCTTATGTTCCTCCAAATTCCTGAAGGAAAGTGCTTTCACTGTGTAATCAGAGTCCTAGGAAACCCATAACTCCACTGTGTCTTTGTTTCTCCATATGAGAACCATTAAGTATTTGTTAATATTGATGGCCTGCAAAATCTTCGCATCATGCTGACGAGGCCCAAAATCCCTGCACAGACATGGTCCTAATCCAGATATGTGTTCTCCCTACACTCGCTCTGCCAGGTCAACAAAGCTGTTTGTCTCCAATCCCCAGCCTGAACCCAGTACCTGGCATGTAGACAAGGTTCCACGAATGTTCAGGGTCCAAATGAGATGAGTTGATTCACTCTACTCAACAACCAACAAATGTTTATTAAGCACCTACTATGTGCACAGCTCTGTGCTGGTCCCGAGTTCTAGCCAACCTCTGCCTCTGACCCACTAAGGGAGCTTGGACAAGTGCTGGTCCAGTTAGCCTGGGTATGGAGCACTGAAGAAAGGAATGAATGAATGAATGAATGAATGAATGAATGAACCAATGAATAAACAGCGCTAATGCATGTGCTCTGCCATTCATGACGTGCAGTCGGTTTGGTGGTGAAAAGCACCCATCAAACCAGGACTGTATGTTCCAGCTTGGTAGGTATAGATTCTGGACCAGTCTGAGAACAATTAATTAAAGGGGGTGAAAAGGAGCAGGAAAGAAGGGAGTGGTCAGCACATCCTTGCCTCACCGCTCTGCAGCGGGGCGCAGATGGTCTCTTGCTGCTCCCCAGAAAGGCCTGCCCACCACCAATACTCTTAAGTGACCGAGTGACAAAGGGGAGAAGGGTGTCTGTGCTTGGAAGTTCTTAGTTTTTTATCTCACATCTAATGGCCACCAGGAAGGAGAGGATAGTGACAACAGGCAAGGCCACCGCACCCAAAGCAGCCCAGGCAGGCCCTACTCCCTTAGCTGGTGGGTCTCAGCTCTCTCAGCAGCAGTCTCCTGCCTGAATGATTCCAAAAGGCCTACTTTTCCAGGATGCAGCCCACCCCTTCCTGCAGATTTGTTGTGGCAGACTGGCTGAGGAATCAGAAACACAAAACAAAACATAACAAGACAAAAACCAAAAACCAAGAAACCACGTGGCAGTGCTCATCCGAGCTGGTTCTGCAGACAGCAGAAATTCTCTCTCCCCAACACAGCACATACCTATTAGCTTGTTGCCTAGTTTCTAAATCAAGAACATACACTCCATGAGCATAGGGGCTTTTCCTGTTGTATCCCTAGTACCCTGAAAAGAGTCTGGCTCCTCTTAGGTGTTCAATAAACACTTGCAGACTGCACAGACAAAGGAATGCATGAGTAAGCAAATCTCCTTTTAGGTGGTTTTCAGGCCTGACTGCCCACTAGTATCACCTGGGGAGGTATTTAAAAATATTTTCCTTTTTAAAATCTCCCCATGTAGTTCTAGTGTGCAGCCAAGAGTGAAGGCCTATGATCTGTGGAAATGGAGCTTTTAAAAATCCGTCACTGAGACAAACATACTCCTGCACTGCTGGGGTGTACAAGTGGATAGAACCTTCCAAAAGGGTGGTTCAGTAGTATGTTCCTTCACACATGTGTATTTCTGGGCACAGACCTTTGGAGCCTAATTAGGTTGCAAAGATGACCACCAAACCTTCTGTAATGGCTAAAAAAACAGGATCCAACCTAAAAGTCCAACAACACAGAAAGTGTTAAACAATATGCTACTTTCATCCTCTGGAATAGTAAATACTATTACATGTAACCTGAGGAAGAGTCTTTATTGAAATAAAAAGTCCACAATATACTGTCAGGGTTTAAAAAAAAAACAGGTTAAACAAGACACTATAAATGTTACTATTTTTTTAAATGACAAATGCATAGGGAACACTCCCTGGAAAGAGTCAAATTTGTTGATCTAGGAGACTTCGAGACACAGCCTATCTTGTTATGTTATGTTATGTTAGAGGTATCTTGTCCTGTCTATGTTACGACCCAGTTACCTTCACAGCAGGGGGTACTGTCATTAGCATCCTGTTTGGAATGAGGAAACAGGCGAAGAGATAAGCAGTGACTTGGGCCCAAGCGGTTAACTCCAAAATCTGCGTGCTCACCTGCCTTGGACTGGATGGAGGCACCTGTGCCAGCACTGGTTGTGTCTGGGAGTTGGCATTGCAGACGTTTTCCCTCCTTTTTCTTTCTGCATCTGTACGTACGCTCCCATTTTCTTGCAATGAACACATGTTGACTGAATAATAAGTAAGAACTCCATAAAACTTATCTGAACATTGAAGACAAGTAACAACTTCCTGGCCAGGGTTATCCATACTGCCCTCTGCACGGGTAAAAATTACCTTGGTGGTTGGCCTCCTTCCTTCATTCTTTATCGGTTGTGGACCCTCTTGCCCAGGAAGAGGCACTGCCCCCTCAGCCCCTCCTTATCTGGGGCTGTTGAAACTGCACCTGGATTCTGTGTACAGCCCTTGGCTGCGTGTCCTGGAGATGTCAACAAATTGGAGGTTGTTTAGAGAATTGCAACAGGGATGATTAAGGAATGAGCCGAACGGATTTGTCGGGAAGGCTTTATAAGAGCTAAACACGATGGCTTGGAATAATGACAACTGTCCACCAGTATGAGTGGGGTCCAAACAGGAGAGCAGGGGAGGGAAGGCAGTGGCGCTTGAGAGAAGATCTGAGGGAGATGACGTGAAAGAGGATCAGGAACCTTCTTGGCTATGTGGCAGAGGAAGTGTGCTCAGAGGGGGCTGGCATTGGGGCTGTGGAAAGGGTCTTCCCACTGGGCATCGCTAGACCTCTTAGGGCATTTTGGGCACTCCAGGCAATATCAGGCACCCCTGAGCATTGCTGGGCATCACTGGGCATCATCGAGGGCACTGGATGGAGGGAAGCAATACAAAACTGAAAAGTACATGTCTCCTGTTTACGAGAAGCTTATCATCTAAAGTGAGCAGTCAACCCACGTTACCACGTGGAAGGTGCTGGGTAGTTGACCTACTTAATGCTAGGTGAGAACAGGGCAAGGAATGAATGACTTCAGCTAGTAATGGGGTTTAGCTTGAGCTTCCTGGCAGTCAACTGAAAAGGTGAAATGCGTTAGCTTGTACGATTCTCCTTGCTCAAAGAAGAAACTGACTTTAAGAAACTGTACTGTCTGGTTGGTTCGGTGACTTAATCCAATATTCTGATCGGCACAGAATAACTTTTTCATACTGACTTTGAGAGTTTTCCATGGTAATCTAGTAAGTGAAAAAGCAAGTTAAATATGTATACAGCAACCCCCTTTTGTAAAGAAAGCACAAAATAAAAAGCTTGGAACACATGCAGCAGCTCCCCTTATCTGTGATTCCCCTTTCTCTGGTTACCTGTGGCCAACAGTGGCTTTAAAATATTAATTTTCGGGCTGGCCGAGGGGCTCAGCTGGTTAAGAGTTGGCTTAAGAGCACGGGCTCTGAGCAACAGGGCCGCCAGTTTGATTCCCACATGAGCCAGTGAGGCTGCTCCCGAGCTGAGCTGTCTTTGAGCTGCCAACAGGTGGCAGGATGGCTCAGCTGGTGTCACAAGATTGCCTGTTCGATGGTGGGCTATGCCCACCTGCAACTAAGACTGAACTTGGCACCTTGAGCTGAGCTGCCACCTGGATGGCTCAGTGGATAGAGCGTGCGCTCTTAATAACGAGGCTGCTGGTTTGACTCCTGCGTGGAATGGTGGCTACGCCCACCTGCAACTAAGACTGAACACAGCACCTTGAGCTTAGAGACCACGAACTGCTGACAGGAAGCCAGATGGTGACTGGCGCCCTCTACAACGAAGATTGAAGAACAACAACTTGGCTGGTCCCCTTCTCCAATTCCCCAACACTGTTTTTCTCCCCCCAATTTCCCAATAAAATCCTTAAAAAAAATAAAATAAATAATATTAATTGTCCCCAACCATCGACATTTTCTGCTCCTGACATCCAACCCTCAATATCATCATGGCTCAAAAATCTAGGCTCACCTGAAGCAGGTGATTCTCCTGCGGACGGATTGCAGGCACAGGCTCTGGGGCTGAACCGTTGGGTTTGACCCCTGGGTCCACTGCTCACAAGCCCAGTCACCTGAGACAAGCTATGAGCCTTTCTGTGGCTGTCTCTTCATCTGCAGAGTGGGGATGGCAATACATCTACACATTAGGGCTGTCGTGAGGATTAAAAGAGTCACTTTAGGGGTGACTGGTTAGCTCAGTTGGTTAGAGCATCGTGCTGATAGCACCAAGGTTGCCGGTTCAATCCCCGCATGGGCCACTGTGAGCTGCACCCTCCCTAAAAGGGTCAACTATAATATTGTAGCATGAAAGCAATGGGTAACCAATGACCATGGTTGTTCCCCAATACAAAAAAATAAATAAAAAAGAGTCATTCTACATAAGCATTTAGCACACTCTCTGACACTTAGCAATTGTCACGTCAGTGTGAGGTTTACTATTATTTTATTTAACCAACAAGAATACCATTTATGCCAGGTATTTCATAAAAAATCAGAACCTTCATACATTACTGATGAGGTTGTAAAATGGAATACTACTTAAGAGAGTTCCTTGCAGATCATTTACATCCCGCAAATTCGTTGGCTGTCTCAGATGTGTGGATATGTCATGTCTTTTACCCTTTTCTGGACAACTGTTTCGATTTATAACATGAAATTGTAGCATAAATGATTCCCAAACTTTGCATAATAAAAATCCAGTCATATTTATTTCATCCATTCTCCTTGAAGCCTCTAACCACAGGTCTTTATTTTAACATCCTGTGTGCATTCAAGATTTTCCACGAGAACTAACAAAACACTTCATCAAAAGTAACATGTTGAGTGTGCCCCGTCCGTGTTCCAGCATATGCCAAGTATTTATTTCCTTTGATATTCACAACAGTTCTATGAGGCAGGCGCCCCATTTTATAGATGAAGAAACTGAGGCTTTCCGGACTTCAGTGAACTTCCCAAGGGTGCACTTGGCACCTGACTGCTGAAGTGTGACGTTACGCTATAGAAAAATGAAATTAGTAACCGAAGACCGTAAATATCAGAGAAGAACATGTTGCACTCATGTTTCCTGGAGGAAAAAGGAACTGTGTCATTCCTAATTCCATCAAATATCTTATAATACATAAAACCACGTAGAATAAACATGTGGGGCTGTTTCGTTCTCAAGCAGTGCTCATTTTGTAACCCTTTGAAGTGTGTGAAATATGTGTGCGGTATAGTCACACAACTCGTAAAATTATCTCAGAGTTTCTCACTTTTTTGGGTAACTCTTTCCTTTGTGATGTCTTCAGTTTCAGAGTTTTATAGTTTCTCTATTTTTGCAGAAACAAAAGTTTTCCCTGTTAAACATCATTGGTGAGTGTTCAAAACAATAAAATTAAAAAAAAAAGTTTTATGTTTGTTCCAGAATTATGAATTGAAGGGATTCAGGGACAATTTTGGAGCTGGGTCACAGGGGAATCTCATTAATCAAATCCTGGTGCCCCAGGAATTCCTAAGGGGATCAGTAACGTTTCAGGGGTTGGGGATGCCTTGAAATTTTCTGTGGGTTCTGGGAATGCCCGCTCCCAGACACAGGCCCCATGCTTTCTTTCAACTGTTCTCAGTGCAGCTCATGACTCACAGACGTTGATGGCAAGCCACCCCAGTCCACACTCCCAGGGAGGGCTGCCACTCACCACCAGTTCACAGCAGGCTTACTAGAGTCAGCACGAGACCCCACCTCACATCTCAGAAGGAAAGGGACTGGCCACTCTCCTTCCTCTGGTCACTATCGGGTCAGTATGTGGAATCCACCAGGAAGTAGGTACTTGGGTTAACAAAAAAATGTCTAATATTTCTGACCTAATTTCAGGAAATCACAAATAACCATTCCAGAGCAGCTATTCTATTTTTTTCCACCAGGAAAGGAAGTTTGCATACTTTAAAACATTTTTTTTAACATAGAGGAATAGTAAAATAAATTACAGCACATCCAAAAGATGGCATATGAGGGGACGATTAAATCATGTTTATAAGGGACTTTAATGACTTGGAAAAGTGCTAATGAGATATTGACAAGTGAGCACAGTGCAATATAAAGCTCCTGAAACTGGCTTTGTAAAGGATGTGTTGTAAGACACACACACACACACACACACACACACACACACACACACACACACACGCACACAGTTAAAAAATAATTGAAAAGGAATTTACTACCATGTTAATAGCGGTTACCTCTGAGTGGTGAAATTTCATGTCACTTTAATTTTCCATTTTGTACTCTCTACATTTTCTCTAAAGAAAGAGTATTATATTTATAACAGAAACCAGAGGATTATTAATAAAACACTGTCTCTCTAAAAGAAAAGACTGTTGAATCCGGGTACGAGGCAAAAATTCATAGCGATCATGTTGTAAGTAGGAAGGTTTCAGGAAGATCTTAAAAAAAATCTAAGTCCAAGTCTTCAAGTTTTATTCATACTTTTGAAAAATAGCAGGGATCTCATTACATATGCTTATTTATCTCGCCTTGAAGCAAACGCAGCGGAGGCATCAGATTCTAGTGTCTGTGTCTGCCATAAACTATGCGGATGGTTTAGTTTCAGAGAGTTACATGGGAAACTCTGAATGCCTCCCCGTTTAATATTTTTTCTACTTCCCCCACTGTGTACCTTGGTGTATAAGTCCAGGAGATCAGCACTCAAATCCAATTTGTGGTGTGACCCACAAAGAAAGGAGTATCCCCATCCAAGCTAATAACGTCTTGTTTCGTCTAAAAAGCAAGAGAGGTTGATGTTGGCCATGGGACAGAGTTTCCAGAATGTATGAGGTATGAAATGGCCAGTCACCACAGACCCGCTTTGCAGGGTGTTCCAGGACAGAGGCAAGCATGAGGCGCCTCGCTGGAAGGTGACCCTGACCCCCCTCTCCTGAGCAAGGGTCCTCACCCCTACCTCAGAGGAGCCCCTTCCCTTGCCAGCCCCAGCTCTGTCTCGTCGACTGTTTTTCCCAAACTGGCGAGCCTGGATGCAGGCCCTGGGGTCAGCGCCAAGGCAGGGCGCAGCTTCGGAGAGCTCACGCAAGGGGCCCTCTGCCTGAGGATGGAGTAAACAGACTCTCCTTAAAGGTCACTTCTTCAGGCTTTGGCTCCGGCGGCCAGAGGAAGCTGCAATCATTTTTCAGGGCTGTAAATGCCAAAAGAAAAATGCACTGAGTCACAGCTTTCCTCCATGCCCCTGGTCAGTGCAGCGCCTTCTCACAAGGCATTTCCTTGCCAAATAAAGCTTCTTTTTTTTTTCCCCCGCCTGAACCCGGAATAGACCTCGAGTAACCTTTGCTCAGGGGTCTTGGGATGGAAGCTTTTAAATTTAGTTTGCAAACCCTGGTGGCTCCCAGCTAACAGGCCCTAGCTGCCCAAGGAAACATTTGCAACACCCTTATCTTTTCTTTACACGCTGGACTAAAATGTTTGGGCACAGGACAGAATCTTTATATAGAAAAAATGGGATTGCAGTATTAATTAATTAATTAATTTTTGGTTGAATTTTATTTTGTTTTGTTGGAAACAAACGAACGATTTTATATAGCCCAATCTTCCTCAGATTAAAAGCAGTCCTTCGCTTAACCTGTGACTTGTACGTCCTGATGACAGAGATGTGCTCAAGCCAGCAGAAGGGACAGCTGAGATGAAATTTAAGGATTCACGTCAGGGAAGTTGAGAAGTGTCTTGTCCAACTAATTGTGTGTTCCCCACTGCCTAATCACAGACATTGGATGAACATGCCTCGCCTTTAAAAAAAAAATGCATATTCTCCTGGTGAGTCAAACTATTTAAGCTGTTGGACTAATTCATACTAAAATGTGACTGCTTGAGGCTACATGCTTTTTCTCAGAGACCTGAGGACTAGACACAGAGAGAATGAAGTTTGGAAGAAAAGCATGAGGCCTGGGTGGCAGGTAATCAGAAAGGCAGGGCCAGAAAGAGGACAGATGAGGTCATAGCAAAGTGTGCCCGTGTTTTGCTGAAGGGCATGTCTGCAGGTAGAAAATCGAATCTCTAAAAACAGCTTTCAGTGGAAAAAAAAATAGGGGTGAGAGCTTTGGACTAATTTGGGGACTGTATCAATTAAATTACACTGCAGACATTTTTGCCTTATGTAACGAGTGGCCAAAAGCAGATAAGACCAGTGACACCCTGAGTCAACTGGGACATCTTTGAGGCCGGGCCAGCCTCCAGCTTTTCTGTACGCTGAGGAGCCAGCAGGACTCCGGGCACAAAGCCCAAACGCAATGGGTGTCTGACAGCGCCTCTAGCTTCCTTGGGCAGCTGAAGAAAGTGTCCGTAGGAGAAGAAGTCTTTAAAGTTATCTATAATTTGAGGCAGTGTTTTGTAAGTTATATCTCTAACCAGCTTAATGTTTCCTTTGTGATCCTTTTAACTGGGGCCGTTTCCCAGTGTTTGAGAAGCAACACAATTTACTCACTCCGCAGCTTTATAGCTGTGTGGCCATCGGCAAGTTACTTAGCCTTTTGTGTTTCAGTGACTTTGACTGACCGGAACAAAGATGGACATTAGTAAGATGTACTTCCATCCCTGTTGGAGGCTTGAGGCTGTGTATGGAAGGGTTAGCACAGTTCCTGGTACAACATGGCTATTCCCTACATACTGTCTTTTAAGGGTTAACAAGGCAGAGCTGGGAAGGCAGTGGGCCACCTCAGGCAGCGGTGAGCAGCCCATCTATGGGAGTGTTCAAACACCAGAGACAGGACAATATCTTTTGAGAGAAACGGTTGAGCTGATTCACGTATTAGGTGGATGGATGGAGGAGGTGTGGGAGTTGGGGTGGCCCCTGTGGAACCTTAACGACCTTTGCAGCATGATGATTGAGTTCTAAATACCTGCACTGGTTCCCCGCTGCATAAATGACTGATACATATGTGTCAAGTAATTTTCTTAAAGACAAAAGTGCAACAACGAGATGCCATGTTCTACCTATAGCACTGGCGGATGGAAAGGATTGTGTGATGCCCAGTGTGATGCGGCCATGGGAACTGGGACCCAGGTCTAGCTGGTTTGTGGAAGGACAATTGTTAATTCCTTGCTCCCTGCCGGTTTGCTCAGACACATCAACGTTGCACACGTGACTGCCTTACAGCCCAGTTATCCTGTTTCTAGGACTCCATCCCAGGGAAATACTTAGGCAAATGTGCAACGGGTGTTCATCGTGGTTTTGCTTATACTACATAATAGCAAACTTGGCGAAAGTCTAAATGCCACAACTGGAGGTTGGGGAATACGACACAGCTATGAAGAGAGGATGTAGATCTGTCTTTGTTGGCCTGGAAATGCATCTTTGCCACATCGTTGAGCTGAAAAGAAAAGCAGGTCAGCAGCAGTATGTAGGACATGATCCCATTTTTGGTAACATAGTACACTTTTATCATATGAGTATAATTTGCATAGACACATGTTTAATAAAATGTTATCAAAATATTATTTCTGGGTGATGGGGTTTGGGTGATTATTCCTTTTTATTTTGATGATTTTTTTCCATTTTTAAATAAAAATTTGTATTAGAGTTTAAAAGGGTATATTCAGAGAATGCCAAAAAAATGTATATACATTTTAAGGAAGGAAAAAACTGTATTAAAATTGTTATAACATACGCCAATAACAAAAAAGGAATACAAGTCACATGTACACATTTTTTTTGGCACCCCCGGTATGTCCTAATTTTGAAAATAAAAATGAAATAACCGGCTGAGCCCTGAAGCCAGTCTCTAAGCTAGCACATCAAGGCCTGAGCCATCTTATAAGATGACATTCCAGGACAGGGAACTTTCAATGATGACGGAAGACAGTTGATGGATGGCAGAGCCCGCGGCCTATCTGGGCTGATGGGGTGATAACCCCTCATGCGGCCTGACTCACTTGGGACCACAGGGCTGGCTACAGACCCCGCAGTCCCCAGCCTCCCTCAGAAGTAAACAGGAAGCAGAGCCAGCACTGGGAGCTGGCGGAGGACCGGCCTTGCCAGCTGAGAGCAGAGGGGACCTGGCTGCCTCCCTCCACACAGCCTGAAATTCCCAGGAAACAGGCAGCGGGCATGGACACTGGACACTGCGGGGGTGTGAATCGTGAACTGGGCTACTGAGATCCCCCTCAACAGGGAGGGACCAGGTGGGGGTGGGGATGCAATGAGACAGCCAGACAGAGGCGAGGAAAGGGCAGAGTCTGGCAAAGGGAGAAACAGATGACGAACCCACTTTATTGCAAGGTCCTTTCTCAGGGAATAATAATAGGAATGGGGCTATAAAAAAGGTGAAAACCCGGAAAACTGCTGAGTTACTCCCCTCCAAGGGAAGGTGTTGGTCATGAGCACTCACGGCCACACCAAACGATTGATGAAACCCACCCACCGTAGACTTGGAGGAGGCCTGGGCTCTCCCTTCTGGGGTCCACCTGGCTGGGCTCAGGATGGGCGCTGGGAAAACAGAAACCCATTGGCTCTACTCACCACACGTAGTAACTGAAAGGCAGTTGAACGAGAACATGCGTGTAAAATTATTTTACATTTTAAAATGTTGCCAATACCTGGCATCAGATTTATAGTCCAGAAGTACTTTGAGTAAATTAAATCCTAGGTTTTTTTGGGGGGGTTTTTTGTTTATGTTTTTTTGTTTTGTTTTGTTTTAAATCTCACAGAAAATATCTGTCCAAAAAAATTGTTCTAAAAAATCTCACAGAAAGTATTTGTAAAGCTTATTTACTATTTATTATTTACTATTTGCAAAGTTTATTTCATTCATCCATTTGTTCACTTATTTGCAATTAATTATTGAGCCCTTCTGACGTCCCAGACTCTGTGCTATCCCAGAGGATCGTGCAGTAAACAAAAGACACAAATCCGGCCTCCACAGGGTTTATTTTCCATAGGAAACAATGACCATCATTGAGAAGTTTGTAAAAGATAGGGCCCTGCAAAGCCATGGCAGCCAATAGGTGACATGAACGATCAATGGCTATTATAGGTTGTCATTTTTTTTCCAGGAGAAAAGATAGAGTGAACGCCTGTGAAACCATGGAGCTAAAAACCCAAGGCCTGGAACTGACTCTGTAATGCCCAGCTTCAGAGGCCACACCATGCAAGTACGCACACACAGACCCGGATCTTTTGGGATGGGCGATCGGCACCTACAGGGGGTCCTGACTGAAAAGGAGACAGCTCACCCACACAGCATATTTTGTATGTTTGTATGTGTCCAAGATGAGCAGCTCTAGGGGCTGTTTTGTGACAAAAGGACACAAAAACATCTCCATGTTACCAAAACACCTGAAAGGTAGGATTTATCAGAAGTGTTGTAGGGTTTTCCCTTCTCATTGTCATTATTTTTGCCATGCTTTTGTTTGTGCAATAAATATTTGAAAGTGATTTTTAAATCAATGGCTTGAGAATGAATAGCAATTCTCCCTGGAACGACAATCATAAAAGCCAGCTCTCTACGAGTCAGAAACTCTTCTCAGGGCTTTGCATTTATTAACTCACTTGATCTTCACAGACATTATGATCTCCATTTTACAGATGAGGAAACCAGCCGAGGCACACAGAGAGGCTAAGTAACTTGCTCAAGGTCACACAGCCGGCAAGGGGCAAAGCTGGGATTTGAACCCAGGCCTCCAGGCTTCATCATTTGTGTGTGTGATCCGTTTACCACAGGGCCTGCAACTGGGGATGAGGGAGAAGACAATGACGAAAATCACCGGAACTCGAAGCCTGTTCCCTGTCAGGCTCTGCTGAGTCATCTGAGTTCTCATCTCTATATTAGCCCACACTTTGCGGGGCTAATTCCAGTCCCATCCCCATTTTACTACTGAAGGGACATCAAGTGACACACTCAACATCACAGACCCAGTGAGTGGTGGGGCCTGGGTCGCATCAGTTCTCTCTAACACAATGGCTGTGTCTTTCCATGACCGCTCATCAGAAAAACAAAATAGCATCTCTGTGTTAAAGAACTGCTAAATGTTCATTTTATGAATCCTTGGAGAGGATAAACCTTTGGGGAGGAAAAAAAAAATCTACCTTAAAAATAGAGAAAACCAACTTAGCTTTTCTCCTGGGAAGAACCAGTTTCAGAGACTGTGTATTAAGATACTGTGGTGTGCCGGAAGTCACTGAGCATCCTCACCCCACAGAGATGCGGCTCCGAGGAGCCTCTCCCCCTGTCTGCACAATTCCCAGGAGAGAATTAATCAGAGATGTTTACTGAGTGCCTACTCGGCTACCCTGTGAATATGTGCCTTGGATCCGGCAGACCCCAGAGCTTCACCGTCCCCCGCTGCTTGCTGGGAGGCTCCCCCACGCCAGGAAGCCTTGTCTCTCTCATGGGTGTCATGCTCTAAATGCAGCTAGTGAAACTGGTTTCTGTGGGGCCAGACTCCTTTCTCCCTCTCTCTGCAGTGTGCCAATAGCCTCTGGATTGCATTAAGCTGCATAAATAACAAGTCTGTTGTCAGATTTCCCCCTGGTGAGGAAAGGGCAGATGGGGAAGCCGGCAGGGCATGACCTTCATGTTTCTCAGCGGGAGTCAAAACGCCTCCCATGCTGGGGACAGGAGAGGAGGGTCTGTGTTATGCTTGCACTGGGCCCTGACAGGCAAATGTAATTCCTGTGCGCGCTGGAGGGGCGCTGGGATTTGTTTTATAGCCTGGTGCGTTTCACTCTGCCTGTTCAGCGGCCAACATCTGGTGGGAGATGGAAAAGTCTCATGCTGCCTCTCCCAGGCTTGGCCCACTCCCGGGTTTGGGCAGCCCACCTTTGGGATGGGGCTCCGTGGCTTCTTTATGCCTCAGTTTCCGCAGCTATGAAGTAGGGGGCATGACTCCTGTTGATGAGAGGGTTCCGTGAACTGAAGGAAGCATATGAACCTCAAGGAGCCTGGCACAGAGTAAGTCAAATGTCACTGCACCCCCCCCCCCTTGATCCCAAAGACACAGGGACTTGACTGTCTGGGAGCTGGCACTTCCTCTCCCATCCTGGGTCCTGCTTTGGACAGCCATGCCGGAAAGGTACACAAAATCCTGTACGGAAGAATGCAGCGCTCGGAGCTTGCATTTCAGGCTCCCAAGTCCTGATCCTAATCTGCCTCCCCAGGCACAGGGGACAAGCTCTGACGCTCAAGTTATAGTGGTTGCTTTCAACGTCCTCATTGGTATTCCTCCAGTTGTTTAGTGACTCTGTAATCTATTTTGGTAGTTTTAAAAAAAAGGATGTGCGGGTGTGAGACACAGAAGGAAAGGAAGAAGGGAAGGGAAAAGGGAAGGTAGATTTACTCCTCCTCTATGATGTGCGGGGCCTACGTTTTGTCTGTTAAAATTCATTCTTCACAATCCTCCTGGAGATGGGGTTATTAGTCCCATTTTACGGATGAGTACATTGAGGCTCAGGAATATTAGGGAACTTGCTTGGGTCACACCCTCAGGTGGGATGGAGCCAGGATTCCAACCCAGAAGGTCTAGTGGGTGGAGGCACTGGATGGAAAGAGTAACCATCTCCCATTTCTTAAAGGTATTCCAGTGAATTCTTTACTCTTCTCATTAGATCATTCCTTCGCCATGTTAATGCTGGTTTGTTCCCCTCTCTATGACTTTGCAAGGTACGACAATGCCTGTTTTAGCAAGAAGAAAACTATTTCAGGGTGCCCCCATGGAAAGACTCCCTTACACTTATAATTATTCACTAATAATTTAACACCGTCTCAAGGAATAGGGTGAAGTGGTAGAAGGAACCATGAGAGATGGAACCATGTCTTCCCTCCATGCCCGAGACAGCAGAGCTTCTCCCCCATTGGTTTATCTCCACCCATGGATTAAATGCAGCTGCCATTTCCCCAGGTCTCACTTGGGCTTTTCCTGCGTAACCTCATTCAATCCTCAGAGCAGCTCTAGGAATTAGGTTAATCATCAAGCCCATTTTCCAGATGAGGAAACTAAGGGCTGATGTACCAGGTGGAGGCCTCAAGGGCCAGGGAGCTGGACCCTGAAGGATGACTCAGAGTAATAGAGGTATCAATTCTTACTTGATGGTATTTCCAAAGAGTTTCTGAAATCAAAATGCAAATGGATGAGGGCTACTCTGACCACTGGCTCAGAAGTCGCGGGCTCAGCCTCCCAGTGTCTCTATTCCATTGTCTTGTCTAGTTGTTCTTGGTTTCTTCTCACTCCCTGAAAATCTGATTTACTTCTCTGCTCCTCGTCTGCTTCTCCCTCCAGATTATAAAACTACTGTCCTTGATGGTCATCATTGTGACCTCAGAGCCTGGGCTGGTAACCCTCATAGTAGGTGCTCAATAAAAATGGACTGGATGGTGAAAGAGGACTGAGTAGGCAACAGTGCAAAGTTCAAAGGCTCAGCTCACACCCAATCCTCCCGGGCGGGGGGGGGGCTGCTCTTTGAGTCTGGGACGAAAGTCCCCATGATATGGGGACAGCCCAGGGCTGCCATTCGCCTCACTCTGATCTGCAGAAGTGCAAACTTGAGGAGGCCTTCAAAGCATGTCTGCCAATAGATCAAACCTTCTTTCAGCCATGACAGCCTCCCATCGCTCACCTCCCCAAATAAACCTGCGTAATGAAGACAGATGATCCTGGTCAGCCGCCGGCCGCGCTGGGAGCAGAGAAAAACCTGCAGACGGTGCCGTGGGCGGCCTGAGGCCACACACCCCACCTGGAGCTGTGATCTGGGGTGTCACCAGGATAGAGACTTGTCTGCTCAGCCTGTGCCACCTCCATTGCCCTGGGGGGAGGGGGCAACGTCCCTATAGGATAAGTCTGGTGAGTCTGAGGAGTGGGCTCCTTCCAAAGCATGCAGCCTGAGCCAAAACTACCGCCAACCCTGGTGGCCAACAGGCAGGGCCTTTATTCGGCTAACTCCTCATTAAGTAGGTGTCCAGGACTTGGGAGCCCTCTTGGAGACGGGGATTGAACTGAGGGTGGGAGTGGGGGGTCAAGACTTCACCCTGGGGGTGTTTGAAGGGAGGAGGCTGAACAGTGAGACGCAGCAGAAACCTGAACACCTTCCTTGGCTTCCCGCCCACCTTGTATCAGCATAAAGGCGGGGTAGGGAGAGGGTTTCACTGAGGTGGTGGTGGTGGGGGGGCTTTCTCTGCATATACTGGAGGAGGGGGGCAGCTATGAGCAAGCATTGCTCAGAGGCCATGCTTGGTGAGGCTTTCAGGAAACAGCTTCAAGCATCTTGGTGACCCGTAGGCTTGAAAGTCCTTCTAAGGGAAGATCAGGAGTTATCTCTGGGCAGAAGGGTGGCCATCCAGTGGGCGTGGTCAGCTTTTGGGGCACCAGTCTGGGTGCAGAGAGGCGTCTCACCACTCACCTCAGGTCTCAAGATGGGTGCCGACCACTTGCCGGGGGTAGAGGGGGAAATGATAATAACAGGAGAGTCTGAGGGGTGGATGAGTGAGTGATGGGCCCTGGGAGGCAGGCATTCATACAGCCTACACATCCTCTGATGCTAGCACCCCAGCTCACAGATGGGGAAACTGAGGCCTTGAGAAGTGACATGCCAGCCCCCAGTGCCCACAAAGCATGAGGCCCTAAGGCCCTGCCCCTGTGCTTCTCGCAGCCCCATCTCCAGAGGAGCAAACAAGGTCTGGTGTGAGGGACTCTAGCTGGGCCCCTGGAAGTAACAGGGCCAGCCGCGGGCCTACAACCTGTGGGTGCTTCTAGAGACTTCTCCAAACCGCCTGTGGTGCTGAGGAAAGGCGCAGTGAGGCAAGGGCAGCCTGTGTGTGCGTGTGGCGTAGGCAGGCTGGGCAGGCAGATGCCTGTGTGGTCCGAGGGGGCTTCGTGTGTGTGGTCCGCCACCAGCCCAACGCTGATCATCTGTCCAAAGGCTGCTAACTGCCTGCCCAATGACCAGTCTGTTTACTTTAGGCCTGTCTGCACCAACTGAACTCAGAGTGCTGTCTCCTTCCAGCTGGACCTCCTCAGGGGGAGAGGGAGAAGGGGAGAGAGGGAGGGAGGGAGGGAGATGAGAGAGGAAGAGGGGGGAGACTGAATGAGAGAGAGAGATGGGAGAGGGAGAGGCAGGGAGGGAAGGAGAGAGAGAGAAGAGAAGAGAACCTGGAAAAAAAAGAGAGAGAGAGAAGAAAAGGAAAATGATGTACATGTGAAGCTGTACCACAGATAGGCTGTAAATGAGGTTCCAGATAAATCAAGACAACCATTTGTAGACCATTTCACCTCTGTCCTTTCTCCAGCACCTTCCAGCCTCCCTCTGTGGGCCTTGTACCCCCTACCCTCCCCACCCCCCACCACACGTTTGCTCAGACAGACCGGGGTCATGAATCACCCGTGTTGAGTGTGGCCGAAGCGTTGCTCATGTTCTCAACCGCTGACACAAAACTATGCTTGTCTGGTCTGGACGTGTGTGTGTGTGCGTGCGCGTAAGCACGCGTGCAATGAGCCAGTTGACATGGTGTGTGCGTGTTTGTTCTGCATACATGGAGTGAAGGAAAGGCTAGTAGGTTTGGAGGTCTGCACGAGTGTTGGCAGGGGTCTGCGGGCTCTCAATATCTGTCCTCCCATGCAGATTTCCAGCCTCATGAGAGTGGACAGAGTGAGTGTCCTCTGGTGGTAAACATATGATGTAAATATATCGTGGAGTTGAATTTACGACCAGCTGTGCGGGATTTCATGCCTTCAACGATGCTCTCATGGTTTTCCTTCTTGAAATCTTAATATTCAGCTCTAGTTTATATTTCCCCCCAATTTTGCATTTTTCATTGATGATTTACTCCCTTGAAATATTTATTTCCCATAGTCATCTCAATATTGTATGTAATGAAGAAGGATGGAAAGAAGAGAGACAGGGAAAGAATTGTTTTTGTTTGGTTTTATGCTTTTTTGCCACTGAAAGAAAGATTCTGGAAGGTATGGTTTCAAAGGACATCAGACTAGAACTTTGTGTTACGAAGTTAAGATCTGCATGGTATATAAGGGAATGATCAGATGTCATTTGTGGAAAGGTTTCTATTCTTCAGGACACTCTAGTTTTTGAACCAAGAGGAATGGTGGAGGATGTTTATAGCCCATTTCTCTGGGTTACACCAAAGCAAAGTCAGAAATTGGGTCTCTTCTTCAGACTGACCAGTCGTCTGACTGACACCACTCTTCTCCAAACCAGGTGAGGTATTAAAATACATACCTTGAAAATAAATAGATAACTCAGGTGGCTTATTTTACAAGAGAAAATCAGGCACTTTAAAAAAAAATTGAGGTCGAACCCACATAACAAAATTAACTACTTTCACATGAATAATTCAGCAGCATTTAGCACATTCACAGTGTTGTGCAACCAAAGCATTTTCATCACCCCAAAGGAAACCCTGTCCCCATGAAGCACTTTCTCCCCACGCCCCCTCCCCAGGACCACAACCTGCTTTCTGTCTCTACGGATTAACCTAGAAAACTGAGTTCTTCATAGGCACCAAAAGTGCTAAATGAAAATAGCTTAGTTGGTTCTTTTTAAATTCTAAGATAACACATACTTGTGCAGCAAATTTAATCTTTACAAAAAAAGTAAGACTTTTCAAAAGGCTTCCCTTCCAATTTCTCACCCTAAGTAACCTTGGCAACACTTGGTGGCCCCCAGCCCTCCCTGCCCCAGATATCTCTTTGTATAAACACGCACACAACACACCCTTTTAAAAGCTAGCAGAATCGTATTAGACTACTCGTTTGGAACCTGATTTTTTTTAACCTAACAATATATGTCAGGGACATATTTCCATGTCAGCACACACAGTTCTCCCTGATCTTTTATGTCTGCCCAGGGCTCCTTCCTGCAGACCTTCAGTGGTTTAACCAGACCCTAGGGATGGGTGGTTAGGTGTAAGTATCTAGCTTTCATTCAAACAGACTAACTTTCTGGGCTGTGTTAATTGATTGGATTTAGGGAGCTTGCTCACAGGCGGGAGGGATTGAGAAAGGATTTAAGAATTCTATGCACGAATTCAGGACTTAACCTACACCACAAACTAGAACTGAGTGGCATGCAGACACACCTGCTCAGTGTGCTTTGCAAATGTAGGTAAGGAGACATGGCAACCTCTCTAGAAAGAGCTGTCCAAGGACATAGGACCTGCCAGCAAGTCCACCTAAGAAGGTGGTTGTGGGGGGGGGGGAGGGGCTGGCCAGCACAGAGCAGGTCTTGCTATGGGCTGAGGTTATTCTAGAGTGGAGCAGCGCTGGGGATGAGGGAGGAAAGCAGGAAGGCTGCTATCGCTTCTGGGTGCTGGCTGGAAGATGCCTGCCGGCTGGTGTGTGAGTATATGTGTGTGTTTGTATGTGTATCCGCCAGAAAGAAAAGAGAACTTACCCTTAAAGGGAGGCATCGGTGTGTCAGCTTTCCAAAGCCCTCTTTAAACCTTGTAACTCAACTCGACATTTTGCCTTAGCGAGCTAAGTGGCTGCACATGGAGATTTTCTTAAAAACCAATCCTTTTGTCAGTTATCTCAGGTATGTGCTATCTCTCTCCCCACAGCGCCTCAAATTCTCTGAGGCCCAGGTAGAGTCTCGGGCCCTCCTTCCTGGAAGGTGAAGGCCTCCTGGGTCACCCCTGCTGGTCCAGGGTGAACCCTAGCATGTGCTTCCATCTGACCTCTCACATCGCTCATTCACACCTCCTTCCCTCCCCATCCTGTGATTTCGCTTTTTCTGCATATTCGGGTTGCCCCAGCTACACTGTAAGCGCTGAGGTTAAGGGATTTCATGGGACTTGGCCCCGGCGCTTTGCGAGAGAGTATGTGGAAGAGTGGACAAGGACGGACTGGAAATCGAACATTCGCTTTTTGTGGCTGCAAAACGCTCAGAATCTCCGCCTGCACGGGCATTGGGAAGGCCCCTCCCATTTGGGTTTCTAAGGACACTAAAGTTCAAAGGGCTGAGATTATTCGCAGGGCAGGGAGGAAGGGGAGAGGGAGAGAGGGAGGGAGGGAGATGCTTGCCTCAGGCACACAATTGAAGGGGGCTCTGAAAAACTCAAGTCATCAAGAAGAGCGATCTAAAATACCACAAAAGTAAATCCGTGAGAAGCAAAATACCAAATGTCCAAATAAAGCCAGGATACAGGGTCAGGATCAGGGTTGAGGCATGCGTAGGGTCGGATCCTGTCTTTATTGAAAATTCTGATGATTTTATTTGTCGTGGATGTTTTGCATTCATTTTTATTTTAAAAAAATATTGCATTAAAATAGTATGTATCTCGATGAATGAGTCGTGTGGTGCCTCCTTGAATGTTGTCCCCGAGATAAGTGCCTCACCCCTTACCCTAGTTCTGACCCTGCTGACAGCCTTGTCCAAGGTTATCAGTGATAGAGTAAGGATGCAAACCTAGGGCTCCGGCTGCCAGAGCTTTTCTGTTAAACTGTTGGACCAGAATTGTAACTGCCAGCTGGAACCCTGAATCTCTACGACATCAGTATTGATCTGCCTGGGCACCTTGAGTTTCTCAGGAGAGTAAATGGGAGAGAAGGAATGAGCTGTGTTAAGGCACCTACGAGCCCCCATGGTGCTGGCACACGAAGCTGCTTAATAATTCTGTTCCATTTTCCACCCCCCACCCCCACTCCTCCAAAGCCTGTCACAAGACTCAATTAGCTGTTTGAGGTTAGTGATGCACTTAAAACTTACTGGCGTGGCATTGCTATTGATGGGGGTGCTTGTTACCCTGGGCATAGCAATGATTCCATTGGAAGCTCATAGACGAACATTCCTGGAACCGAGTTTTATGGAGCAGAGTCATGTATTTAATGTGGAAAATACACTTCACCATATAGTCATCACAATGTTGATGGCAAAGTGTTTTTCTCGATTCACTTAATGTCTGATTTAAAAACAGAAATGTTCCCCCCAAACACAGATTCTCAGAACCTGGAGAAGGGAAAGTTTATAGGATACATGGGAAGGTCATTGGTAAACTGATTTCACTTTTGACCAAATAGTTTTACCTGTATTTTTTTTTTAATGAAATGGTAGCATTCTTAAACCAAAGCTCACCCCACCCCCACCGCTGCCCTAGGCAGAGCTCTGTTTTGCTAAGATACAGGCTTGTAGTATCAGCGAAGGCTGTCTGCAGTCCTGCCACCAGGGCTGTCAGCCTACAGACTTAAATTAAACTGATTGACCGACTCAGTTCAAACAACAACAACAACAACAACAACAACAACAACAACAACAGTGTAGTTTCTTGGTGTAACTGAGCAGTTTTTTGAGCTACATTTATCTACCATTACGACCGATGGGGAGAGAAGCAGTAGTGACAAGGAGTGGTGCGTGGCAGACCTGCTCCATCCCATCCCAGCCACATGGCTTTGGGGGCTGGCTTGAGCTACTCTGATCCCTGGCCTCCTCATCTGGAATGTGAGGACCCTATACCCTCCTTCCAGAAGGTTCCGATCAGATGGGATGGGAAGTGCAGTGTATTTGGCTCAGGGCCTGCCTGGCACCAGAGGGAATCCAGGTTCTCTCTGCTCTTCTCTTCCTCACCTCTCTTCCTTCCCCCAGTTAGAGTAGATACTGTGCTGAGAGGCAAAGTCATCTCCGGGGTCCAGAAAAACTGCCTGCCTGAGAGGAAAGGGTTGTTGTTGGACCTTAATGTGGCTGGGGAGGTTGTGAAACATCTTTTTGAAAAAGTATTATTTAATATCAAGTCTTGATCATCTAGTATGTGCAAAGGCCTCCTCCGCTAAGCTCCTATAGAAAATCCTAAAACCCATTCTATCCCGTCCTGTGGAGGTGACAAGCTGGGGTTCCAGCTTAGTTCTGGGGGCGGGAGGAGGAGCTGGGTGCAGAGCTGGCTGTCATTTCTATTACCAGTGTCTCCACTTAAGAAGAGGCTCAACCTGACTTTTCATGTTTCTTAAGAAAAAATTGTAGAAATAGTTTCCAAAAGTAACATGTTTATTGCAGACGATCTGGACAATATGCAATAGCACAAAGGGGAAAATAACCACATGAAAATGCCACCGCCAAGAGGTAACCACTTTTTCACATTTTGGTGTTTTCCTGGGCAAGTTTTACACACACACACACACACACACACACACACACACACACACCTGCGTGTGGCAGTGCCTGGCATTGAGTCAGTGCCCAGTAAGCATCAGCTATTGTTATTACTGTTATTTATTTGCTCCATCCTTATAAAAACAGGCTCAAATTATGCAAGTGTTGTCTTTGCAAATTATTTTCTTTCTTTAATTGCTTGAACTTCCCCCCAACCCTTCAATATTTCTCTACAATATATTTCTTCATGCCATAGAGTAGGAAACTGCTTTAAAACTCTCAGCTGTCCCCAAATTCCCCTTCCCTCAACCGTAAGCGTCAGGGCAGCTAGCATCTCTCTGTAGCTCAGCCTTCTCACAAAAAGCAGAGAGGAGGTGCAGCATCAGGGCATGTTAGGGTTCCACACATGGGCTTTGGGGAGGCTGTGAGGTTGAGATATTGGCAAAGTCAACATTAATCTATGCAATTTCCTGACCACAGCTCTTTATCCTAAGTTCTGTGTCCTGCACGGACGCCGCCCAGGGGAAGGAAGGGATCTAGCAAAGCAGCTAGGACACGAAGCTGCCGTTTTTTTGCAGCTCAAATCAGGGGAATAGCAAAGACATTTTGAAGGTCACCTTCCCCTTCCGAATCTGGACGGTCGCATTGTTGCAGACCCAGGCCAAGGGGGCTGGATTCCAGGAGAGCAGGCAGTGCTTCCTCATCGGCCATTGTAGAGGCAGCAGAGATTTCAGGCCAAATGCAATCAAGATATGGAAATCGAATTTCGGTTCATTTGTGCATTGTGGATCAAATGGTGCATATTTTAACAACGCTAACACTTAACGCTCACTGTGAGCCAGGCAGTATTCTACAAGCTCTCACGTGAACTCATTCAATTTTACTACGATCCGATCTGTGAGGCGGTGACATCACTAGCTCTTCGCATCTGGCAGAGACTGACGAAATGGGCTAAATAAGCTCTCTGTTGTCCCAAGTTGCCCATAATTCATTCCCAACCTCAGTGCCCCATCCTTGTGTATTTTACTTAAAAAGCAAATCATGTTTGCAATATTACTCTTTTGTGCCCTGTTCTAACAAAAAACAATGAATGTCACCCAGGTTTCAAGCGTCGTCTCAGAGAGAGAAATGAATTAGAACGAAGGTCCCGCATGGACCCAGAGCAAACCACTGCCAGTGACCCAGGGAGCTCCTTTTCAAGGAGATAGCAAGTCAGAATTACGATTTCTTTACCAAAGTGGGGGCATTTCTACGCTGTCTGCCCTGGAACTGCCCTTTCTCACACTCAGGATGCTCTCTGGCATGTGGGCCTCTCTGATTGTGAGTGGATTTGAATGAATCTGGAGGGGGCAAGGGGCTGCCTAAGGCAGGCTGATGACATTTAATGAAGAAGTTTGTGTTCCGTTTCTGCGCTGCTCAATCTGGCCATCCCTGGCTCTGTCATCCCAGCTGGGCTCTGACCCCCCACCCCCAATCCTGTAAGTGGGGGCTCCAATAATACCCAGACACTCATAGGGGCCCCAGGGAACAGACGAGCAGGTCCACGGGGTGGTGATCTCTGTTAGTACCGATGCTGGCCCTGCGTCTTCACTCCCTCTCCACTTAGGGTTCCCAGGACGGAGGGTAAGAAATGCTCGCATTGCAAGTTGATCTTCAGGGTGCACAAACCCCAAGCCTGTGGTCCCATCTTAACAAACCGCTGCCTTTCTCTCTTTCTCATCTCAAACACAAACTCCAGCGAACAAATACCCTTTCTCCATCTTCCTCCCTTTCCAATGACCATACCTGACCAGATGGGGTTATCTGTAGTTTTAACTCTACCTTAGGAATTTCACCCCTCTACTTTTAAAATAAAGATTTACTATCACACGCATGGATTGTGAATAGGGTCGAGGTTCAGTCTGGCTCTCCCAGCCCCGCCCGCCCCCCTCCCGCGTTCTTTTTATTCGAAAGGGAAAGGGGTAAGGATCGCTCTGCAGACGAGGTGGGTCTGATGGGGGCAGTCGCGGCGGCGGTGATGCCGTGGAGCCGAAGAGCGCTCGGGACGCGTCTCCACGTGCCCATTGAGTTGAGCTGTGCGGGACCGGGGCCCCTCGACCTTTTTCCCCTTCACCTGCCTGGCCGGACTCCGACCCCGATCCCGCCAAACCACCCCGGAGCTGGGAGGGAACGCCTCGGCTGCGGCGGGTGCAGGGGTCCGAGGGGCGCAGAGGGAGTAATGAATCGGGGGACCCCAAGACACAGAAGTGCAGGGGTAGCCGAAGGGGAGCCCGCGAAAGGAAAAGACGCGAGGGGACGTGGAAGGGCAAGGAGAATTGCGAGGGGAGTGGCGAGAACACCCAAGGAGGGCAATCGCCTATGGGTGCCGAGTTCCAGAACAGCGGAGAGGAGAACATGGGGAGAGGGAGGGCGGGGAAAGAGGGGAAGAGACTCTGAGGGGTAAAGAGGTGGGAAAAAGGAGAGCCGGGACCCGCAGGCTGAGCTGGGAGTGGGGCGGCCGAGGGGGAGCCACTTCCGAAGGCGAAGGTGCTTCCCCCCCGCTCGGCCCAGTCCCTCCAGCGTCCCCCTCGCCTCTCCCGTCGGGCCCCTCGCGACCAAATCCTTCGCAATGAGTTGCTACCCACGCCGCGCCGGGGCTGCGACCCCCACCCGCCCCCCGCCCCGCCCCGCTCTGCATGGCGCGGCCTCCAGAGAGCTGGCGGCCGGCGCAGCGCACCCGACTCCCCGACGCTCCGCGCGCCCCAGCGCTTCCTCCCCCGCGGGCCTGCGAGTCTGGCGACAAGGACTACAGTAACCGTGTGGGATCACGCACCGCCCCGGGCGCTCAGCAGGCTGAGCCCGGCCACTCAGCGCTCCCCCGACCCCGCAAAACTCCGCGGGGTTGGCAGGGTCCCTAGGCTAACCTTCCAGGCGAGCTTTAAGCTGAAGGCCAGAGAAAGGTTACAGGTCTGAGCAGCTGTTGCTCTGAGGTCTTGACAGCCAGGCCCCAAGGTCCCCGGTGTGATCAACAGGGCAAACTCACCTGTAACAAGTGAGCCGGCAGGGACACCTGGGGTCAGCTCAGCCGGTCAAACCCGACCAAAGCATAGGAATCACCCTGACGCTTAATCAAGACAGATTTCAGGGCTCCAAAGCCTGGAGCTATTGTATGGAACCGCCCGCAGAATGGCCCACGAATCTGGATTCCCAGTGCGTGCCTTGGTGGGGTGACCCTCAGCCACAGGAGTTCGGACCCCACTGAGCTGCCTGTTGACATCCACAGTTGGGTAGAGGCACATGCAGCAGGCGCCCCGTGTGAGTTAGCAGACACGGATTCCATCCCTGAGAGCAAAGTTTTGGAGCCCTGGAGAGACTCACACCACCTGGGGGGGGGTGAACTCAGTGGGGCTTCATCGTCCTGTTACAGCCAAAAGGGCGGGTTGTCCCAGGGGTCTTTTGGCTGTCCCACACTAAGTGCTTTAGGGTAAACTATTCATGACAATTGCTGCAGCTACCACGAGTGAAGCTACCAGGGTCTGTGTGTCCATTTTCTGTTCCAGAACTCACTGTGAGGCACCACCAGGTCACCACTTGCTCTAGGTCCCACACTGGTGAGCTGGGCTCCCAGCCTGCCCCGTGGCACCTGCCTCCCTGCACAAGGTGAGAGGCCTGAGCCTCATGGGCCCAAGAGAGGGACCTATGTACCCCAGAAGGGGTCCAGGAAACCCAAGCGCCTGCCAGGTTTCCACTGGGGGGAGTGGGGGGCACAGTGGCTGCTCTAGCCATGGGGAGCCTGGTTGAAACCCAGAGTGCAGAGCACTGGGGATCTGGGGCTTCAGGAAGATGTCCCAGAAGCTGCAAGGACCTAAAAATGTGAGAGGCTGGGTGGGTGGGGAAGAGGAGAAGGGAGCAGGGAGAGAAAAAGGAAGGGAGAGGAGGGGTGTTCCTACACTAATTCAGGAAGAGAAGGGAGGAGTAAGGAGGGGGAGGGGTGACAGGCTGGACGCAGGTCCTTCCCTCCGCCTTGTCAGACCCTGACTGGTGGGCAGGGGTATCTGGCCTCAGTCGCAGCTCCCTAAATCCTGAAACCCAGATCCCCAGAACTTCGGAACTCCGGGAGATGACGCCAGGGCAAGTATGCATATCATCCAGGTTCCTGGGAGCTGAACAGTTGGGCTCAGTAGTGCGATCCTGCACTGAGTACGGATTCCGGGCCCCCTTTCCACATCACCTCAATCAGTCCCCATAAGGCAATGGCGGAGGAACTCCGTTTTACAAGTGGGAACACGGAGGCCCCAAGCGGTTGAGCAGGGAGCCAGGACCTGACTCCTTCAAGGTTGCGAGTTGAAAGGAACCAGTCAGGACCTGGAGGCTTTCACCATAGGATGCCAGGCTCACATCACAACAGCAGAGTGCCTTGTAGTAGATGTCCCCTAAATGCCAAGACTGTGCTCAGGACCCCTCGTTTTTATCCTACTCGATTTTTGCAACAATCCTAGGAAGTACTGTTAGTCTCCCCATTTTGCAGAAGGGGAAAACGGAGGCTTCACCTGGAGGACATTCCTATGCTGGTCCTTTGAGCATCTGTGCAGGTTATTTCTTTTTCTGATCTTGCTGTATCTCCCCTTCCCTGCAGGAGTGGGACAAGGCATATGGGCTGAGTTCTACTTGGGCAGCTTCCATGAAACACTGAAGTTGGCAAGCCTCCAGCGCCCAGGTTTCAGGGTTAGCGCCACCTTCCTGGAGAGCCTTGCCATACCCCAGAGCTTCTGCACCTGGGGCCTCTAGTCCTTGCCCCTTAATTTCCTGTGAAGTAGTGTAGCCAGCCCTTTAAGAGTAGCCAGCCCTTTAAGAGGAGTCTGCCTTCTCCCTGCCCCTTTGTTGATGGAGTGGAATAGCGGTTTTTAAATAACACCTGAGACCCTAGGAGGCCAAATTAGCTGATGTGTGTTAATTGGCTCTTAGCCAAGTCAAGGCACCTTGGGAAGAACCCAACATAGGGACATTTGATGTCAATGGCATCACCCTTATGCAGCTTAATGGGACACAGAATCTGAATTCCCACTGGCCTGTCTCTAGGGTGTGACACTTTAGGTTCTGTGGGATTCATGGCCCGTGCCAGCAGTGGGACCTTTTCCTCTCTAGCGGGACAGAAATCTGGCTTATCCTAAGGCTCCTCGGGACTTCTCTTACCTTGGCTGGAATCCGGGCAGAGGTCTGGACCTTAATAGTGCACAGAACTGCCTAGAGGTTCCTAAGAGCATTCAAGAAACAAATGTAGTCATGGGTATTTCCCTTGGGAGGAAGACGATATACACCACGCCTTTGCTTGGGAAAGGTCAGACGTGCTGAGTGTTTCTTGTAGATGCAGTGTTAATTATCATCAGCGTGGGCTAATGCAATATCCTAAGTGAGCACAAAACATTTTCATCAATAGCATACTGAGTGATATGGGCTATCTGTTCTGGTTGTTCTTGCTATGTAGCAAATGACCCAAAACTTAGTGGCTAAAACAACCATATTGTTCTGCTCATGATTCTTTGGGGCAGGAATGCAAGAAAGGCTCAGGTGGGCAGGTCTCAGTGGGGTGTCTCATTTGGTTGTGGTCAGATGTTGGGTTGAACGTTTAAGATGGCACACTTTTATAGCTGCCGGTCAGTGCTTACCGCCGTCCGGGAGCTCAGTGGGCTGTGGATTGGAGCACACAACATGCCCCTCCAGCATGGTGGGCTGAGTGTTGTTGAACATCTTATATGGCAGCCAGCTACCCCCAGAGTCAGAGTCCCAAGAGGATCAGGCAAGAGCTGCATCGTGTGCTGTGATCCAGCCTGGTGTGAGTGGAGGCACTCAGCAGCACTTCCACTGCACTCTGTTAAACAAAGTGGTCACAAAGCCACCGGATTCAAGGGCAGGGGACCTACACCTGACCGCTCCGTCGGAGAAAGAGCACTGGGCATGGGGGATGCTGTTGTGGCTACACTGGGAAGACGTAGCCTACTATACCTTCTGCTGGAAAACAGCAGACTTATTCTAGAGAATCTTTCTAAGCATCGATAGAATTAGAAACCATAGAAATTTGGTGTTTGGAACTTCGGGAGTTATTTGCAACCCATTTACAGATGCGTCTATTGAGGCTCAGGTAGGGCTAAATGCTTGACGGAAGCCACAAACCCAGATAGAGGTGGAGCCAGCAAACAGCAGCCCTGAGTCCGAGGTGAGGCCTCAGGTGCTTTGTGAGCTAAGCAGGGCCTTCAGAGTCAGTGGCTGGGGGGAAAGGGGGACTCAGGCTGGGGTGTATCCAGTTCCTAGCAGGGTGGCCTTGGGCACATCATTGAACAGACCTGTGGCAACATACAGTAACACTAATTTAAGCAAAGATTGATTGAGTATCTACTATGTGCCAACATTCTAAGTGTTTTCATGGGTTAAATCATTTAATCCTAATAACAGTAGATGAGGCACAATCATTATCATCCCCATTTCCCTGATGAGGAAACTGAGGCCCAAAGAACTTGATCAAGGTCACGAAGTCAGCAAGGGGTGGAGCCAGGGATGGACCCAAACACTTGGGCTGTAGAAGCTTTGGTCCCAACTGCTATGCTAAATGTAGCTGCAGCTTGTGGACTGTGAAAACTAAGTCAGTGAACAAAATGTTGGAACTTACTAATTATGACGGTCACAAGTGAGCTTCGTGACGTGTCACAGAAACACAGCAGGAATTCAACAGCTGCCCTTCCAGGCTGGGTTCTCTGTGGAATCCTTAGTAGGTTTCTACGAGCAACCCGTTCTCGTCATATAACCTTGTGCTTGGCAAGGATGACTCTTTCTTCTGCATATTTACCTAAAAACAAATGAATACTATTCATACATGTTCCAACTAATTAATAAGCATTTTGTCTGTCACTGCAAGAATGTGGAGGCAGGAGGGTCACAGAGGGTGCAACCACACAGCCGTGCTGTCAGGGCTCTGGGCCTTTCTGTCTTTGTGCTCTGTTCTTTCCATCCTTGCACTTGTGAGGCTTCATGGTTGCAAAAGGGCTGCTTCACCTCCGGGAACATGTAACAATGCCAACATCCTCATAGCCTTCCAATTTGCAGGTGCTGTTCCAAGGGCTCTGCGTATATTAACTCATTTAATCCCCACCCCCCCACACCCCCAACAACTTATGAGGAAAGGCAGTGAAGTCTGGGGAAGTTAGGTCACTCCGGAGCCAAAGCCGTAGGACTGGTACACGGCAGTGCTGAGTATGGAACCCGGGAGTCTGGCTCTAGATAGTTGGTGTTAGCTGCCACACTCTGCCACCTCTGCCCAACAGTATTTCAAGCATGAAGAAGGGTGGAGAGAACAGGCTTTCCAGAGACCCTCAGTTTGTGCCTCATTGGCCAGAAATGTATCACAGAGCCACCTGTAACTGGAGAGGCATCTGGGGGGCACCCAGGTGCTCAGCTGGGCATATTGGGGTTTTGTTAGTAAAGAAGAAGAGTGAAGACTACTGAGGGGAGCTAGCAATAGCTGACATACAAGGCATTTCTCTTTCTGGGTCTTGTTTTCTCGAAGTTTATCCTATGGTGGTGAGTGGAGCCCGGAACTCGGGTCTTGAAACAAGTTGGAAGCCAGCCAGGAACTCTGACTCCACAGCCCAGGGGCTCAAGTGGCTGTGTCTCGAACTGAGCCACCAGCCAGATGTGTTCAGCAGTGTAAGGTACAGCCTCAACAACCCCTTTCCTGGGAGCATATGTCACCTTATCCATCTTAACAAGTGCCAGGCAGAGCTGGTCACCCTCGGCGGAAGCATGGCTGAAGTACTGGTGAGCAGACCCGTGTGCACCGGCTGCTCGCTTGTGCGGTCATGGTGTCGTGTTAGCCAGGTGCTGCTTAGCGGCCCAGCGTTCCCTACCAGGAGCTAAATACCTCAACGTCTTCTGCTGGGATAACTCAGAGGGTTGGTCTACACTGGCTCTTAGCGTTTCCCCAGCAGGGCTGAGCTCAGTGGCCTACTTATGCTAAGTGGCCCAATGTCCTACCCTTTATCAGCTGCCCTCTGCCCTGATCCCCCTTCCCCATTTGTTCACTGATGTTTCCTGGGATCATCAGCGAAACAAATGTCTTTACTTGAATCCTTATCTCTGCATCTCTTGGGAGGCAACCCAAATTAAAACAGTCCCCAAGAAATCCGGCTGCCCCTCCCAGGCACGAAGGCTCCCCCAGACCAGCCCTCTGTGTAAGAGGCTCCTAAGAAGTAAACAGAAGTGAAGGACTGCAGACTCGTGGTGACTTGCACAATTAAGACGGCCCCATGCTAGATTTAGGGAACATCCTAGGAACCATTGCCCTGGACGTTGCCCAACTGCAGGTCCTTGAGTCATTGGGAAGGTTTGCTTTTTTTAGCAAAACGAGAACCTTCTGTCTCCCAACAGTCATTGAAACCCGAGGGTGAGGATTTGTGAGCAGGAACTTTAGCTTGTGGTTGGAGAGGGGTCTTAACAGGGCAGACCCTGCATGAGAGACAGCAGTTTGCCTCAGGCAGCGCTCACTTCATCCTGGGGAGCAATCGTGGGCCTGCTCAGCCAGGCTGGGTGTCATGATAAACTGGTCTAAATCTTCTGGAAATTCATGAGCATGTTTCTGAGTGTAGGCGCCGTGGAAGTTGAAGGACATATGGACAATGGACTGTCCCATCCTGAGGACGGCAGAGGCAGGATTCACACTGTTGGTCTTGGCTGCCCTGAATGTCTGCGATGGCATAGAGCATGCAGTGGGTTGAGGACTGTGTTGGGTAGGATTCTGTGTTTGTGGTCGACTTAGGGAAAGGGGATTTACTGGATTGCATAGCTCGAGAACAAGCCACAAAGATGAAAAACAAGGCTCAGACAAAAAAACAAAACAGGGGTGTGCTGGAGTCTAATAAACAAAAACTATCTGATGGTCTTGGCATGTCAGCACTGTTGGGAGTTATTGTATTTTTTTTTAAACATGTACGCATATAGTTCTTACTATTAGTTATATTTGCATGTGTTTAATCCTTATAAGGATCCTGTGAGGTCAGTAATATTATTATCTCTGTATTTTGGACAAGGAAAATGAGGCACAAGAGAGTTTAAAATGACTTGCCTGTGGTTACAGCAACCAAAGTCGGGGCAGCAGGGATAGGATTTAAGCTCAAGTAGCTTAATTTTGGAATATTATTCCTTTTCTAATTAGAAGTCCAAAAAAATGAGGGATCTGGCTATTAGCTCCATGCAAGTTTGCAGAAGTCTTTCTGCAAACTTCTTTCTTTGAGGTCGCATGGTCCAAGAAAGCTGCTGGAGCTCCATCCATTGCATCTACGTTCTGGGAGGAAAAAAAAGTGGTGGTGATGGGAGGAGGAAGACAAAAAGCAACGCTTTCAGCTGAGTCAACCTTTTACGATATTTTCTTGGAAGTCCTACAATAGCTTTTGCTGACATGTCAACAATAATAATGAATATGTCAGGAATAAATGTAATAATACGTAGAAAACTTTTGTTACCAACCTAGTTTCTCTTTCTGGGTTCAGGTAGTAAGAACCAAGTGAAATTATAATAAAATCTACTGTACCTTGGTTAACACTTGAATTCCTACATTTAAAACTGCTTTGGGTAACTAGTTACCACAACAACTCTCATTATGCAGGTATGGAGCACAGTTACAGGGATGCTGGGGAATGTTAACTAGAGTGAGCCGAGACCTTCTAGATTCTGTATTTAGGTTAAATCCGAATTAGCCATTCTCAGAGGCAAGGCTCACCCTCAAGTCCTTACTGGGGTAATTAAGTGAGATACTTTGCAAAGAAGACGCCCCCTGTTTACTTTTACACCCCAGGAGACCCAGCAATTATGTCCTCCAGCCCTGGAAAGGTGTGACAGCCAGACGTGGCCCCATGCCCTGCTTCGTGAATGCAGAACACAGCACACCATCAAACCCAAATTTAAGCACCAAATCATTTCAAGTCGATGTCTGGTATTTGTTTGTTTTCCCATTGAGACAGCTTCACCACTCAGTGTCTCTGGAATCTTTGGGGATAGGTGGGTGCTGGGACTGGTTGGCTTCAACCTAGCTGTTTGCTTTTGGCTCCCAAGCCAGGGGGCAGTGAGAACTTTGCTAGCCATCCACGGACAACACTCCGGAGTGAATTTTGAGTCTTGACACTGCGTCTGGCTAGCTGTGCCCTCCTGGCAAGGTGGTGCACCCTTTTGAACCTTAGTTTCCCCTCTGTAAAGTGGAGACAATCACAGCTAGTAAACAAGAGGTATTTCCAGCCATTGTATTTTGATTAGCTCTGAAGTTGTGCAAAACCCAAGTGCAGAACAGAGAAGCTGAAATCACTGGGGAACAGTTTTCTCTCCCTCCAAAGATCTTTCCCGGACCCAGGCATTTTTTTATTCCCCATTTTGAATTGTCTGCCCTCCCCCCAAGCTGTTCCTTCTAGGTAAGAGCATCAAGACTCAGTTGATCACAGTTGAGTTCTGTCAGCTCATGACGCTAAGGGTACATGTGCCACAGTGCGCGCAAAGGCTCACATACCTGATGAAAAGCACTTAAAGCAAAAAAATGTTCCAGGGTCCTTGTACAGACTAAGATTCAGAGAGGGTATTAGAGAGGCTTGTCAGTGCCTCGGAACTAACTCCCCCAGGGGTTTTTAAATTTGATTTCCTTGGCTGAGAATTTAGTTCTTGGCTTAACCACAACCTCATGAAATATTAACAATTTCCCCATTGGAGATTGTGTGTGTGTGTGTGTGTGTGTGTGTGTGTGTGTATATACATAATTTTTTTCTAGAAAATTCTAAGGACAAGTTGGTAAAGTAGTTTAAGAATACGTTGCCGTGTGCCAGGACCCGTGCCAAGCAAATCTCATTGCATCGTTGTGATACCTTATTAGGTTGGGGTTGTTTTACTCCAATTATAGAGAAGAGCACAGTGAGGTCAGACAGGAAACCTTCAGCTCACCAGGGTCACATGGGTGGTCAGAGATGGAGTCAGACCCAGTCCCAGGGCTCCTACTGTCCCGTAGGGTAGGCTCTCCACCCAGAAGGACAGTGCCCAGTCCGGATTCTAGAACTTTCCCTGGGAGTTCTTCGCTGTCAGGGCAGTGCTTGCATCTTCTTTATTATTAGGTGAGGACAGGTCCATGCTCCCCGTGTTTCCTTAACGAGTCCCCAAAGCTCACCGCGGCCCATCTTTCAGCACCAACGAGCTCAGACCACTTAATGTTCTTTGGCAATGTGCCACCCTCCTCCATCTCTCACCTTTTCCTTCCTGGCACCAAGAATCTCAGGGCTATCTCTAGCTCTCTCTTTTCTTCCATCAGCAGCTACGGGCAAGGTCAACTTCGGTGGCCCAGCATTACCACTCTCCCGAGCACAGGGTGGTACCTCTCTGGGCGGTCTTCTCCTGGCACCTTTTTACCTGGGCATGCCATGCCGATGCTCTCCATCATCAGCTCCTCAGACCAGAAGGAACTTCCAAGGCCACAGAGTTCATCTTTTCAAGGGCAGGAAGAGTCACTCGTGATGCTTCTAAGAGGCGTCCATGGTCATTTTTGTGGGTGATCCCCTTAACAACGTGTCCAAGATTTCATTGTATTTGATGTCTGAATAGACTCCCTTTCTTTCTGAAATCAATCCTAGCCTTGGTGTGAATTTCAGCTCTGTCACTTAATGCTGTGTGACCTTGGGCAAATGACTCAACCTCTCTGGGCTTCACTTCCTCATCTGTAAAATGAAACCAATAATAACCCGCCTCCTGGGACTGTTGTGGGACTGTGTTTGTTAATGTACACAGGCTTAGTGCAGCACCTGCTACACAATAGGCACCGAGGGTTTTCTGATGTTTCTGTCTTTGTCTTCAGCACATATTCAGTGTTTGAGAGACTTGAGTGCCTCTTTGCCAATGAAAGTGACACAGTAACTTTGTAGCTGTTGTGGACCTAAGGGTCAAGTTGAGACATATCTCAATTTAAACCCTCGATAGAGTCCTGCTTTAAAAACCTAAAACAACAAATTACACCAAACCCTGTCTTCTTACTGCCATGCAGTGCTCTGGTGTAGGGAAAATGGCACCAAATAAAATCAAATTATATTTTTTCATCCAGCTAACTTAAATATCAGTCATTAAAGGAAACATGGGAATTAGCTGGCACTAAAATACTATTGCTCAAAATAAACCAGAGAATATGAATGCCAAGAAGTTATGGTTGAATTGAGGTTCCAAGAGAGTCCTTGAAAGGCTGCTTGCTGGGGCGACCAGACTCAGCTGAGCCCGTGGGACTCAAATAACTCCCCCCTTTCAACCAAGACACTTTCTCATGATCCCGCAGCAGGGGAGTTATCACACTGGCTTTGGTCCTCCAGACACATTTCTAGAACCAATCATTCCTGATGTTTGGAAAGGAGCTGGTGGCTCTGGATTTATGCAAAAAGAAAAACAGGAACACTTACTTCAGCAGTAGATACAAAAATGCTATGAGGGCCGGCCGAGTGGC
>NW_017731369.1:6415435-6421460 GCF_001890085.2 Hipposideros armiger | reverse complement strand
GTGCTCAATGTATCAGAGGGAAAACCTAAAACAATTATTATATTTTAAAAATAGGGAGGATACAGAGCCCTAAATAGAAGTACATTTTCTAAACTCAACTCTATGTGGTAAAAATGTGATATCAGTAGACTGTGACAAGTTATGTAGGTACACTGCAACAGTCAGAGCATCCCTGAAGAAAGCTATAACAGCCATATATCCAAAAACATCATAAGTAAGTAAAAATGGAACCTGAAAAATGTGCAAATATCCTACAGGATGGCAAGAAAAGAGAAACAGAAACGAGTAACAGGTAGCACACAGAAAATAAATCATGAACTGGCAGACTTAAGTTGCAACTTACTCAGAATTACTTTAAATATAAATGGTCTAACTACAACAATTAAACACAAAGATGGGCAGAATGGATTAGAAAAAAAGCAAGCTGAACTATATGCTGTCTATAAGAAACTCACTCTAAATATAATAATGACATAGGTGGGTCGAAAGTAAAACGCTGGAAAAAGATATATCATGAAAATGTGAAATTTGAAAGAAGGAGTAGCTATGTTAATATCAGATACATAAAGTGGACTTGAAAATAAAGACAACTATTAATACTAGGGACAGAGAGGAACATTACATAACGATAAAAGGATCAATCCACCAAAGCTTTCCTCTGCTATTTGCTGTCTCTTTGACATAACCTCTTCGAACTTCAGTTTCTCCACCTCTAAAATGGAGACAATAAACACTTCATAAAATACTAAGAAGATTAAATACTGAGTACAGATTAACGCATGGTAAAGGCTCAATAAATAATAGCTCATCATCTGAAATAATGTGTATCTCATTATCACCATTTAAATAATGTATATCAGCCAGGAAAACAAGAACTCCACAATCGTGTGTGTGTGTGTGTGTGTGTGTGTGTGTGTGTGAAATATATATAACATAAAATGTACTATTTTAACCATTTTTAAGTGCATGACTTAGTGACATTAAGCACATCCTCATTGTTGTGTAACCATCACCACCACCTATCTCCAGAATTTTGTCATCATCCCAGATTGAAACTCAGCACCCGTTAAACACACCAGTTATTTTAACAGAGAGAATTTAATATAAAGAATTTTTAAGTCAGGTATTGGAAGGCTAAATAGGCATCAAGGCAACCTGAGATACAGCTGAGGTGGGAACCACAGACGGACGCAGCTATGGCTTCTAGGGCTGCGGTGACAAAGGGAAAGGTAGGGCTGGTGAGAATTCGGGAGCTTGGAGGAGGGATTCTGCGGAGCTAGGAGCCAGCTGAGGGAGCCAGGCTGAGCTCTGGGGAATGCCATGAAGCTGGCTTTGCCACGGTGGGGGACAAACCTGGCAGGTGGAACCAGCTGCCCCTGCTGGGGCGGAGGATCCCTGGTCAGCTGCGATGCTGACCAGTCAGGAAGCAGACATGAAGGAGCACATTCCCAGGCTTGCAGCAGCCTCCCTCTAGTGCCCTCTATTTGCAGAACCAAATAAGGAGCAGCTGGCAAAGGAGAAACGTGCATTGCACAGCCCCAGCTCCAGCATGATCACTGCAGAGGACAGAAGGGCGGGGTCTGAGTGTCCTGGGGCGGCCGTTAACAAAGTGTCACAAACTGGGAGGCTGGCAAAAACAGAAACTTATTCTCTCACCGTCAGGAGGTCAGAAGTCTGAAGACAAGGTGCCTCCCTGAAGACTCTAGGGGAGGATCCTTCCTGCCTCTGCCAGCTCCTGGGGACCCCAGGTGGTCCTTGGCTTGTGACCACATCACTCCAATCTCTGCCTCCATCTTCACATGGCCTCCTCCCTGTGCCTGTGTCTGAGTCCAAATTTCCCTCTTTGGATAGGTCCCTTCAATTATATTGGGTTAGGGCCCGCTCTACTTCACACACGCATACACCACACAACTCAACCCCTAACAGGTGGGTTTGGAGTTGATAGACAAGAGTCTAATAACCAGTTGCAGGCATTGTTCTGAGAACCAGAGAATATAGGCCCACTTCTGCTCACACAAGTCATAGGGACCTTTCAGAGCCTCAGCTAACCCATCTGTAAAATGTGTGTGTGTGTGTGGGTTGGATTAGCAAGCAGGTGAAGACCAACTATGTGCAGGGCTTGGTGTCACACGTCTGCGGCACGAGATAACAAGACCCGTGTCGTGCTCTTGAGGTGCTTAAGGTGAGCAGTGGCCACCCAGAACCAGCAGGTGACTGCCAGGTAGGGTAAGGGATGGTGTGATGGCCTGAAGGCCGAGGTGTGTGGGCGACTGGGATTCTTGGGCTGAAATCCCCATTTGATTTGACTTGGGGGGGGGCGGGGGTTGAGCGCCGCCCAGCTAGAGCGTGAATGGGTCCATGGATTTATAGGATTGCAATGCCTTCCCAGAAGCTTTTTGATGGGATTGAGGGATCCCAGACGGGCACAGAGCTTACATACACAATGCAAAGTGGTTTTCAAAGGGCCGGGGCTGCGGCTTCCATATTCATCTGACCCAGAGTAATGTAAACTGCGTTTTCCACTAGACCTATGGTTTATTTGTACAGTTTGGGCCATTTCTGTAAATGTTTGACCCGTTTGGAAATCCAATCCAAGGGGAAAGCAAATGAAGGCTTTTATTTTGTGTGATGGAATTCGCGGTCGATGGCAGTGACATTTTACCTATAGCAATGTATTGAATGCTGCATTCAATATGCCAGATAAAGAAAGGACCCGTTTTGTTTCGTTTTTGTCTTGTTTTGAAACATCTCAAAACTTAGGGAGAAAGAAAAATGCATGCATTTGTGGAGTGGAGAGGTGTGAGATTCAATGCCCAGGGTCTGTTGTGTGTGGGTGCCATCCAATCTTGGAGGAATGGAATGCCCTAGAGACAGAGTTGGTGGCCATCCTGGGGGTCACGGTAGGGTGCCAGGCGAGCAGGTCCACTGCAGGGGCACACAGCCCTGCCTTGTGTAAAAACATGATGAATCCTTTACAAGCCCCATGCTTTTCTTGTTCATTAAACATGCATTAAATATGCCAGCACACTTGTTAGGGAAAAGTTATGCAGCTTTGGAATAAAATGCCTAATTACCACCAATGTCTCTTTTGAAAAAATTAATGTGGACTTTCATAACGTAGGACTTGCTACTGCTAATATGTCAGAGGGTGAGAGAGAGAGAGCATGAACACTGTAAGTTATAACATGAGCATTAGAAGTTGTTATATACATAACGAATTCCTGGTTTTTAAATTATTATCATGTCATTGTTACAATTTTTCTGGAATTGGAGATACTCTGCAAAAGTACAAGTGAGAAAAATGCACACATCAGCTAGTTCCTTGCTTAAGAATGTACGGGTGATTTTCCAAATCTTCACCCACTGGTACAGAGGGCCTGGGTACTGGCCACTTGCATGGTTGCTGACCAGTTAGGGGGGCCCCTGCCCATGATGCCAGTTCTGTGCACACCAGATAGGACATGCTGCTTCATATAAGCTGTTACGAAGGACAATAAGCAATAACAACTCTGGCAGCTTTGAGCGTGGTTCTTGAGGCCAAACTTCAGTGTGCACAGGAGCCCCTGAGGACACTGCTGTATTTCAAACTCTGGGGCCCCTCCCCCAGAAGTTCTGGTTCCCTAAGTCTGGGGCGGGGCCAAGGGATCTGCGTGTTTACCAAGCCAGCCCCCCCTCTCCTCCCCGCTATGCTCCCCTGGACTGTAACATCCTGTGGGAACAGAGTCCCCACCTGAGTTGTTCTCTGCACTGTGCCCGGCACACACAGCTGGAATCACAGCGAATGTCTGTGAAGTGACTCAAGACTTCTGAGAAGTGAATGTACATTTTGAGTCTCAGCCAGGGTCCCGATGGGAAGCAGATGGACCATTCACATTAGGAGACTTGTCAGGAGGATCTGTTCACAAAGGGATATTTTTATACAGGTGGGGTTGGGGTATCGGGGGTGCCCAAGGGGCAGATCAGAAAGTCAGGGCGATAGCCGTGGAGCTGTAGCCACCCCTGGGTCCTAGGGGACAAGGGGAAAAGAGCAGCAGCAGGACTCAGGAGAGAGTGACCATGTAAGAGGAACGGTGACCTTGGATTGAGGGACACATCAGCCAGAGGTGACCTCCCAGGGAGGATAACTCCTCCTCCTCCTCCCCTGGTCTCCTGTGGTGTTCCCATTTGGCTGAGTTCTCCCGGAAGCAAAGGGCAGGGGAAGCCCAGTGTGCCCTTTATAGGTTCACAGGGCAGAGAGAGGGCCTGAGGGGCCACGAAAGGAAACATGCTAAATTTTCCTAAGTTCTTTCCAAATCCACTTTGCACATATCCCCTGCTGTCTATCTCCGCCAACACCATCTGCCTCAAACCTTCATGGTCTCTTGCCTGGTTTATTGTCACAGCTTCCAAACTGGCCCCACTCCCTCAGCCCTGCCCGCTTCTAATCTACCTTCCAGAGGCCAAGAGTCCCAGATTTCTAACACCCTCACCTCTTCATGCCACTAGCTTATTAGTTCCCCCTTGGGGCCCCACTGACTGCAGGACAGCCGCGTCTCCATACCCCAGGACATCCTTGATCTTCCCACTTCTACCTCCCCAGGCTCCTGCTCATTGGTACAGACACCATCCCTGGAACCAGGCATTCCCAGGAAGCCCCTGGCGATTTCCCACTTTTGTGTCTTTGCACAACTGCTTCTTCTGGCTGAAACCCTTTCCCCAGGTCTTAGAGGGCCCTTATGCCTCTTTCAAGATTCTGTTCCAGTGCCACCTCCTCCAGGAAGCCTCCCTAAGGCTGCATCAAGCCTCCTCCCTCTGAGCTCCCACGATATCTCAATCGCTCACAACCGATAATTTCGCATAAATGAAGTTTGTGTAGTAGGCGTGGGTTTGCAGGTAAGCGTGGACATTCAAGGTAGGGACATAAGGGAGGCTCCTCTTCCTTAAATGCCAGGGAGACATGAGACTTGGTCAGACTGATAGCATCTGCAGTATCAGGTCCTCCAACAAGGATGCTGTTTTTACTGATAGTCAGCTCTCATCATGTGCCAACTAGGAGTCAAACATTTAAACATTGCTTGGGTTTGGTACCAGGTAGGCACTTGCAGAGGGCATCTGCCAGGCTCAGCTCGGCTCACTAAGAATTTTTCTGGTTTTGGTAAATGCATTGTCCTTCAGCCATTTTCCCCTTATTGCAACCTTTAACCCAGGACACTGTGTGCTGGGTGACCCATCAGCTAAGTGATGGCTGGAGACCAGGGGAGGCGAGGTGAAGGAAGTGGGTCCTCAGCCTCAGAATCTCTATCCCAGAGCCTTCGCCAGCAGTGGGACACCCAGATGGGGTTTGGATTGGGTCCTGATTTGGAGCACAGTGAAGCCTCTATTCTGCTGGAGCTACAAACCGACCCATTCCGGGGCATTCACATTTCAGCTGGGTTTGCGGTCACATCCGAGCTGTTCAATTTCACCTAAATCAGCAGCCCACGGGGTGTCGATCTCAGCCCTGTGTGTTTGGTGACCATCAGTGCCAATTACACGAAATGCCAGTTGCCAGGGCAATTCTACCTTCGCACAGGCCAGCAGAAGAAAAAAAAAGCTGTTCCTAAAGTTAATTGAAACCAAACCGAGACCACATGGCTCCTTTTGGGGGAATTGACCCCAGCCCCTTTCCCATCTCCATTTCCTCCCCATGGTGTCGGAGCTGATCCCACCCAGCACACGTTTTGAGTTTTATACAATTTACCTTTGTTGGATCCAGGTTGGATTTCCTTGAGCCGTTGGTTGAACCAACAGTGCATGTGGATATTAGCATTTAATGGGCAAATGGGATCATTTCTCGACCGCACTGAATGTCCGTGCTGTGGGGATTTTCACCTTTATAGAAGCACTTGCAGCTTCAGGTATATATATATATATATATATATATATATATATATATATATATATATATATATAATCAAATCATAATAGCTGGTATAAAGAGAGAAGGCAGCGAAGAAGGGCTGAGTCAGTGGGATATTGAGTTACTTTTGAGACCAGTTGATTTCTA
>NW_017731369.1:6405063-6411190 GCF_001890085.2 Hipposideros armiger | reverse complement strand
TGTGTGTGTGTGTGTGTGTGTGTGTAAGAGTTGTGTGAACGTGTGCAAAAATGTACATGAATGTGTGTGTATGTTTGGGGCATATGAGTGTATATTTGAGAGGTATGCAAAAGTGTGTGTGCCAAAGAGTGTGTGTGGTGTGTGAGAGAGTACAGGTGAGTGCCTGAGTGCACGTGTGAATGCGGGTGTGTGCAGAAGTATGGGTGAGTGTCTGAATGTGTGTGTGAGTGTGCAACAGTGTGGGGATGTTTGTGTGTTCAAGAGCATGCACAGGCACGTGCAAAAGTGTGTTGTGCATGAATGTGTGTGCGTATGTGTGTGATTTCCTGGTGGTCCGGGCACCTCGGAGAAGATTCTAAAGGCAAGTTTGTTCCATGGACTCCCATGACAACAGGCTGTTTCCTCTGGGCACGGTCACTGTCAGTTAGCTGGAGAATTTCTGGAACAACAAGAACCATGTCAGGGCCCTTCCAGGAGCAAGCTGCCTCCTATCAGAGGGAAGAAAACCGTTCCCTGAGCAGGCGTCTTTCTCGGCATTTGGGAGTTGCTGCTGGCAGAGACGATGGTCTGCTGGTCACCAGGTCCTCCAGAAGAAGACGGGCTGTGCTGGGAGTGACCTGTGAAGAGACAGACTTGCCTTTGCTTTTAGATTTAAGGAGCTCATAAAACTCTTTCATTTAAACACCATACAGAATGCTTTTTCTCTTTTCTATTTTTTTTCTCATCTCATCTTCCCATTATCCCCTGAGCGTAGGCAGAAAGAGGGAAAATCATCCCCCTTGTTTTGATGCAGAATTTAAAGTTTGATGAGGGAAAGGGACTTGTCCAAGGCCACAGTGGGTGGATATGACCGAGTATGGATAAGACCCTCAGGATTGGCCATTCCACGGGGAAACTGCCCGTAGACACTGCGACGGGAAGGAAGCTGTCTTTTCAATTGTATTGGGTGCCCGTCGGTGCATCATTGCCGCTCTGAAAAAGTTAAATTCCTCTCCCTCTGCCTTGCATTAGCCTTAGTATTAACAGCCTCTTAACGTCACAGCCTTTTAGTTGCCTTCTTTGCTAGTGGCTTGATTGCGCTATTTCTTCCGTTGTTTATTCCCAATATTTACATACCTGTTTGAGGTGGCCATTTGGAGAAATGCTTTGGGATGAATATTCACTATCTACACCTCTGGACTTCATTCCATCTGGGCTCTTTGAAAGAAACCTGGGCAGCTCAGCCATTCGGAGTGTTTGTCCGTGTGTCGCTGCAACTTTGTGACACACTGGGTCTTTCCTTTGCCTTCAGATGTTTGGGGTTCCCAAGACACAGCTGTACAGGAGAGGCTGTCAGTTATTTATTTATTGTCATTCTTTGGGTTTTACTGGGGTCTCCATAAAACCTGCTTGTTGAATCAGAAGGTTTATGGTCCAGGTTGTATCCTGAGGGTTTTAGATTCTGCCTGTTTGGGTTGTCATTTTGAGAAAAGCCACAAGTTTTGTTTTGTTTTGTTTTGTTTTAAACAAAGGAATTTTGGGATTTGTGGGGAAGCTGAAGAGAACCCTACATCCTGTAAAACGGAAGAAAGCATTTTTCTGGGGACATTTTCAAGGAAATAGACACATCACGTACAAAGATTTGGGACAATTCATCTGGGGGTTTTCAACTTTCCCTTCTAAAGTTTNTTAGCATTTAATGGGCAAATGGGATCATTTCTCGACCGCACTGAATGTCCGTGCTGTGGGGATTTTCACCTTTATAGAAGCACTTGCAGCTTCAGATATATATATATATATATATATATATATATATATATATATATATATATATATCAAATCAAATCATAATAGCTGGTATAAAGAGAGAAGGCAGCGAAGAAGGGCTGAGTCAGTGGGATATTGAGTTACTTTTGAGACCAGTTGATTTCTAGAACCTGTCCAACCTTCTTGCATGTCGGTGGTGATGAAATTGATTTTGAATCAATCAGCCAGAAGTTTCGCTGGCAAGACTGGGTTTGGCCCATTCTATGGTGTATCTTTGATTTTTCTTTTGAGCCAAGGCTTGGTTAATAAAAAACAAAAATAAGTAGTGAAAAGTGCAATATGCACTCCTGAAATGTCCCAGGAATGATGGGTAGAGTTTTATCTGACTATTCTGGGCTGTAACATTTTTTAAAGGTCTCTTTTTAAAAGTTTATCTATTTTAATTTATTTTATATCTCTTATATGAAGATACAAATTCAGATATCAGACAATTAACTCATTTGAAGTGTACAGCTCAATGAGTTTGGGTATTTGACATTATTAACCTTTCTAAAAAACTGTGCTAAGACACATATAACATAAAATTTGCAGTTTTAACCATTTTTAAGCGTACAACTCAGCAGCATGAATCACTTTCACCATGTTGTGCACCCATCCCCACTATCTATTTCTAAAACTTTTACCTCTAAAAATGTCACTTTCCAAAGACTCTTTGTTGCCTTCCCACAGATGGCGAGAATATCAAGATGAAAAGTGAAAACGTACTGTCAAGTTTCTTAAAGTATTAACTCCAAAGTGCAAACACCTGGTTCACTGGTTACTAAAAAGTTCTAGAAGGTACTGGTTCTTGAACCTGAACTCCATGGGGAAAGAGAATTCAGCTCATTGTCTTCAAAATTAGGGACAGTGTTTGGCACACGTAAGTGCATAGTCAATGTCTATGAGATTTGTTCTTGGAAACGTCTTAAGATTAGGGTACCATGTTGGAACCACCAGGGTTAGTGTGGGATTGTCAGCCAAGGAGGCAGGCATCTTTGTGGCTCCGTGGAGGGAAGGTGACAGGGTCTGGATCTGGTGGGTTCGGGGAACACTCAGGGCTCCATGTCAATCGCCACCAACCCACTGTCTCCATCCTATGCAACAATCATGCAGGCTTGCATCTGTCAAAACACTTTCTGATTTTCTAGAACTTTTTTTTAACTTTGGAAGACTTTTTTAAAAAGATTTTATTGGGGAGTTGGGGGAGGGGAACAGCATTGGGGAATCGGGGAAGAGGCACAGACAAGTTGCTGTCCTTTTGTTCTTCAGTCTAGTTGTGGAGGACATCGCTTCACTGGCTCATGTTGGTATTATGATTGCACTCTTCCCAGGAGAGGCATATTGGTGGCCGGCCTCTGGACAGCCACTCACGGAGGCTCTGGGCAGCTCATGCTGGCTGCCAGCCACCCACGGTAGCTTTACGGCAGCCCACTGCAGCCTCACTGCAGCCTACACCATTGCCAGCGACTCACAACAGCCCAGCTCCAGGTCGAGCTGTTGTTCACCATCTTAGCTGTAGAGGGCGCAGCGTCACTGGCCCTCATGTGGGATCAGAACCGGGGCCCTGCTGCTCAGAGCTGACGTCCCAAGCCAACTCTTAACCAATGCGCCACTCGCCCGGCCCAACTTTGGAAGACTTTTAAAACAATGAGCCAATGCTCAGACCACATTAATAAAAATGCAAAATTGTATTGCTGGGGGGTTGTAGTTTCATACGAGAAAGCATAGGTATGTCAGCTGGGGTGACTCCAGGAAATTCAGGTCTTTTCCCTGGGGCACTCCCTGGCTTCTCTGACCAAGCCTCCTACTCCTCTCCCTCTTCCTCCGAATTCCAGCCACGCGGGCCTCTTAGATACTCTCCAAGCTCTTCAAGCTCACTTCTGCTTTTCACTAACTAGTTCTTCTTTCTGGAATGGTCTCCTCCAAGTTTCCTCCTCCCCTTGAGTGGTCCCTCCTCTGAGAGGCCTCTCCTGCTCACCCCACATCCCTTTGTTTTCATCCCAGCTCTTACCTCACCCTGACATTTCCTGGTTCATATATTTGTTCATTTTCTGTCCCCCACCCCCAATCAGACTGTGAGCTTGTCCTGTTTGCTGCCATAACTCCAGTGTTTGGGACAGTCCTTGGCACATAGTAGGTGCTCAGCTAATATTTGTGGGCTGTCCCGAAGTCACCCAATGAGCAATGGGTGGAGTCCCACCCTGTGACTTTTCACCTTCTTCCTGTGCTCGCTGCCTCCCTCCCTGCCCCACGGAACCCCGTTCCTCATCCTTCCCCTTATAGGCTGGGACCCTCATTGCGGGATATAATGTTCTATACATACCAAGGGGCTCACAACAAAGGCAACCCCCGTGAGTGGGTGCTTAGGGCATCTGTATTTCAACAAATCAGCATCTTAAACAACCACAGTTATAGGGGTTTCAGTCTTCCAGAAGCTGACTAGGGGAGTGATTTATTTTGCAGCTGGGCTGCAAACCTCTCAGCAGAGGGTGCTTCTAAAACTGCTCCAGCAGCCAGCTCCGCTTGAGCAAAGGGGCCATTCATAAGCCTGTGGCTCCGGCAGTGACAAGATAATTGTCACCGAGCTCCTGACTCTGGCTCCTCCAGTATTCTTCCCGCCTGGCTGCCTGGAGCCTCGGGTGATAGAGAGACCCAACTTCCAGCCGGGCTGTCCCCAGGGACAGAGAGACTCATACCTTGCAGGGCTGGTGCCAGCAACTTGACAGACGGCGGCCTGCGCAGCCGTGGAATTAGAAAGTCTATAAAAAGGACTCAGAGGGCACAGCATGTCCGATTATTCAGCACAGGGGGTGGGGGTGGGGTCCAAGGCTCACACTGCCCAGAAAAGACCCCTTGTAGGGTAACGGCTCTTGCATGACCTCATCAAGAAAGATGAGAATCCCAACCACCACGGAAACACCAGGCATTCACCCGCTGGCCACAGCTAGCAGGGCAGAGGTGTCAGAAGCCATGGTCCCGTGGCACTCAGACTACGGGACATAGTCCCTCTTGCTGAGAGCCCTGAGGATGTAAGCAAGATGGTGACATACTCGTATGTCTCCCAGGAGCCCAGGCTTCCCTGGGATCAGGCGAGGTGGAAACCCCCATTTAGTCAGCCGCATTGTTCAAAAAGGGTCAGCTGGGACATCACTAACAAGATGTGGGGGTGACGCTCCCAGTGAGGAACTTCACACGGTGGCCAAAGGCCACAATCTGACATGTATCTTCGCGCACATCACTTCGCAAGGTGATGTTTAGTTTACAAATCTGTCTCTCCCCTTCTCGAAACAGGGGCCTCACCCGGTAAGAATCATACTAGCACCACCAGCTGATATTGTATATTTTACTTCTTCCTCGAACTCCCACAGCATCTCCTATTCAGGCACATACAGATACCCCACAATCTGTACAGCACCCTCAAGGCCACTGCTCAGCCCGAATTCATTCCACAGTCTCTTGCTTGCTCTGTGCCTGGTGAAGGGGAGCAGTGGGCCCAGCCCCTTATATCAGGGAGCTAGGCATCCAGAGGGAGAGACGGGCATCGAGCAGATAATCCCACAAATATAAGGTTCCAAACCGTGGCAAGTGCTCTGATGGAGAAGTTTTGCCCGTGAGTCCTGTCTACACCGCACAGTGCCCATGAGGCATCAGAGGCCCATGTAAGTGAGTTTGGGCAGCTTAAAAAAAGGAGGTGGCAGCCTCGGAATTCAGCATTTCCTGCTGGTCCCCTCCCATGCCTACCCCAAGGATGGAACCTGCTAGAGATCAATAAAGGGTGGTTGAAAGGGCAGTTGGGTGCTGAGCCTCAAACCACCATGTAGATTTTTCAGAAGTTACCTTCCCCATGTATTTCTCCCAACTGACTCCAACTTTAGCTGTGTCATGCCCTCCACAGCACTGATGGATGACTGCATGTGTCCAGTGCCGTGTCAAACCCCACGGGGGGAGCGTGGTGGGTTCCAGGCCATGTGGACCTAGACACCCGGTTATAAGGAGAAGTGTCACCCAGCAGAATGCTGGAGAAATGATAACTTATTTATAACCCGGTCAGGCCCATTGCTTTGAAGGGCCAAGTTCTGGGCCATGATAGAGGCAGGTCAGACCAGAAGAGGGCAATTTTTACACAGACCCACTGGGGAGAGGGTACCAAGAGGCTGTTCCTGCGATGGTGCCACTCGGTGCCCTGCTGGTCTTCTGCCATCACTTCTCTCTCTTGCACACATGTGTGCAAACAGCTGCTGAACATACACATCCAGCTTAGGCTCACCAATGCACAGGCTTCCTTTTATCCAGGGGCTGCTGACAAGGGTGTCTGAAGATGGCACCCAATCATATGGGAGCC
>NW_017731369.1:6325719-6403303 GCF_001890085.2 Hipposideros armiger | reverse complement strand
CACACACACACACACACACACACACACACACACATTCACACACCCTGATGGAATAGCTACATGAGACAAGAAGGAAAGCTTCAGGAAAAAAATAGTTATCTCTACAAAGTTTCCAAAGACTTCATACTTCTCATATTTCAACAATTAAAACTCACTTGCCAAGGTAAAAGGAAGTGTTTGTGTTTCGATGGAATGCCATGTATCTTTTATAAAGACACGTCTTGTTTCTGCCATAAAGAATGTAAATTTTAAAGCTAATGGAAATATGTTTGCCTCCATGCCTGCTTTCTCTTAAAAGATCCTGAAAGAAATCGGGGGCACTTTTTTCCTCGTAAATAACAAACAGCCATCAGTTTCTCTCAAGCACTCATTGTGTGTGTGTGTGTGTGTGTGTGTGTGTGACAAGAGAGCAATCGGTTTTTGAGTTGCACGATGCATTTTCCTCTTTTCCCACTCTGCTGCAAATCCTGAAGTAACAGAGGAGCACTGTAGAAAGTCCATCCTATCTCTTTTGAGCCTCTTTTATTCCCTCTGCATGATGGCTACTTTTAATGGTAACTGTTAAGGGAAAAACTGAAGTCACACACAAAAAAGGTAATTCTAAAAGCAAACTTAGGATAGGCAAAGTCATTCTGAAAAACTCACTTTAACGTAAATGTCACTCAAGAAATGGCACATCTATTTATATATTTATGTATATTGAATGTATAAAGCCATCTTAAGTGGGTGCCAAGTTTTTGCTGTAGATCATATGCACCAAAATACATGTCATTAGGTTCACTATGGATATAGACATAGCTCCAATCACAACGAGTGAAAAGAATTTTCCTAATAGCTCAAACTTAATAACTAACTTTAACAGGATTAGTGGCTACACCCTCAGTGGGGTCTTATAAATAAAGCATCCTCTATTTTGGGAATGGGAGAATCGGTTCATTCAGCAAAAACATACACAATGTGCAGCTCTCCTTCCCATTATCTGAAACTCATGACTAAATGAGTGTGTGTGTGGGGGGGGGCATTAATTGATCACAAAGAGCACTTTCACTCCCTCACAAATCAGCAAAAATTTCAAAAGACCCCCAGAATAAATTACAGCAGTTTTGTCTCCCAGCGAGGATGCTTGAACTGTCCTCAGCCACAGGCACTTTATTCCTGAGCAACCCACTAGAAAGGGTGAGTGTTGCTCAGTGGACGCTTTCTCCCAAGACCAGAGAGGGACCCACTGGCTTGCCAGATTCCCATTGTGACAAATGACGGGCTGTTTGCACTGTGCAAATACTGCGTCCCTCCACATCAGCCAAAACTAGCCCATTTGATGAAAAGGGGGAAAATTCAGCGGAGTAGTCAAATATCTCAACATCAGCACTTAAAAAATCCACATCAGGCAGAAACTGTGTGTGGTGACTGACTTAATTTTTATGCTTTTAATTTGGATTCCTGGTGTCATAGATGCAATCGGATGTATTTCTGCTTTGTGTCAAGGCATGCTTATAGTTATTCGAACTTCCTCCTCCGTTATCTCATGATCCTGCTCCCACAAGCTGATGAGAGGAGGGGGCAGCTCTCTGATTGTGGCTTTGTGGAAGGGGTGAGCTGACGGGCTAAACCTGGCTTTGCTGCAGCTCCAGCACAGGCAAAGCCCAGCTGGGATGTGCCCCAAGCCTGCTGGCACCCAGGCTGAGCTGTGACCCTTACCTGTCACTGCTCGTCATATACAAAGAGGATGGGACAGCCCAGGTTACACCTTGCATTACTAATGGCGCCTTTTCACTCTCAGAAGTGTCCCAACTTAGATGACAAATTAAATGGTCACCTTCCATATAAATAACACATTCCCTTATTGATAGATGATAAGCAGGATATGTGGGTATATCCACATGTGTATTTGTTCAGAATCTTAGGCAAATGAAAGAAACCCTCCCCACACACTCTCAAGCTAGAGACAGTTGAAATGTGTACACAGGATGCCTGTGATCTCGTAAGAAATTGCACAGCCTGCATTCTGGTGTTGACTGGAACTTCCTGTAAATGGGTTGTGTGTGCGTGTGTGTTTGTGATAGTGGGGAGGGGGTGACGAGGGAGGCTTGGAAGAAGGGAGGCGGCAAGGTGGGGTGGCACAAACTAGGGGAGCCGAACAAAAGAAAAGGGGAGAAGAAGCAATGACAGAGAAGTCCAAATATTTTCAAGTTTTAAAAGCATGGAGTGCTTAATGTGCAGCAAAGAGGGTAAAAATGTCCATCTCTTTATCTGACTCCTGGGGAGGAGGCTTCTGATAACCGCAGCTTAGTTGTGGCTGCATGTGTCAGAAACGGGATCAAGAAGGAAGGGAGGAAGCGTGTTGAATAAATTTTTGGAGTTCAGCCCCACGTAGAAGAAACTGAGAGGAACAACTCACTAAGTCTCAAAGTATGGAATGAGGGTCTGGTGGAGGGGGTAGGGGTGCCCGGGAACCTCTCGTTCGGCCCAGGGACTTTTTTTCCTGCCATCTGGCCAAGAGGAGTGTGGAGGGATGGAGACAGTCTCATGTCTGGGAGCTGGCATTCGGGGTACAGTAGGGGTTGGGGGATGCAGGGAGGGGGCTAGGGGACGCAGGGAGGGGCCTGGCTGGCCGGCCCTGAGTGACCGTGGCCAGGGACAGATCCCCAGGCAACTCTGCCCACTGCATGCCCATTGCTCCACCTCCCCCCAGGTGTGGGCGGCCTGGGGGGAGGAGTCTGCACGCCATGATTCCCAGGCCAACAACAGAAGGTTGTGTCTAAGTGGGAGTCCTAGCAGAGATGCCACCAGCCCTGTGGACTCATTTGTTATAGACAGAAGGGTGTGGTGTAAAAGCTAAACCCACTAAGGTGTTTTGGAACTGTTAGGGACTGCCACGCAGGGCCTCATCAAAACCATTGTCCAGGTAGGCAGGCTTGGTTTCACAGCTCCTCCCACCCAAGATGTTATTGATCAAAATCAGCATGATTGCGTATGAGGGTTCCTTTTTCTCCACAGCCTCTCCCACACTTGCTATTATTTGTCTTGTTGATGACAGCCACTCTGACTGGTGTGAGGTGATACCTCGTTGTGGTTTTTATTTGCATTTCTCTGATGATTAGTGACGTTGAGCATCTTTTTCATATGTCTATTGGCCAGCTGTATATCCTGTTTGGAGAAATGTCTATTCAGGTCCTCTGCCCATTTTTTAATTGGTTTGTTTGTTTTTCTGTTGTTGAGTTGTATAAGTCCCTGATATATGTTGGATATTATTAACTCCTCATCAGAGGCGTTGTTTGCAAAAATCTTCTCCCATTCGGTTAACTGCCTCTTTTATTTTGTCGATGGTGTCTTTTGCTGTGCAGAACCTTTTTAGGTTGATATAGTCCCATTCATTTATTTTAGTTTTTATTTCCCTTCCCTTTGAAGTTTAGTGGTTACCAGAGGGTAAGCGGGGAGGGGGTGGTAGATGAGGATAAACGGGAACAAATATATGGTGATGGAAGGAGAACGGACTCTGGGTGGTGAACACAAAATGTGATATATAGATGATGTATTACAGAACTGGGCACCTGAAACCTATGTAACTTTACTAACAATTATCACCCCAATAAACTTTAATTAAAAAAGAAATCAGCAAATTGCCCCAACACCCCCTCACAACCTCAGAAGAGAGGGAAAGGAGGCAGCGCTCTTGGGCTCCTTCTCAGGCGGGTGCTCCTCTTCCTGGGACACCCCCATGGTAACCAAGGCTCACAGGCCCCCTCTGCCATGGCCTTGGGCCACAATGTCAGCCTAGGTCCAGCCTCTGGTTTTGTGTGTGTTGTGGGGTCAAGGAGCAAGAGTGACTAAGAAACATGCCTTGAATGAAGGAGAAAACGAAAGAGCAGGGAAGTTGCTGTGTTATTTTTTTTTTTAAGATTTTTTATTGGGGAATTGGGGGAATGGGAAGAGTGCTGGGGAATTGGGGGAAGGGGAACAGACAAGTTGCTGTCCTTTTGTTCTTCAGTCTAGTTGTGGAGGATGTTGCTTCACTGGCCCAAGTTGGCACCATCATTGCGCTCTTCCCGGGCGAGGCAGATCACTCGCCAGCTTCTGGACGGCCGCTCACTGCGGCTGCTGGCTACATACGGTAGCCCATGGCAACCCACTGCCACAGGGGCTGCAGCCTATGCCGTCGCCAGCGACTCACGGCAGCCCAGCTCCAGGTTGAGCTGTTGTTGTTCAGCATCTTAGCTGTGGAGGGCAGTGTCACTGACTCTCATATGTGGGATCCGAACCGGGCCCTCTGGCGTCCCAAGCCAGTTCTTAACCATCGCGCCACTCGGCTGGCCCATGCTGTGTTATTTTTAAATAAACGTTATACCTTCGCCCACCAGCATGGCTAAAATTAAACGTTGGCAAGGATGTGAGCAGCTGCTCCTGGGAGTGTGGACTCCCTCTGTGGAAAACGGCTCAGCGGTGTTGGTCAGTGCCGGACATCATGGTCCAACAATGTTACTCCTAGGTCCACCCACAACAAGAAGGCAAAACATATGTGCATCCAAGAATATGCAGACATACCCTATTCCTACAGCCCCAAACTGGAAACTGCCCAACGGTCCCTCAGCAGGAGAATGGACAAGCAAGTGTTGGTAGTGCTATTCGTGGAGTACTATGCAGCAATAAAAATGGACCAGAGCAATGCAACAGATGGATCTCACATGGTATGAAGAAGACTCGTTACAGTGCGCATTGCATGATTCCAATCATGGAATCTTCCAAACAGGCTGAAGTGTTCCAGGATGTCAGGAGCCAGGAGAGCAGCTAGCTGCCTTTGGAAAAGTGCAGTGCATGACAGGGAGAGTCCCCAGGGGCTCTGGCACCATTTTACTTCTTGATGTAGGTGGGGATTACACAGGTGTGTTCCATGTGCAGTAATGCATTGAGCTCTGCACATATGACCTGATGCTTTTCTCGTGTGTGTTTCGTACAGAATAAAAAATTCAATAAAAATGATCTGAAACCATATTCATGCACCAGATGGTAACAGGGAAAGCAGTGGACTGACTCCTGGGGCCAGAGGCCAGATCCTCATCTAACTTGCTAGGTAGCCATGGCAACGGGCGGGCCTTTCTGCTTTTTCCTCTAAAACATGAGGGGTACATGAGGTCTTCACCTTCATGAGAGAATGGACCCCTCTAAAATGCTCTGGATTCTTACCCAGAAAAATGCATGGTGCTTTGCGTGCAAATTGTGGGGGCTTTTGGCTTTTGGCTCTCCCTGAAGCCCACCCAGGGACACCAAAAAGGGGTCCATGAATGTCAGGCTAAGGACCTCTGCATGGGTGACAGTGGAGTGCTGGGTTAGGAAGTGGGTTTCAGAGCTTGACAGCCTGAATCTGGGCTCCACGACCTTCTAGTTGGGGTCTTGGGCAAGAAGCTTTTGATGCTTGGGTCTCTGTTTCCTCATCTGTAAAATGGGGATAAGAAACGTCCTAGAGAGAATGAGAGGACTCGTGGAGATAAGGGAATTCCAGCACTTAGCTCGGAGCTGGTCCCACAGTAAGAATGCTATAAAAGTCAGTGGCTGTTACGAGGTGGCCTGGATGCCTCCTTCCAGCTCTGAAATTCCAGGATCTATTATCTCCAAAGCATTCTTTCCTGAACTCAGAACTGCGTAACACGAGTCAGCGTGTGTCTTCCCCGTCAAGGTCAGATTTCCTTTGGACGGACATGGTTTTGGCACTGGCATTCTCTGGAAACCAAAGTCAGCTTGCAAGTAAGATGTCGCATGTGTCCATCTGGTGACAGCATCACAGGCCGCCTGTGTGCAAGAGAAGTTTCCAGAAGGACATCTGCTCCAGCCCAGAAACTGCTGGATCGCCCGCGCGCCCTCGGCTGCCTGACTCTGGTTTTATAGCAACCCGCCTGCAGCCAGATGGCTGCTTGGAGCCTCCCTCGGAGCCTGCTTGCTGCAGTTGGGAAAGGCTGCCACATGCTTGGCGTTCCCACGGGGCCGTGAAGGGTGCGCTTCCTCGGGCAGCCCTGGGTCTTCCTCTGCCCCTGCTTATCTCCTTTCATGCCAATAAAAAAGAAATATTTGCAGCAATAATAAAATAGGCCCATGGATTAACTGCGGTCCTCCCTTCAATATTAAGGACAATGTTTGCCTGGCAGGGGGGTGACCCAGGCTTAGGAAGCCCCTGACCAGAGATGTAGGACTGGGAGGAGACAGAAGGGCACCTACCGCCAGCAAGCAGCCTTTTGGGGGCGGTTTGCTCTGCCCGTCAGACTCAGGCCTGACTCTGTCCTTTGAGCACCAGCATCCCTCAGGTCTCCAGCCACAGCCTGCACCCCAAACCCCACCATTTGGGGGTGGAATGGGTCACAGAGTGGGGTCACATCTACTCCAACTATCCCACTGTTGGAAGGGACCCCCAAAACACCCTACTGGTCTGATGGTAGTTATCTATGTCGGACACTGGTAATATCAGGAAAAATACAGCCTCAGGCGAGGGCTCCCTATGCTCAGGGTTGCATGGAACCCTCGTGACACCTTCTGAGTGAGGTTCCTTTGTGCCCGTTTTACAGAGAAGAACATTGAGGCTTAAGGAAAGTAAGTGTCCTGGCCACCGTCTCCATGAGTGAGTGCTGGAGCTGGGATCGGAACCCTGGCAGTCCCTGTGCCCCACCCCTCTGTGACTCGACATCACCATGATACAGATACAGGACCATTTTCATCATTTTCCACTGACAAGGGCATACATTAAAATTAATATGAACCCCAGCCTAAACCATGAGCAAACACCAGACAAATGCCAATAGAGAGACATTCTATAAAATTCCTAACCTGGTATTCCCCCAAAACATTAAGGTCACCAGAAACAAGGAAAGTCAGAAACTGCCCCAGCCAAGAGGAGACTAAAGAGATGGGATGAGTACATATCACATAGGATCCTGAAGCAGAAAGAGCACATGACATAAAAATTATGGCAATCTGAATCAAGTATGAACTTTAATAAATAATAACATAATAATGACATACCCATATTGGTTCATTAATTGTACTAATGTACTATATATATATATTTTTTTATTGGGGAATTGGGGGGATGGGAACAGTGCTGGGGAATTGGGGGAAGAGGAACAGACAAGTTGCTGTCGTTTTTTTGTTCTTCAGTCTAGTTGTGGAGGACGTTGCTTCACTGGCCCAAGTTGGCACCATCATTGCGCTCTTCCCGGGCGAGGCAGATCAGTCGCCGGCTTCTGGACGGCCGCTCACGGCGGCTGCTGGCCGCTCACGCTGGCTGCTGGCTACACACGGCAGCCCATGGCAACCCACTGCCACAGGGGCTGCAGCCTACGCCGTCGTCGGCGACTCACGGCAGCCCAGCTCCAGGTTGAGCTGTTGTTCAGCATCTTAGCTGTGGAGGGCAGTGTCACTGGCCCTCATATGTGGGATCCAAACCGGGGCCCTTTGGCATCCCAAGCAAGTTCTTAACCATCGTGCCACTCGGCCGGCCCTAATGTACTATATTAATGAAAGATGTTGACAACAAGGGCAAACTGGGTGTGGGGTGTATGGGAACTCTACTATTTTTTCAATTTTTCTGTAAATTTCAAACTTCTAAAAAATAGTCTATCAAAAAGAATAAGATGACTGGATAGATGGAAGGAAGGAAGGAAGGAAGGAAGGAAGGAAGGAAGGAAGGAAGGAAGGAAGGGAGGGAGGGAGGGAGGAAAGGAAGGAAGGACGGAAAGAAGAGAGGGAAGAAGGAAGGAAAAGTGATAAAGCAAGAATCACAGAATGCTGGCAATTGCAGAATCTCAATGATGAATGTATAGGCATTCACTATGGGTAATTTCTCGGTAGTTTGTAATTTTTTTCTACTACAATGTTGGGAGAACAAAAAGAATCAGAGGCTAGAGGATATACACAAGTCTTACCAAAACCTAGTCTCTTTATTTCTTTGCACTCTGCACTACTCTGTTGGTGATGAGGGCTGGGAGGGCCATATCTTCCATGGAGGAAGGGCACTCATTTAATATTCATGAAAACTTCATCATTGTACAACTGCTGGAAGACAGTTCCCCTGGAGCTGTGCAGCACTGTCCTCTTTTACTTCCAAAGTGGATCCAAATGTCAACAGGGTGGGCATCAAAACCTACAAATGCCAGAGCAAATTTGGGACTAGAGAATGGAGACGAGGGGCCCTGATTAATCCCCCTTCTGTCCGTCCCCACAATTCCCAGAGCCGGGATGATCAGATGGAATCCTGGGATATTTGCGAGACTGAGTTTTGCGCTGGGCACCTCCTCCTCCATGCAAGGAAGCGACTCACACCCAGGACTGAAGAATCTGTCAGCACTTTGGGAAAGTGTAACAAAATGGAAAATGCGAATCTGGTGACAGGCAGACAGCACTGGGGCGGGGGAGGGGGGGATAGAAACATAGAAATGGCGTGTTGCTGCTACCGGGCGGCCCCGCCTCTGCCTGATTGAGATGGGAGGCACAAACAACCCCAAATGCTTCCAATCTGGTCCTCAAGGAGAAAGGATATTTGTGGTAACGGAGAAATTTGCCACCCAGCGCTGTTGCCTTTGGTGTCGTGTTTCTGTGGTCGCAAGTTATTCTTCCCAAATTGGTGTCTGCTAGGAAACAACAAGAAAAAAAATTCCATGCTACAAAATGAGATTCGAAGTGCTCTTCCATCTGAGGGTTGATATTGGGGGATATGAAAAGAAAAACACAAGCGAAAATTTTTTTAAAATGTATTGGAATGACGGAATCCTTTCACGTCTCCTTTGAAAGGTGTGTCTTGGATTTTGACATTAGGAGCTGGGCTTCCCTTTCGTGGAGTGAGGCTGATCTTCCTGTCATACCTTGGAAGGTCTCTGTCCTGCCCTACTACAAATGTTGGGGCACATTCTCAAAGGGCTCAGAGTTAGGTCCACCCAAATGTGGACCTCAATTCAGAACACCATAAACACTCTGGAATCCCAATAAGATGGCAAAACTGGATCTCAGATCTCCCAAGACTTGTCTTCTCTACCCTCCTGTTTCCTTTTTGAGGAAAGATGTTTTTCTCAGGCAACCTTCTGGTCCAGTCCCTGGAAATTTTTGTGGATGCACACAGTGGCAGCCTGCTCGCTGGAAGTGCAGAACATGGGAGCTGGCCGAGCGCCCCTGCCCACACATGCGCCCGAGGCTCTCTTCATCTGCAGAATGGGCAGCCGGCCCAGCCATCTCAACTTGGGGAGCTGTAGCACTTCAAGGAGTTGATCAGCCCCAGTCCCCCAGCCCCCCAGCCCCCATCCCCATCCTGACCCAACGTGGACCCTTGGGAGATGCTCAGATGGGGGTCCAGGCCAGGCCCTGCTGTGTGATCTGTCCAGTTGCTTGAATCTTGCGAATCATGTTCAAAATGGCAGTGTGATGATACCCACCTTGGGGTTTTGTTAGGGAGCGAATGAGCTGATCCATACAAAGCACTGAACATGGTGCTGGACCAAAGTGACTGCTCAACAGTCGTTCCCACAATTATCGGGCAGATACAGTTTTGGAGGAGTCGAACCTCTTTCCCTGGATCCTGGACCTCACTTGCCTGCAGCTACAAGGTGAAAGAGCTGGGGTTCTAAGCCAGAGCGTCTGGGCTCCTCAGCTTCCTTGAGGAGTGTTGAGCAGGGTGCGGCGAACGGCTGAGCCACCTGCTTTTGGACCATCCGGTCTGACTTGGAAATGCTGTGATTAGCTCACCCTTTCTCCACCCTTCCCACACCTCAGGACAGGTCAGGTCCAGGAGGAACCACACACACTGCTGGTCCCGCTCAAGCCCTTCTCAGGTCCTTCCAGTTCCGTTTCAACTTGGCATCTGATGTGACATGGGAAGTGACATTGATAGCCATCCGTTTAAATAAATTAAGCTTCCCCTTTCAAAGTGCTCAGAAGGTCACAGGCCAAGGATGGATAGATCAACACAACTTTTCCTCACTCCTCCTGGCCTTTCCCCAGAATGTCAAGTGCAGCCATGTGTCTTTGTGCCTACAAGCATTACAATGTGGTCAGCTCTTCTTATCTTCTTTTTTTCCTTTCTGGGGAAAGGGTGGAGATTTTGAGCTCACTAGAGAAGGGAATTGAGCTTGCTGGAAGGGTACCCCAGCTCCCCAAAGCACTGCTTCGTGCTGATGCCTGGGATGTGAGTTGATAACCACCTGGCTCAGTTGGAGAGGATGAAGCAACTCAACATGGATTCGGGATCTTCTTGGGAAGGATTCATGAGTGTAGGAAGAGGCATATTCCCCAGTCACTGACCAGCATCACACGCCCTCAGAAAGAGCTCCACTTGTCTGGGAAGGTGCCTCTCCACCCCACTGCCTCCACTGCTCATCCTCTGCTTGGGGGAGCCTGGGACCCGGAGACAGGGCCAAAGACCTGAGATGTCAGAGGCCTGAGGTGACTACTGGTTGGGATTCCTGGAGCTAGTCAACCCTGCCATTCATTTCTTTACCCATTCACTCACTCTTTCATTCAAACTGTTATTCATTCATTCAACAAACATGACATAAGTCTTTTTATCACACCCCTGCACCGACGAGGAAACTGAGATCAGAAAAGTTAAAGGATTTGGTCAAAGTCACTCTTGCAGCTGCTTTGAGAGGCCAGGGTCTGCTCTAGCTGGGTCTCCGAGGTGCCAGTGCCAACAAGAACGAGGTAAGAGAAAGTGATGTACAACTGTGTTACTGGCTCTAACCGCTAGAGATTTGGAGGGAAAAAGAATGGGAGGGCTGGAAGACCCAGGGAAGTCTTTAAAGGGGACAGAGGCAGATGGACAGTGGGCAGTGGGTCAGGGTACCATGGGCTCTGAAGAACAGAGTGTGTTGGAGGAAGGGACTGTCAGCTAGACCAGCAGCTGAGCCACCCTCAGATACAACTGATCACTGGGATCAGGTCTCCATTCCTCTCCACTCCCTCTCCCCCGACTTACCACCCATTACCACCAACCTCAACAACAGTAATAATAGCTAAGTAGACCTGACCCTGACCATGTGCAGGGCACTGAGCTGAGAGTTCTAGGTACATTATTTTGTTCAGTTTTCCTGAGGGAGAACTGTGAGGGAGGCACTGGGTGATACCCACATTTTATCGATGAGAAACTGAGGTACAGAATGATTGAAAAGCTTGCTGAGACTCACCCGACTAGACCTGAGTCAGGACTTGAACCCAGATGTTGGACTCTGGAATCGGTGCCCTTGACTGCTCCTTCCCATGGCTCCATGTTCACAGCCAACTGCAGAAGTGGTCCCCATGCATTACCCCGGGGCAGGGGCTGTGATGTTCCCCATTGGGTCCATAAGGAAACAACCCTCACGGAGGCCAAGAATCTTGCCCCTGAGAGCACAGCAACTGAGTGGCAGGTCTGAGCTTTGATTCCCTGCAGCCTGATTCACCATTGACGTCTGCCACCTCCTGCCCTGGTAGCTGGTGTTCCTGGGTTTGACTCTAGCTTACCTCTCTGGGCCTCAGTTTCCCCATCTGCAAAACCGGTAGGTTCATTGATAGCAGTGGTTCTCACTCAAAGGTGATTTTGCCCGCCCCGCCCCCCAGGGACATTTAGCAATATCTGGAGACGTTTTTTTTTTGGTTGTCACAATGGAGGGCGGGGGTTGGGAGGGGGGTGTGCTTCAGCATCTAATGGGTGGAAGCCAAGGATGCTATGCTGCTCAACACCCCACAATGCACAGCATGGCCCCACCCCACCCCCCAAAAAAAGATCCAGCCCAAATGTCAACAGTGCCGCTGCGGAGAAGCTGTGGGTCTCAAACTCCCAGAAACTAACTAAACCCCAACGTTTGTCAGGAATGGAATTCTCTGTCAGGGTCCCTAACAAGAAAAAAAAATCTTTTTTTTTCTCCATTTTCCTAACTCCAGCCCCAGAAAACACACTCCCCTGTCTCACACGCATGAATCCTGACAAAGCTGGAGTGAATACTTGAGAAGGACTGTGACCCAGACAGGAAAGCAACTTAATTTCCCAGAATGGACCCTGATTTTATGACAATTTAATATCTGCACACGATTGCAAATCCTTTCTTACTGCTGTTCAGCGCTGGGGCAGCGATTTCCTTTTTTTTCTTTTTTCTTTTTTTTTTCCCTCCCTGCTGCCCTCAGATTGAAGCTCGGTGAACTCTGGCGTGGGTTGTAAGAACGTCTTTATAAAGGGTTGCACGAGATTTCTTACTATATCGGAGCTCCTAAGGATGATGTATCACATTACTAATTCCCTTAATTGCATGTCTGGGCTAAAAACAGACTTTCTTAGTTTTCCTAAGAAGTTACTTTCTTAATGACATTAAAACACTGTGGTAAATGAAGCTAAATGTTGGCTGATGTACTTAAATCATGAATCAGTATATAGAGTGTTTACCTAAACTTGTTTACCCTTCTTGGTCACTCATTTTGTAGGTTTTGCCAAAACTGAGAGAGGAATAGTGGTGTCAGATTCAGTATCTGGAAATGACTCAAGAATTTTTGTTTTCTTTCGATTTTTTAGCCCCGGACTGAGTGGATGCTGCAATCATGTAGTAATCAAAGAATTAGAAAGAGCAAAAGGCTGCAGGCTGATTCATTTCCCCGGATTTCTGCAGAGGTTGGGGAGGGCAGCAAAACTGTAGGGAGAGGTGACGTTTCCCCCAAAGGATGAAAAACCTAGCCTTACATTGTTTGGTCCTTTCCAGTTCAATTTAAAAATAAAAGCAGAAAGCAAAGATAGGGAGATGTGTGATTTATAGCAAAAGACAACAGCCAAGGAGCACCAGCTAGATGCCAGATGCTCTTTTTAAACACCCATATTTCAGCTCACAGAATTCTCCCCACCAACCCAGGAAGCAGAAAGCAGCGTCTTCCCAGATGAGGAAGCCGAGGCACAGAAAGCTAAGTAACTTCTCCTAGATGACATAACTAGCCAGCGGAGCGGCTGAGGTATGAACCCCAGAGGGCTGATGCCAGCACCCCTGGCTGTATTATGCTTTCTGCCTGAGGATCCAGCTCTGAAGGTTACAAAGGAGACATGCTTTCTGGGAATAGAAAGCACGTCCATCACTGAGACTCATCTGTAAAAATCTTTATAGCTTGTAAATCCCTCTCCACTAGATAAGTTATCACATTGACTTCATGATGATTTTTTTCCCTCCCTGTGGGTTCAAAATGCTATTTTGATTTGTCTCAGTTTCTCCCTCTCACCACATTTTATTAGTAGGTAATTTATTTTTAAGATGGGTTAATGCATTATCAAAACCATGAAATGGGCACTTCAAATCCGTGCATTTGACTCTACGTGAATTTTGTCTAAAAAAGAAACCCCATAAACAAATACTGAACTCTCACTAATGATACTTGTGCAAAAGAATTTAGGTGGAGGTGCACTGATATCTGCAGTTTACTTTGAAATGCATCAAAAAAGTAAAGATTGATGGATAGACAGAAGGATGGATGGATGGGTGGATGGATGATGGTTGGATGGTTGGATGGATGGATGGATGGGTGGAAGAAAGGAAAGAAGGAAGGATGGAAGGAAGACCAAGTAGAGCAACATGCTAATTACAAAGCTGAGATGGTAGTCTTATTATTCAATTCTTCAACCTTTCTGTATGTTTGCAAATTTTTATTAAAATTATTGAAAAAAATAGAAAATACAGATACTTGATAGAAATTCAAAAGACTCAAGTTAAAAGTGAGTCTTCCCTCAGTTCATTCTGACCTTTAGTCTTCCAGTGTCCCTGGCAACAGCACTCCCTAGTACCTGTGGTTCTGAGGTGTCCTGCCAGGGTTTTTCTCTATGCCCATATCAACACATAGATACTTGCTTTTTGATGATGATGGTGATGATGATGATGATACGATAATAACAATAACTAATGAATATACAGCACTGGCTTTATGCCAAGCATTGCCCTAAATGTTTAACATATATTGATTCATGAAATCTCTTCATTAACAGCCCCCACAGGGTAGGTGCTATTATTATTCCCATTTTACAGAGAGGTTCAATAACTTGCCCAACATCACCCTACTCATCAGAGGAGTAGATAGCATGCAGACTCTTATACAACTCAAAGGTTCTCACTGATAGGTCACAGAGATTGCTCCATTTGTGTATGTTGGATCTGCCTCTTTCATTTTAAGGGTTGCATCACTTTCTACTTCAAGGATGTATCATAATTTGTTAGACTTATCCCCTATGAACAAGCATTTAGTTTTGTCTCCAAACTTTTGCTACTGCAAACAGTGTGCTTCAATAAAAAAGTAAACCTGTGCATACTTCTGAGAGTACATGGGTACCATAACCATGGGACAAATTCCCAAAAGTGGAGCTGCAGAGTCCAAGAGTAAATGCATTTTTAATTTTGATAGTAAATGTCAAATGCCTTTCCCCAGGGCCTGCACTGAATCCCACTCCAGTGTAAAATGTGTGAGAGCACCAGATCCCCACACCCAATCCAGCACACATGCCAATCTCTGCTAATCCAACCCATGGCACAATGGCATGTCCATGCGTCAATGTGCTGTCCGTGGCGTCAGTGGCGCCCCCTGAGGTTGTGCAGCACACAGCATATGTGACCACAGGTAGCAACCCTGAGATATTGGTAAACTTGTCTACTTGTGGCTAGAATTTATATTCCCTTCAATATAGATGGGATAGAGCATCATTGTATAGGTTTACATTAATTTCTGCTGATATTCCTTTGACTACTAGACCCTTCTTTTTCCAAATTGTGGACTTAAGGGGTAGACATACAAGTTTATTCCTTCCAATATTCTCATTGAAGGTAGAGTCGAAAAAAATGTGTGCTGAAAAAAACAGTTATTATTGCCCTTAAGGAAGAAAAAAAAAACTAATAGAAAAAAGAAGGAGGGAGAGCATGATGAAGAAAGAAGAAACTGAAGCTGGGTCATGGAGGCTGGCTAAGATTCCTGGGTCAAATCGCCCACTTGAATCTTATTACAGTCAAACCCTGTTGCAACATTTTCCAAAAGAACAAGGAAAGAAAAATGCTGGAAGCAGGGAGGGTGGGGAATGCACAGAGAGTATGTGCTTGAGCACACGCATGCACACATGCACATGTGTGTGTGCTTGTGTGTGCATGTGTGTATTACATGTATGTTTTAGGCTTGGGCTTATGAAGTCCAGAAACGAAAAGAAAACATGGACATTATGTACACAAAGGCAACACACAGGGAAATATTGCGAAGGGATCTTCTAATAACTATGAGGGCCTTTTGCAGGTGTGTCCTTAACATCTAGAACATTCTGATCCAGGGTGCATTTGTGTCCTCAGAGAGGAAATCGTGTGGTTCTCCCAGTGCCCTCTGAGTAATTTACTGGTATTTATGAGGAGAACATGGCTTAGCTGTCTTTTTCTGATCTAAGTCATTTGGAACGTAACTGAGGACAGTGCTGTGTGTTTTCTTGCGAAACTGTTCTGTAGTCCTCTCCCACTTGGAAACCTCGTAGTTCTTGGGGACGCTCAAGCAGCTCCCAAACAGGCCTCATCCGGAGGGATGGTCCACAGGTCTGGGATAGGAAAGGCCGGCCTCATTATTGGTTTTGTTAAAAATTGTGATGAAATTGCAAACTTACATCCTGAGACGAAAATTAAATGGAGGGGAAGGTCTGACGTCGTGGGTGGTCTTTCTCCATCACTTGGAGGGAGGGGTCGGGTGGAGCGGGGAGCTGGTTCAGCAACATTTCCAATAGGGTAATGACAGCAGTAATGATGGCTGCCCCACTTGGGAAGGGGAAATCGCAAAAGCCTACAGGGGGACAAAAATAAACAAGCGTGCAACACTGGCCGAGGGGGCCTGAGTTCGCTCTGAACTTGAGAAACATCAAAGCAAAGCCAGTTATCAGGCCGTCCAGGCTCCAGGCTCCACTGCGTCCTGCCCAGCACTTTTATCAGCCTTGGATGAGAACAGAGGACGCCCAGCCAGCACAGCTGCAGGGAGAACGAAAACGCTGGACCGTGGAGTCAGAAGAGAAAGGATGTGTTCAGGCTGCAGCAGATGGACGGGGAAAGAAGCTGAAATGGAACAGCGATGTACAGAACCTCTTGCATTTAGATTCCAACAACGCCAGCCTATGGAAAACAGCAGGCAGAGCAAAAACAGCCTCGATTACAGTCCAGCAGAGCTGGGAGAATCTGCCTTCATGCTTAGCCTGAGCTCTTGGGGCTGTCTCTGAGCCCGAGCATCCCGATGTGCAGAAAGGGGGTGTCTCAAGGATGAAACGCACCCCGTGTTCAGCCAGTAAATACGTTTTGAGTTTCCACCACGTGCTAGGCGTGGTTGTGGGCACTGGGAATAAAGTGGTGAGAAAATCAGATTTTTAAAGAAATCAGATTGAAAAAGTAAAACTTCTGAAGAAATCAGATGAAAAATATCCCCGTAAGATGGAAATGTTCTGTGTCATGACTGTGGTTGTGGATGCATGAACCTACGTGTGTGATAAAGTGACACAGAAACACACACACACACACACACACGAACAGGACCACGTGGGGGAAACTGGAGGGAGGTATACTGATCTCTCTGGGTTATGTCTTACAACTACATTCGATCTACAATGATTTGAATACAAATTTTAATTCAAACAAAACCAAACTAAATCCTAGCTTTTTGGAGCTCATGTTCTGGAGGGAAAACGGCATGCTAGACTCTGAGAAGTGAGATGCTGTGTGGGGAACCTCAGTTGCCCATGAGGCGTCAGGCACATGGGCAGTGGGTCACAATAACAGCCATGATTAGGAACACAGGACAATCAGGAGCCTGCCAGACTGGAAATATATGGCTACTCAAAAATTGAAGAGGGCTTAATAAGGGCCACATTGGCAGGGTGTGGACAGGGCACATGGATTAGATGAAAGGATGGAGAAATGACAGGAACCAAGGTAAGGTGTCTGCCTGGAGAGGGTCCCAACAAGAGCTGTGGCTCTAGGTAGAAGGACACAGTGAACCAGGTGGCCCGCCAGGGAAGGAGCAGAGAACCCCTGGCCTCGCTGCCCTTTCTTTCTTATGATCTCTTTCCGAGCCTTCACTGGCAGCTCCAAGCAGAAGCAGAGGCCAGGGAGTGGGGTGAAGGGGTCTACGCAGGTCAGCCCCGAGGGCCGGAGAGAGGGTGGAGAAGGCAGAAGTGAGTCTGGAGGGGCCAGCAGAAGACAGCAGAGAAACCATGCATCAGAGAGAGCTAAGTTAGGACGAAGATGAGGGCGTGAACATCTGCTTTCTCCACCCCTGGGCCCATCCCACTGGGGTGCCACCGAGGGTGAGCGTGCTCAACCACAGGGAAGGGAAAGCCGTAGGAGCTCACAGCTGGGGCCCCGTGACATCGTGACATCGGAGGCAGGGGACAGAACACATGGCAATGATGAGAAGCACCAGGGACCCTCTCCACCTTTCCCAGAGCTTTGTAAACTGCAGGGAGCCTTGTGAAGGTCCCTCGCATCTTCGCACATTCACACCTTCAGGTAGTGGAGGTGGGAGCAGATTCAGTCTCTGACTTCAGCATAGCCCAGGGGCTGGCTACCAGTCAGGTGGGGACTGGAGCTCTGCAGATTGCTGCTGCTCCTCCAGACCACACTTTGAGACTCGGGGCTCAGAGAACCAAAGCAACGGGTAGTCCTCTCTCCTTGGTGCAGGGCTAGAGTTCTCTCTGTTTTAGGTACTGTGGCTACACCTGTGAACAACACACACAAACCCATGTCCTCCTTACAGTCAAAGTGCAGGCAGCCCATAGACAAGTTTTCAAACAGTAATATAGAAAGTGAGATGGTACATTAATTTCTTAGGGCTGCCATAAACCATTGCCACAAACTGGGTGGATTAAAACAACAGAAATGTCTTCTCTCTCATTCCTGGAGGCCAGATAGCTGATATCAAGGTGTCAGCAGGGCCACCTCCTTCTGAAGGCTCTAGGGGAGGGTTCTTCTGGCCTCTTTCAGCCCTCGGTGGCCCCAGGTGTTCCTGGGCTTGTGGCTGCATCACCCCAGTCTCTGTCCCCATCTTCATATGGCTTTCTCTTTTGACCTCTTCTCTTCTGTCTCTTACAAGGACACCAGTCACTGGATTTAGGGCCACACAGGCACTCCAGGGTGATCTCACTTCAAGATTCTAACCCTAATTACATCTGCAAAGGCCCTTTCTCCACATAGGCCACATTCACAGGTTCTGGGGCCTAGGATGTGGACACATCTTTTGGGGGGCCCCTTTCTGACCCCAACAGATGATTACAGGTAATGGGGAGCCTGACAGAGCAGAAGAGTGAGAGCGAATGTCTGGGCAGGAAGAGGCAAGGAGAAGGGAGGGCCTCAAAGGCACTGGTGGCAGCACACAGCCACCAGTCCTCCCGACTATCGATGCCGATGATTACAAGGCCTGAGATGACACTCTCGGGGCTCCCCGTGGGGTCCAGCCCTGGCTTTTGCCTCACACATCCCAGGCTGTGGTGCTGCTGCCGGCCCTGTTTCACGCTGCGGCTGGTTTTGATTCTCTGCCCTGTGTTTACTCGTTTGGATTGATTACCTCGTGGTATATAGCCTGAGTGGCTATGTAAGCAGCAATCTGTATTTTACAACATCCAGAAAGCCTGAGTTGGCTCCGGGGACTGAGTCAGCAGGCAGGGCCTGTGAGAGGAAGAACTCTTCCAGGCAGGGCTAGCTGCATAATCGGGGTGGGGGGGGGCAGGGATAAATGGAAATGTGGGGCCCTTTGTTCAACAATTACGAATTTCAAGATGGCGACAGTTGGGCATTAAACCCAGCGCGGTCTCTTCTGACAGTGTCCTGAGGGACACCAGGCTGTAGTAGGCACAGGGACCTCACTTTGAGTGGTGAAAGGTTACGGCAAGCTGGGAGCTGAGCTGGCGTGGGGAGGGAACGTTCACCAGTCTCTCTGTGCATACCGAGGTGAAGCTCACTGCGTACCTCTGTGCCTGGAGTCCTCATCTGTGAAATGGGAGAACAAGGGCTGGGAGCAGACAGGGCAGGTGGGAGGACTGAGAGAGTTAATGTAGGTGCAATTCTTCCGGGGCTGCCCAGCTCCTGGTAGGCCCTCTCAGTGCGTTTAACTAGGCTCCCCTCCGGACCTCCCAGTGTCTGCACATCATAGGGATTCTGCAAATACTTGTAAATCACTGAGCCCCCCCCCTGCCCCCCCCCTACAAGAATGAATGAAAGAAGGCAGAAGTCTGAGGCCTGAGGCACCCTGGGGTCCTTTCCTGGCTCCTCATTTGGGCTTTCGGCTCACAGAATAGATCATCTTGAACCTTTCCTAAATTAAACAGCCCATTCCCTACCTTCTACCCCATGCAAATGCACAGACTCCTGCAGCCCCAAGAACACACGTGTGTTTATTTTCTTTGCCCTTCACACTTCTCCTTTCACGGTTCCTCCAATCCTGATCCTAAGACTTGTCTGATTTTGTTCAGAGCCCGTAGTACAGCACCAAAGGCACACCCCTGGTCTTCGTGCAGCAGGTCTATAGGTGGGGTGGAGGGGGAGTCCAACACTGGGTGCCCATGGGGCATTTCATGGGTGCCCACAATGCTGGAACCCATGAGGAGGGACAGAAAAATCAGAGCTATGGATGGAGTCCATCCAGCAAGGAGCCAGCAATGTGACATAGAGAAAGGAGCTCATGGTCCATGTGGTAGACCCCCAGCCCTGTCAAAACGAATTGGTGATGGCTGGCAGTCCCCAGAGGTGGCACTTTCCTTGGCCTGCAAATTGAATGCCCTGACCCACATTGTCCAGTATGGTAGCTCCTAGCCATACGCACGACTGAGCCCTTAAAATGTGACTGGTCCTAACTGAGACTGCTGTAGTTTGAATAATTACTATTCAAAAATGGAAATATCTCATTTTTATGTTAATTACAGGATACAGTTGGGATATACTGGCTTAAAATATTTTTAAAGTTGATTCTACCTTTTTCACTTCTTTTTTAAAGAGGTTGCTAGAAAATATTATGTCACATACGAGGCTTGAATTGTATTTCTATTGGACACCAGTGGCCTCAATTTCTCCCTTTTTCACATGCGCCAAGTAATTTATGCTTCTCAAAGGAGACTTTGCCTTCCTTGCATCATTTGATCTCCCAACCCTGCAAGGTGAAAATTACATATCTTCATTTTACAGACCAAGAAAACAATTTTAAAAATGTACCCTTTGGAGAAACGGGCCATCACAGCATGTTGGGAAGAGCGCAGTCTAGAACCAGATCGCTCCCACAGTCAGGGCACAACCCTGTCATCCTTGGAGGGTCCACCTGCCTATTTTCCCAGTCGGGGGGGGGCTCTGTGTGTTCAAACCTGGGCTTGTCATGGCCTGGCAGTGTGTGCAGCCTTGGAATCCTTGCAGGAGTCTGAACTTCCAAGGGATGCCTGGCTCTGATCCTGGAGGAAAGGAAGCAGTGCCCCCACCCCCACCCCCACTCCTACCCTGTGGCCCTACCCTCTCCTTCACTGACCAAGGAGAGCACTGCCACACTGTCCTGCTGAGTCCTGCCTCCATTAGGGTGACTGTTGACAGGACTGTGTCATGGCAGAAGATGGATGCCGGTTTAGTCCCATAAGTCCTCAGACCTTGGTGCCAGAGGTGGCCCTGAAAGGCCTTTCCTCAGTAAATTACTGCATTTATTTAGCCCTTGAAGGGTTGTATACAGAGCCAGCCAGCCAGAGAAGGTGGCCACATCCGGTCCCTCCTGGACTGCCATCAGTTCAAGGTAGGGGCTGCCCCTGGACACATCACTCTCTCCACCAGAGGTGACATCAGAGCCAACCTTCTGGCATTTCTTTATGCTTTAGGAGCACATTTTGTTATTCTTTTCAGTGTCAGAGGTGGTTCTAACAGTACATTTATATTATTTATAGCAACATAGTGTAGCGAAAAGAACACGGGCTTGGGGTTCCCGAATCAGGAAGCCTCCTATGTCTCCCCCACGTACTTTCTGGGTGGAACCTAACAGCTATTCTTTACGTAGTGCCGCCCTATAACTAGCACTGGGGTTGGAACAGCCCTTCAACTAGGATTTAGTGACCCCATTTTCCAAAGGAGGAAACGGAGGTGGGAGAGGTGAAATGAGAGGCTGAAGGGGACTGAGGCCTCTCAAGAATATTTTTTTAAAAGTTCTTTTAAACTTATTTCTGAATTACAGTTGACGTACAATATTATATTAGTGTCAGGTGCACGACACAGTGATTAGACATTTATGTAACCTTACGCAGCGATCACCATGGTAAGTCTAGTACCCATCCAGCATCATACATAGTTATTACAATATTATTGACTATATCCCCTGGGCTGAACTTTACATCCCTGTGACTATTTTTTTTTTATTATTAAATTAATTGGGGGGGGTAACATTGGTTAATAACATTATGTAAGTTTCAGGTGTATAATTCTATACTACATCTTCTGTATGAAGTTATGTTAAGAGGGCAAAGAAGATCAAATACATGGTGACAAAAGGAGGCTAGACTTTTGGTGGTGAGCACACAATGTCAAGAGCCTTACACAGCGCTGGCTGTGGAACAATGCAGGAGGCACCATTCTCCCCTGCTGTCCCACACTGGGATTATTATGCAAGCTAAGACAGCAGGACACAGCCTCTGGGAAGATGCTATTACAAGAAGCCTGAACTAGAGAAAGGGGAACTCTCCTGCATTGCTGGTGGGAACGTAAAATGGTGCAGCTGCTGTGGAAACCATCTGGCAGCTCCCTAAAAAGTTAAACATTGAGCCACCATATGACCAGCAGTTCCACTCCTGGATATACACCCCAAAAATCAAAAACAGGCATTTAAGCAGAATCGGTTCACGAATGTTTGTGGCAGCATTATTCACGATTGCCAAAAGTTAGCAACAACCCAAATGTCTATCAACAGATGACTGGATAAACGAACATGGTGCAACCACACAACGGAATGTTACTCAGTCATAAAAAGGAAAGAAGTGCTGATACCTGCTACAACATGCATGAACCTTCAAAAGGTTATACTCAGCGACAGAAGCTGGACACAAAAGGATTACATATTGTATAACTCCATTCATATGAAATAATTAGTATAGATGAATCTATAAATCTATGGAGGCACAAAGTAGATTAGTGGTTGCCAGAGGCTGGGAGGGATGGAGGGGTGAGGAGGGACAACGAATGGGTTCGAGTTTTCTTTTTGGGGTGATAAAGATGTTTTGGAATTAGAGGTGGTAATTGCACAACACGGTGAATGTACTAAACGACATGAATTTGTACACTTTGAAGGATTCATTTTATGGTATGCTAATTTCATATATATATTAGCATACCATAAAATGAATCATTTGAAGTGTACAAATCAGTACTCCCTCAATATATATATATTATATATATATATATATATATATATATATATATATATGGCCTAGGTGAGCAGAAAGCTAGACAACCAGGCTGTGGGTTAAGTTATTGACTCTGGAATTGCAGATTTTCTATGCAATATGGAGCAGGAAGACTCAGCACCGCGGACCAGACACTCTTGTGTTCTTTTTTGTTTCTTTAGGGCAAGGCCATGTCCCTTCTTTTCAATGTCCCATGTCATCTCGACCAAGAAATGCTGAGTAATAGACAGAGTGGCCAGGTGCTGGGGCTCTGGCTGGGGCAAGCCACCCACCACCAGCTTCACAAACATCCAACCCGCTGAAGCCATGGCCCCACTGCAGGGTGTGTGGACATTGCAGGCAAATTCTCTAGGCTCCCAACGGTTCATGGCTGGGACCATTTGCTCTTTACAAGTGGCAGGCTCCTTATCATAAGTTTCCTTCAACCACAGGGGTAGAATTCACAAGCTGTTTTCCCACCTACAAGTCTCACCAGGCATCTCAATGCCACTTCTTCTGGCTTCTGGTTCTCCCATGAGGCCTCTGAATAAATTCCCCACAAGCAGCTGAGATTGATAACTGTCCAGAGAGGGGGTCCCACCTCCCACCACCACCCCCTCACCTCCCTCATGCCTGAGCTCTCCAAAAGAAGTTAGATGCTTTTACAGAAAGAGCACCAGGCTCTCCATTTCATAACACCCAGTAGTTGATCTCCCAGAGCCTTCTAGCTGATGGATTCAGAGCTCCATTCAGAGACTGGGGTCAGGACGAAGGTGTTAAGAAGTGAAGTCATCAGAGACAAACTGATGACTCAAAATCTTTGCTCCTTAAATTGGCAAAAAAAGTTGAAGGTCTTGGGGGCGGCTGGTTAGCTCAGTTGGTTAGAGTGTGGTGCTGATAACACCAAGGTTGCCCGTTCAATCCCCACATGGGCCACTGTGAGCTGCGTCCTCCCTAAAAGAGTCAACTATGCCATTGTAGCATGAAAGCAATGTGTAACCAGTGACCATGGCTGTTCCCCAATGAAATTTAAAAAAAAAATTAAAGGTCTTAATACTCTCTTGGCAAACACATAGCGAGATAAGCAATTGCTATACTGCTGAGAGATGGGCAATGAATTTACAGCCTTTCTATGGGGGTGATTTGTTAGTATATACCAGGAGCTTAGAAGTGTCCACACCCTCTGATCTGTGACTCCTCTATTGGGAACTTATTGAAGGAAATAAACAGGCAAGTTTACATGGATTTATGTCGAAGGATTTACACCCGTGTATATTCAGGAACAACATAAGTGCCCATCAATAAGGGATGGGTTAAACAAATATACAAGTAATTACTAGGTGGACATTAATATTATGTCCTCACTTCCTTTTCCCCCCTGTCTTTCCTGTTCACTGGCAAGATCATCTTCCCTCTCTGGACTCTGCTTTCTTCATCTTCCACATCACGATTTGATTTTTTCGATTTTAAAACATATACATTCCCAAATAATGTTTAAAGAAATGGAAAAACATGATAAAATAGTAATGAGAAAAAATAACCTAAAATTACATAATAATTCAGACTGTATTATTTATATATAGAGAGAGAGACAGAGAGAGAGGGAGAGAGAGAGGGAGAGAGAGAGAGAATGGGAAAAAGACAGAAATAAAATACAGCAAAATACATAAAGCAGTTAATCCCAGGATGGCAAGACTATAACTGATTAATAAATTCTTCCTTAAACGTTTCCACGTTTTAATGCATTTTCTATAATGAATGTTTTGTTTTATAATAAACATGTTAGAACACTCAATTGTCCAATAAAAATGATTGCATGTTTGTTTTTAAACCCCAGCCCACTTGTGAACATAAAATGGCTCTAAAGGAGAATGAAGGAAGAGCACATCATGTTGGACTACAGCACATCTTTTTTTTTTTTTTACGTTAAAAGGTCTCATATGGAGGCTTGTCATCCCAGGAGGCAGGTGTGGGTCGTAGAAAACTCTCTTGTTTTGTGGGGTGGAAGTCCACACTCTAGACCTGATACTAGGTGACCCTGCTGTTTGCCAAAACTTCTTGGGGCCTTACCTGTGAAGTGGAAATAACATCACACCACCTGGTTGGGACGCTGCTGTGGATAACTGCTGTGGACTTGTCCCAGGCTTCAGGGAGGAACCACAAGTGCTGAGCAGGGAGAGATGCCATTCTGAGCATGGCCTCCCCCTTCTGTGTGGAGCCTGTTCCCTTGTCCAGGATCTGCCCAGCCCTCTGCAGCTCTGCTTGAGCCACCTTCAGCTGGCAGGGACTTGGGGAGGGCCTGAGAAGGACACCTTGTCCTTCTTTCCACTTCTGCACAAGCCAGAGCCCTGACACCAACTTGCTGGATGCTGGCACCTTGTGGCTTGTCCTCTCTCTGGGCAGGATTCCCTCACTGTCCAAGGAAAGTGTCGCTAGGTCAGCATTTCCAAAACCTCATCATTTCAGGGTTTGGCCATACCTGTTTGCCATCCTGTGCTTATCGACTTATTATGTCTCTTTAAACCTACTCACTTTATTTTCCTTAACTATGTAAAAGGCAACTTTCTATTGCTCTTGTAAATGAAAAAGGATCACGCACAACATAACCGCACCAATAAATTCAATGAAAACAAAATGACGTTTTGGAATTCTGGTGACACCGGAACCTGATGAATTTCTCTTCCCAAGGCCTGTTGCACTAGAGAGGTGTAGGACCGAGTGGCAGCGAAGGGACATTTTCTGCTTACTATAATCAGAAAGCTGGGAAGAGACGTGAAGGAAAAATCACATTCTGGTTTATAACAAAATATATTTACTCCCCTGCCCTGTTCCTTGTAGAAATGAGCCACAAAGAGCCTGACCCTGTGAAGGAGTCCACTCCCCAACAGTCCTGTGAATCCTGGCAAGTTTCTGGGGCTGAGGGCCACTTGGTTTGCATTAGGCTCCCAAAAAATGGAGGGTGTTAAGCTGTTTATTATTTTAAGTCGGCAGAATTAGCACAGACTTCATGCATCATACTTGAGGCCCATGCCACCCTCCAGAAATCCAGCCTCCTTCAAGTGATGCGAATTGTTCTCAAATCTCTTACCAGTGATGCTCTTAACTATTGAAAGATCACAGGCCATCACGGGGCCAGACAAAGCCCAGAGACCCCGAAGAGCAGCAGTGGGGCTTCCAGAATGGCCAGCCCCACAGGCTGGAGACACGGAAGGAGCTTCCTTGGGTATTTGGGGAGGACGCAAAGCACAGTCTACCATGCTGTGACCCCACTGGACACCACGTGACAGACGCTTGGCATACCTTACAGTGCCTACTCCTCACCATGCCCTATAAGTGGGGGGCGAACATTCGGCCCATTTTACAGATTTTTTAAAGGGAGCTCAGAAAGGTTCCATATTTCTGTGAGAAAGCATTATTCCTCTATCCACCCATTTGAACATATGTGTTAAAGCCATATGATTGCTGTTCTAAGTAGTAGGGATGCACAAACAAACTCAATTGATAAAAATCTTCCATGGAACTTACATTCTCTGGGGAGGTGTAAACATCAGATATTCACATGCCAGGTAGTGCTGAGTGAAAGGAAGAAGGGAAGTGAGGGTAAAAGGCGGAGGCCGGGCAGACATTGTCCATGATCCATCGGACCCCCTCCGATCCCTTTTTGCCATTTTGCGTGAATAACATGGGTGGGTTGTATCAGTGTCATTTCCTGGATGTGACATTGTACTATAGTTATGGCAAGATGTCACCATTGGGGAGGAAGATGTCACCACTGGAGGAAACCGAGTCAAAGGTATAGGGGTCTCTTTGCATTAGTCCTTAAAACCACATTTTGAGTCTCCAATGATTTCAAAACGAAAAGTTCTTTAAAATTAAAAAAAATTATCTTTGACAAAAATAATAATAATAATAATAATAATAATTGTCATCTGCGGAGTGCCTAGAGAGACTAGGGAATGTGTTGGTTAATGACCCCCTCAGCCAGATGGCCTGGGTTCAAATCCCAGCTCCCCACGTGACCGTGGTTAAATTTCACGACTGCTCTGTGCCTCTGTATTCACATCTGAAAATGGGTTCGGAGTGGTACCTACCTCCTCCACTTGGTATAAAGATTGAGCGTTAATGGTCGAGTGCCCTACTTGTACTATTTGTTTATTATTGTTATGTCTCTGTGGAAGGTTCCAGAAGGCTCTGAGCTGGACTTTTACAAGTATGGGGCCTTGTCTCCCATAATCCCTATGGCCACATTTCAGATGTAGGATTCAACCCATCTTACAGCTGAGGGGATGGGGTTCTCTCAGGGCTGAGCTTGAATGGCAGGTCTGTGTGGGGAGGGTATCCTGGACCTGGGCTGCTGTAGTCTTGGCCTTGCCCACCCCTTGGGGGATAAGACCCAGTTCCTCAACTCCAAGGCTGTGGTGAACTTTGGGCGCCCTGGCTCTGCAGAAACCATAGCCCCTCTGGAAAAAACGCTGAGACGTCTTGTCCTCCAAGCATGGTGGGATGTAGAAATTCCCCAAATCTCTGCAAAGTGAGGGGCCTGTGTGCCTTTCCACCATCTTGTAGATAAACTAGAACTGAAAATCCTCCTGCTCCCAGCGTCAGAACGACCGGGGGTCTGCCACGCTGGCCAGGGGTCCTGCCTCTTCTCCAACACTGCCCCGATTGCTTTCTGTCTCAAGCCCCAAGGTTTATCCCAGCAAAGACTGGTTTGGTATTTCCAGAAAGGGTTCTTCTCTTCCCTGAGAACAAACAGACCCCGGCTCATCATCATGTGCACGCTCAGGGCGCGGTCACTAGAAACAACGGAGGAGAAAATCGGTGTCCCTGCCTGTGGAGGGGGGGGGGCTCCAGGCAGGGGTGGGTGCATCCTCAGGACCACTCAGCTGTGGGTCTTCCCGGTCCCACTTTACGGAAGTGGAAACTGAGGCCTCCGAAAGGAAAAGTGACTCAAAGGGAGCTGTAGAGCTGGCTGGGGCTGCTGTTCTGACATCCTCTAAGAAATTCTCCTAAATAAGTTACATTTTCCAATTCAATGCCATCCTCTCTTCTCGGTACTGCCAGACAACCTGGGTTCACATCAGAGCCCTGGCACCTACTCTCTGGGTGCTTTGGACAAGTCATCTGTGCCTCACTTATCCCAGCTGTGAAGTGGGCATAAAGATAATACCTGCCCCATAGGGTCATTGCCGCTATGAAATGAATTAAATAAGCCACAGGAGGCTCAAAACAGTGCTGGGTTTCTAGATACTCTCTCTATGCTAACGCTCATTAATGAGGCTTGCGATTTACAAGAAAGTAAGGGGGCCCATGGGACATCATCATTACTTAGAACGAATAACTGGGATGTATGTTTCAATTTATCAAGATTTGAATTTTTTTCCCGAAGATTTTAAAATTTTCTTTGTTTTGTCGGAATACATTTACTGAGAAAGACAAAGCCACGTGCTGCTGTGACGGAACTTTGTGGAAGTCCCATTGTGGCTCAGAACCTGTTTGGGCTGGTCCTGTGCATTCTCTCAGCTTGGATGGCGAGGCCGCAGGTTGGTGTGAGGGTGCACAAGTCAAAGAGGGGCTCCTTCTTTTCAGACCCCACCAATGAAGGGGCCAGAGCAGTCGCGGCCATCTTGGAAGTGTTTCCCATGCTAGGAGTGTCTCTGTTTCGCCAAGACCCAACCCCAGATGTCCCTGTCCAGAGTGCAGTGCTCCGCCAGTATCTGGTGTGATGGAGATGATGCTTCTTTATGGACGGTGTGGCTTCTGGACCAAGGCAAGTCCACCATCCAGACAAGTGCCTCTTCAGAGTGTGTGAATTAAAAACAAACAAAACCGCTGAAGCCTCTGGTTAGCCAAGTGGGAGCTCACAGAAGAAGTCTGAATGTAGAAGTTGAGGCCTAGGGCAGTGGGTTTCAGTCCCTGATTGGGAGCTGGTAAAACTGACTGAAGCCGAGTCCCACGCCCAGCCTAATGTTTTCCAAATCTCTGGGGTGGCGCCCGGCATCTATACTGTCAATGCTCTCTAAGGGACTCTAAGGGACAGTCAGGGTTGTCCACTAAGTGGGGGATGGGAGGCTTGGAGTGGAAACAGCAGGAGACAAGATGTCTCTAGCAGACGTGAGCAGCCAAATGGTGAAGGGAAGAATGATCCAAAGTCCCCACTGCCTCCCCCATCCTTCCCCTCCCCTGCAAGCCCCTCCCACCAGCATTTCTTCATCTCTCCCTCCTTCCCACCCTGCCCCACCCCCTTCATCTTCTCTTCTCAGCTCCCACCAAGCTGCTAATAGCACCACCCTCTTCTCCCTGGACACAGGTTTCTAACCCTAAAGATTTCTTCTCCGCCTCCCGCGGGTCCGTCCATCACCCCCTCTCCTGACCTTTGTAGTGTCGCTTCCCCGTGTTCCCAGGCAGGCCACACATCCAGTCCTACAGATACTGCCTCCTTCCGGGCCTTCGGTGGTCTCTCCTGCTTTGATGCTCAAGATGTGTAAAGCTGTGCATGGGAATGCAAACCAGGCCCCCTAGTTGCTCTTATTGATGAATTGAAGTAGCACACACGAGCCTCTTCTAAAGCAACCTGCCCAGCTGCCCTACCCAGAGCTGCAGGCCACACTCGGAGGACCTCCCTTTTACGGCCTTTTAAGCTATACTTTCTCCATCTGGGCCTGAAAAGTTAAGCCAAGAAGGAATTGTCAGGTTGCCTGCCATCCTGCTGTGCTACTCAATGTCCATCTCCAGGGCCACTGTCCCTCAGGGCAGTATGCACAGCAGGATGCCCTGAGTTTAGGAGTGTCTGCTAAGAAGGGGCCAGTGACACCTCTCCAGGAGTAAAGAAGTGATATGTGGGAAGTGCCCGGAATAGCACCCAGCCCCCACTCTAGTGCTCCAGGGGCCTGTAGCCACGGCTCGGCAGGGCAACACCAACACGTTTGACGGATACTTTCATTTGCTGCCCCTACTGTTGTCCAGTGTGACTTCACAGGAAAAAATCTGGGTCTGAGCTAAAAAAGCAAACTGCTCCTCTCTCTTCGTTGGGGGGAAGGGGAGAAAAATCTTCCAAGCAAGGGCCCCCGGGGAGATGAGGTTTTATGAAGGGAATCTGCAGGATCTTGCACTGCTTAGAGAGAAGATGTGACTACATTTCAGGCAGATAAATCAGGGCGGGTCTGTGTGGCAAGGCAACTGACAACGAAAACAAATACAGTGCATAAAAATATCAGCTTGTATTTTTGAAGCATCTTTCAATCACCCCTGATATGGGCTGACTATCCTAAGGCCACTTTTAAGGGTGAAGGAAGGGAGACATTGAGTAATTCACTTCCCGCTGTGGCCTGGGAAGGACCTAAGCAGCCCTCTCACTCTCAGGTCTGGTTTAGAACTGGTTCTCAAACTCTCCATTCCCATATGTCTGAAGAGTTGAATGTCAAAGAATCCCAGTGGTGAGATTCTTTGCCCATGTCAATCTCACCATTGGGACAAGCCTCGGCACATCATCAGCTCCCTCCCTTTGTACAAAAGGAGAAAAACAGGGACCAGAAATAAAGACATGCCCATGGTCTCGCAGAAAATGGAACAAAGCCCCGTCTCCCACCTCCCTAAATTCTGAGGGGACCACAGCCCCCCAGCTCTGGACTGGCGTGCACACATGGACGTATGGCACCGGGAAAGAACATATCTCTAGTAAGCTATAGCAAACGTGGGAAAGGGTGAGATTTTTATATTCCAAATGATTTTTTTTTCTTTTGAATGTAGACATCTGGTGTCCTATAAATAAAATTGAAAACGTAAATATTGTAAAACCCATTAGAGAGTGGTTTTAGGTTTGGTGAGAGCACGGGTCAGCTGCTACCCCGCTGCACCATGGTGGGAAAACATCACCCCACACGCGGGTGTTCTCGGCTCCTCGTCGCACGTCACCCATGTCACCAAGGTGGCCAGGCTGTACTTTGTCTGATGAATAAACATTAAAACATGGGTCAGTTGTCTCATATTTATTATATTCCCTTAACAGTTTTCCATAAGCTACCTACCAAACGTTCTGCTTTCATTTTATACATTGGGGGAAAAAAATAATTTGTAAAGGGAGGCTATCACACTTTTTGTCATAAGAACACAAATTCCTGTGCTCACCGATGAAGCCCCAAGACATGTAGTCAGCCAGATTTCCTAATATCAGGTTTAAAATGCTCCTCAAAAGACATTTTCTGTTCGAGACATATTAAATAAGCTTTATTTAATAATGCTCAATTTGACTTATCCAATTTAAATATTTGCTCTGATCAGCAGCCATTTGATCCCGGCTACATCTTGGGCAGCAGAATTATTTCTCTGAGTTATTTTTCTTTGGTGCACGGTTGATCCCGGAGGCAGAGTAACTGCTCTCGAGTTCTCTGCATTTCTCTGAGCCGCCGTGTAGGTGGAAAGGAATAGAGCCATAAAAAGCTGGATTGAAGGCTGAGTTTATAATGTTTACTTTGCGTGTCCTCACGTCTGTCTGTCTGAAGACAGAAGATATCATTTAAAAGGCTCCTCCTTGCCTAGATAATTATAAGGATTTTTTTTTTAAGTAGAGCATCAGAATGTAAAGAAATTCCCACCGAGGTGATCTTTTTGAGATGTATTCTGCTATCTGCTTTCCCCCATTCAGGGATTTTTATATACCAAAGGGATGGTCATTCATTTGGAGTCAAGGATTTTAAGACAGTGGAGAGGACAATTGTTTTCATATTTTAATTCAGTATGTCTTTGGGGATATTGCATAGAGGTCTTTTGGTTATTGTTATTACTATTGTTATGATTTTTACAAGCATGGTATTAAAAAAAATAAACCTTTCTTTTTTTTGGGGGGGGGGGTTTATTTTTGCATGCTGCCTTCAAAAATAGCCACCTCGAAGCCCGTAGCTCTGGTACCCCTCTCTAGGTATCGTAAAGCCATTTATAACGATATAAACCTCCGTCAACTTCACTCCCTGATACCAGCCCAGGGCCGGTCGGCCAGTGGCGCGGGTGGGAGTACCTCTGTCCATTATCTGAGCAACCTCAGACTGGGAGGGGGTCTTTCCCGGTGAAAGGAGCATTTATGAGCGCAGGCCAGCCCGGGGTTTATGGACCTGGCTGGGGAGGATGCCACCCCGCACTGCCGGCAGCCTGCGGCCCGCCTGGCCTGAAGTGTTTACCGCTGGGATGATTTACATCACCCAGGTGTGCATTTGGGCAACATCTCAGCTCCAAGCTGACACAGTGATTACCCTGGGTTTGCAAACTTCATCGCTTTTTTGTTGTTGTTGCCTATAACTTTCCGGGGGCAAAAGAGACATTAAAGGGAAAAAAAAAAGTACTGGCCCAAAGTGGTTCGTCTCCTGTGATTTTCACATAGGAGGGCCAAGGAACCTTTTAGCCAAATGCCCCGAGACCTGCCTAAATTGGGGTGGGGCGGGGGGGGGACTTCTCCATCACCGAAATTGCGGCTGTCTTCCGACCGCTCATCAAACTAATGTCTTCTGTCAGTTTCTTCTTCGGCCTTTCGGGAGCTGTGTAGATGCTCCCCCAGGCTTCCCCCACTGCTGTTTCAACAACCTGGTGCTTTCCACCGGGTCCTGCCAAGCAGATTCTTTTTTAATTCGGGGCTCTCAGGTATCCCAGGCACATTTTCGAGAATGGACCTGGGACAGAGGTGTTTGTGCCACGCGGGTCCGCCTCTGCTGGGCGCTGACATTCTGAGAGATCGGCTTTGCAGGAGCTCCTTTCACAATAGAACCACTTGCTGTTATTTTTGCTCACATGTCACTGCAGGTGGTCTTGTCACTGTTTTGTCACTGGGTCTGCTGCTGAGAGTCCCTTATGGCTATGCTGGGGTAGCCTTGTGTCATCTGAACACGGAGTTAAAACATGCTTCCAGAAATCAAAATGGGGTTTTGTTTGTCAAAAAAAAAAACCAAAAACACATCTATTTTCAGTTTTGTTTTATCACAGCCACGCCACCTTATTTAAAGGAGTTTGGACATTTATCACATATCCATTTTTACACTTGTACTAATCTTTTCTCCAACTTCTGACAACTCCGATGAAAAAGAAAATAAATGTATTTTTGCCTTATAGAAATACACACACACACATGCACATTGGGGATGGGCAAGGGGTGGGCAATTTCTCTACAATATGTAGAGAAATTGAGAATGATTCTTTGTTTCATCTTTACAAATCCCTTTTTTTTTTTAACCGAGCTAGAGAATCCTGGGCTGATTTTAAGAGCTCATTTCAATTTAGCTATTTCTCTCCTTGATGAAATGTCTTCAAAGCTCATCATTTTGCCTCCTTACACCATCTGCAGACAGAAAGCGTTTGGTCAAACAGGCAGGTAAACAGTAGGGGTCATCAGATCCAGGTTTAGCAAATGATAGAATTCCTTCTGCTTGGACAACTATGGTTAAGATAGTCCTTTTTAGCCAGTGAGTTGAGCGCTAACAAATTCACTTTAAAAGCATGCAAACCTCCCCTGTTTGAGTTCCTTCCTCCCGGATTATAAATATGTAAACCTCCCCAACATAGAAAAATATCATTGATCTGCCGTACTAAGCAGGGAGATATTTTCACTGGCAGCAATTGTTTAAAATTGTCAGCCCTGGGGCAAGGAAAAAAAATTTCCAGCAATAAAACAAAAACTTTTATTTTCAAACATCAGGGTAAAGCCCTCTCAAGTGATGATGGGTTCTCTGGGAAAATGGTTGCTCTCTGTTCCCACTCACAGCCTCATTTCGAGAAGAATCATGGAAAATACCACGTTAATCAAAAAGAAAAAAGAAAAAAAAAGGGATCCAATATTTAAAAGAACCATATTTTGCCTTTGCTATAGACTTCTTATTTGTGTGCCTTTGTGAATCTCTATTCTGAATCTAAATAAGATGCTTGAACAGAATGTCTATTTGTGGATATAAACACAAGAAAATACGTGGGACCACAGTCTATTTTAAAGTATTGTCTGGTGTTGAATTCTCAAACACAACACAGCACCGTCAGGGCACGGTTTCACTAAACTGCCGACTTCATTTATTTTAACTTCCTCTGGAACTGCCCCAAAAAGCAGGTGACTATTGAAAGATTTTTTTTTTAATTCTAAATAACATGAGGGATAAAAATGAATGTCATGCTATGAGGTCTGAATGTTAAAATGTAAGAGAGTTAGCCAGGGTCTGGTAAATGGCTAAACAGATTAGTAGCCCTACTTTTTAACATATAAACATCTGAAACCCGTTTCCTGTTTAAGAAGGAAAAAAAAAAAGTCTAGGTGGATGACCTCGGGCACTTTTTTTTGATTAACAAATGTGAATTGTACATCATGGTGGAAAAAAAAAATGGCCCACGCTTGGTGGTCTTTCTACAGTCTGTATATGGGAGAGAGAGAAAAAAATACAAAAATAAACGTTACCTTCTCACTTTCAGGGTGGGCAATGCCATTTCTACAGCGGCGTCCAGGGCTCTGGCAAATGTTAAGGCTGTCACCGCGGACAGAATCCCCAGGTCTGTGTGCCTCCACAGAGTCCGGAGTGAGGCAGACATTCCCGGCATTCCTGCTGGCTGCTGCTATCTCCAGGTCCTGGGCTCAGCCCTGCAAACTCGTGTCACCCCGTCCAGCGGCAGAGGACATGGCTAATCGGAACCCATGCCTTCCCCAGCCAGTCCTACTGCATGGGGAAAACCGGGACCAAGTCACTGCCTATCCCCGGAGGACACACAAAGTTGATTCTCAACCTTAAGAATGAAGCACCAGCTGCAATGTGTTCAGCTGAAAAGAGCTTAGCAGGTCTGACACATTCTGACAAGATACATTTTATAGAGTTTGTGCTAAAATTTGATATTGGAAGTTGGGATTCCAATTTTATGTCTCAAATAATAACAATAGCAGCTGGGACCTTTAAAAAATGTGTGTCTTCCTTCTATTTAACAGTTATGTAATAAAAGCTATTTATGTCAAACACCTTATAAGGGAAGGATTTAGCCTGAATGTCAATATAACATATAATGCTTTTTTTTTATATTCAGATAGGAGAAAACATCCATTATCAGGGCTACATACTGTTTTGGGTTTGGGCTGTTAGATATGTGGGGACTTTAAAATTTTAAAGTCAGCATCTCCTTGCTTGAATTTACAAATTCCTTGAGTTGCTTTTTATATATATTATGTCTGTGTAAAAAAATTTTTAAAAAAGCAAAAACAAATGCTGATGCATCATTATTTGTTTTCCCCCACCAGGCTTTCTAATGAAAAGACACAAAAGAGGGGTACAATTTTATGTTGTTTGATTTGAGTTTTATAATTTCCAAGCACACAATAAAAGCACTCACAGGCCTTTACAAATTGATGCTTCTTTTGTTTTCTGAAAGCAATTGTGATTTTGGAGAGTGACTGGCTGGCCAGAACGTTCATTTTTCTGACGAACGAATGGGTCAGCCGCTCAGAAGGAAATGCATTCCCAGTAAAGGAACAGTGGTATCCCAGCTTAACGTTTGCAGCTCGGTTTCCGAGGGGCTTAGCATCGCCTCCAGCTTCCCTAAGCAACATCACACATCGTGCCGATGTTTTCTGAGGAGAGTAATTCTACTGCCAAACACACAAGGGTTCTTGCTGATGTGGACCTCGCGGCCCTGCCAGGCAGGCTTGTTAGAAAACCCCAGCTTCCTTCTTATCTTGTCTGCTCAGACAAAGAGCAGAACCTAACTGAGATGAGAAGAGAACCCCAATTAGCAAAGCCAAGAGATTTCCACCCTTCCCGCACCCCCGTGTGTGGGTTCAGTTCCCCTCTTCGCTTTTCTCTGACTTACCGAGCGGGTGTGACCACGGGTTAATGAGAAAAGACCAGTTAGGTGATGGCAGAATCGGTCATCTGGACTCTCTATCCTCCCACCCTGCCCCCCAACCCCCAATCCATCCCACCCCCCACCCAGCTCCCTCACAGTGGGATGGGGATGCAGAGGCCAAGGGGACAGTCACAAAAACCACTGCCCCTCCGTTGCTATTGGAACCGGCTGACACCAACTTCAACTCAGCTGAATGCAAGCTTAATTTCCTTTGTTCTTAAGTCACAATTTGAATGTAACAGCTCCTGAGCAAACATGATTTTAAAAAATCACTTCTGATTAAGCCTCTCCCTCTTCCTCTTTGTCAGAAAGTTGTTTTAGCCTAAATGGAAGGCAATTTCCTTTTCTTTCACAACAAGAGGGCCACCAAGCTTCACTTTGTTTCTTCCCCTGGTTTTATCACCCAATACCAGCGCTTATAAAGGTGATCCCTCTTCTGGTTGATTGCTATATTTAATATGGTGAATTTTATGTTGATTACATGATTCTCATCAGAGAGGGTCATACCCCAGGCGAGGACTGGGAAGTACATCTGAAGACAGAGTGAATATCTGAAATTAAACTATGCTGGTCCAGAGGTCCGCAGACACTTGATATTTGAGACAGCAGTTTTATCCACGTTGTCTCCCATCTTCTCTCAACGACCCTGACGTTAACGGTCATTGTCCACATTTAACATAAGGAAATGGAGGGAAGGGAAGACCAGCTCAATTTCACAGAGAGAAGATAACAGATGAGGCTCAGCTATACCAAAGAAATGATTAGATTCATAACAGGTAGCCTTCACGGAGGCATTGCCAGGTGCCAGGACCTTGGCACTGTTACATCAGCTTATGTGAAAAGCTAATCTGACCCTCACAACAATCCCCAAGGCAGGCATTCTTATTGCCTTCATTTGATAAATGAGGAAACTGAGGCAAAGAGAGGTCAGTCAATCTCTGAAGACCAGACTGTTGGGAAGTGACAAAGTGATAGGGTCAGGAGCCAAAGCCAGGCTATCTGGCACAGCCCAAATGGTAGCCTCTGTGCTGTGATATCAGGGAGTTCCATTATCAGCAGTTAAAGCCCAGGTCACACTGCCCGGGGCTAAACCCTAGCCTATCACCTGGGCAAGTTACTTCACCATCCTGAGCTTGAGTTTGCTCACCTGTAAAGTGGGGATAGTAATGGTCCTCACCTTGTAGAGTTGTGCCAGGATTGCATAAAATACAGCATAAAGATTGCATGTCATATTGAAAGCATGAGTTCTGAGACCTCAGCCTGCACAGCGCAAAGCCCATTCTCTTCTCACTGAGCAGGTCATAGATGGCAATCCATGTGGAAACTTTGCTCCAGGAATCCATCTGGGAACTTTGGCTACGTTCTCAAACATCAGGATAGTAAAGTTGTTGGGGACATACAGCGTGGTCCCCCAGCAGCAAGGGCTTGGCCAACCTGAACTCAGTCTTCCCCGCAGAAGCCCTGGCTGGCAGCAGATGCCCCTGGGGTGCCCGCAGAGAGGATGGACACTGCTCCCCATGCCCCAGCCCTCGCAGGAAAGAAACATTTGGAGGACCCAGGCCTCACCATGGGAGTCACATGATTTATCATCATATGATTTGTCATCACACGATGGCACAAGAGACCCTGCAGGCCACCCACCAGCCTTTCAGCCACCCTAGCTGCCCCCCGGTTTCTGGTGTATCTGTTTAAACAGCAAACACCTCAGGGAGTCCTCATTGTCCACTCTCTTCAAAGTCCCCAAGCTGCTGGGGGCTTGAGCATCGCATACACCTGGTTCCAATCCTGCTTCGGCCTCCTATGAGCTGTGTTTGCTCAGGCAACTAGCTTGCCCTCTCTGGATCACAGTTTTCCTGTCCATTAAAAGGCAGCGAAGACAGAGTGCTGGTTTGCCATAAATATCAATTCTTGTGTTGCTATTTAACTCAGACTATTGAATGTGTTGAGAGCAATAACTCATTTTTTTTTAAATGGGGTGCAGCCCATCAGAAGGAGGGCTATGAAAAAGTAAAGCACATGCATAGTGACATAGTGTGGTGGTATATACATAGGGAAACCCTGCCATCAGGAAACCGGGTTCGTTTTGCTTTGGTTTGTGGCCACTTCCCCACTGTGTGACCTTGGGCATATTGCCTAACATCTCTGGACCCGTTTCCCCATCTGCAAATGATGATCTGTAGTGTTTTTCTTACTTTCATCCTTTAATTACCAAATAACACCTTCCTCCACCAAAAAAACACCTCAACATAAGCACGCTGCTCTCAGCAGCACAAGGCTTTTCTTAAAGTACCCCCCAAGCACAATAAAAAAGACGGTGATGTTTTGCAAACATAAGAACCTTGAAAGATAGAGTGATGGGATTGTGGGTGATTTTTTTTTCTTTTCTGCCATATACCTTTGATGAATGCCTTTTGTTTTTTCTTCCTGACTTTTTCTATGAATTTCTTTTTCTATACACATAGTTGTGATCATATATGCTCCATGCAGCTCCATGACTCCCTGTACGGGCCCTAAAGTGAGTGAGTCACATTTCTCTCCACTGTTGAGCATTTTCACGTTTATCTTACACGTTGATCTCTCTAACAGAAACATTTTACCCATAAAGTTTTTCACCATATTTTGGTTTATTTCTTGGGGATAAAGTAACAGTAATAATAAAACAGAGTCAAAGGCTATATGATGACCCTTGATATACTTTAATGGTACTTAAGGAGTCCCTCCAAGGAGACATGAAGCACCTACCCCCCCCCCAAGCAGCTCCCCCATGGGTCCAACTCCAGTGGAAATGGCCCCAGGTCTTTGCCTCTGCATTGAAAGAACCTGTATGAACTCAGACTTTAACCAGGAAGTGGACTCCATGGGGAAGACTTTTCTTGTGTTTACTTGTCATGAGTTCTTCAGCGGGGAGAATGGCTTTCTGGATGAGATTAGTATCAAGGGAATTATTTATAGAGACTATAGTGCAAAACATTTCTAATTAAAGATGTATCTAAACAATAGAAAAAAGTAAAACCATAAATTGCCATGCCAATATAAGAACAGACAGTTTCCTAAACCACATCAGCTCTTAAAACCCACACCCATAAGTGGTGGAGGGCAGTGGGTGGGGCCAGATCACAGACTGTCTGGGCTGCAAGGCACCTGGGAATCATCCCGTCCAGGGCCCTTCTGTGCAGCATGCACGTGAATTCCTGGGGATCTGGCTAAAGTGCAGGTTAAGATTTAGCAGGTCTGGGTGGGGCTGACATTGTCCATCCTTAACCAGCACCCGGGTTTACCCAAAGTCACTGGTCCACGAACCACTCAGAGTGGTGGGGCTCAGAGCTGAACAACCATTGATTTCATCGGCTGGGTGGGTGTGGCTTCCCAAGCTTCTTGATTTGGACTGAGAATCCTGGACTTGGACTACACTTTACAATCACCAGGGAAGAGTTTTAAAAACCTCAGTGCCTAGGTTGCCCTCCAGGCTAATTAGAATATTCGGGGGTGGGGCCCAAGCATCAGGAAGTTTTCAAAGCTCCCAGGTACTCCAGCCTGCAGCTGGTGCTGACAACAACTGATTTAGATGCTTCCTTCGTCAGGGCAGAAATATTGATTGATGATGTCTGCCAGGAGAGAGGGGAGTGGTGACCAGCAGGCCATGAATTTGACATGTCTGAACGAACATTTGCAGAGAGTAAGGGACTCACCTAAAATCTCAGTGGTGGTAGGATTAGGATTAGGATTAGGATTAGGATTAGGATTAGGATTAGGAACTAGGCCTTCAAATGGTTACCTTCAGATTCTGCTTTTTCTTCCAGGTTGACAAGCACAGAGATCCCCATCTTAAGTACACATTTCAGTTCAAATGTTTTTAAGCTCGTATTGCACTGTTTGGGCAAGAACAGTTGGGCAGGGGTCTGGCATTGACGTTCTGGCTCAGCAGTAGTGGGAGCCGAGGCTGGGTGAGGAGGCGGCCATGGGAGGTTGAGCGAGGCCTTGAATTTAGCCCAAGAGACAGGCGTGTGTCTAGACAGGCTGGGGAACGGGGCGGATTCAAGTGAGCCCCACTCTTTGGGATTCTGGAAGTTCACAAGCTCAGACCACGGTGCATTGCCCAAAGGGCAGGGTTAACAGATCCCAGCATGTCTGGACACCCAAATCAAGAATACGATCAAGAAATTTGATGTTATTCCAAATGCACTGAAGGCAGAAGTCACGATACAGACCATCACTGGGGAGAATATAGACTGAGAAGGGGCAGGGCTAATGGGTGCCGCGAATATTGTACAGCCCTATCTGGGTGTACATACGTAAACTTATCATAAAACTTATCATGCTTTGCATTTAAAAGTTGTGCACTCTATATACTTTCCTGGATATAAGTTAAACTTCAGGGAATAAAGAAAAGCCAAGAACAATAAACCTACGCAACAAGTAAGATAGCTAGCTATAAAAGGGGAGAAATGCAGAAACAGAAAAAACTTCTATAGATAAATAAGAAAATGACAACCAACCTGATAGAGGGGAAAATGGGGAAATATATGACAAATAAATTAGAAAAAAAATCAAAGGGGCAATTAACAGGAGACGAACCAATAAAGCAAATCACATGAAATTCCCTTAGTGTAAAATACTGTCATAACCCTCCGTTCTTTGCTGGAGTTCCTTACCTTTTTTTGTGGTTTAGTGTTGCTTTTATGTTGAATTTTATACGGGAGAGGGGACAGCACCATCATCTTTTTCAGGTTTGTCTTACTCAGTCCTGGGCTGAATTAAATGTTGAGATTGACCAGGTGATACTTGAGGACTCAGAGGGAATTTTTCTCCTAAGGATGCAAGCTCTCAGAGGTTTTAATCAAGGAGGCTCCGTGTAGTAACCAGGGATGGATTAAGTCGAAGCCCTAAACAAGGCTTACAAAGATGGAACCAACAATAAAATCGACACTACACTGCAAAGTTGAAATTACACGGAAGCATTTCTTCTTCTCTTTGATGGATCAAATCCGTTTTTTTAATGAAAAAAAAAAGGATTTCTATTTCTGGAGGAGGGGGCCCAGGGAGGGGCCTGTTATCTAGGTGAGCTAAGCACAAGTTGCCTTGGGAAGTGGAGTGCAGGTGATGACAAGGAAGCTGACCAGTGAAACTGGCTTCAGAAAAGTGAGGGAGTTCTGACATACTTATCTGCTCAGGGCCAGACACTCCAGTGGCGGGGGTGGGGGTGGGGGGTTTGTAATCGGAAAGAGACAGAGAAGAGTGAGATGTTAGGTGTGCGAAGGTATTTCTCTGGGAACTCTCCCTGGAGAAGCAGGTGCAGCTACAACAGCCAGGGCAGCCTGGAGAGCAGAGGGCCATGAACTTGGTGTTCCTCAGAGAAGGGAGGCAAGAGTGGTCCCCATGTTATCACAGGCACCCCTGGAAAGCCCCTTCCCACTGGAGTGTTTCTCCCAGAGAACACATCTTCCTTTCCTTCACAATGAAATGTGGTTTATCGAATGCCCCCCTGCCAAGAGGGATGGAAAGGCAGGGACAGAATTTCATACTAACATGTAAATGACTACCTGCAGACCCCTTCCCAAAGCTGAGATTGATGAAGAGCTTTGGGAAACTGAAAGAGGGTGGGGGTCAGGGAGATGGAGGACCCTTCCAAAGTAGGAAGAGTGGGCCCAGGCCACATCATTGCCCACTTTGAATATCCAGCCCTTAAAACAAGCACAGAGTATACTCTGGGTCAATGTTTGTTCATAATGACCACAGAAGATGCCAGTGGATTTATGCATCATTACAATTTTGGAGTTCCTTTTAGATGGGTGCCGAGGGAGTGTCAGAAGGCTGTACGTGGCTCTCAAGTCCATTGCAACCAAAACGGAGAAGCAAATTAACACAGGTCCTGTAAAGGGTTGGACTGTGAGCCCAGGCCTGAGAGGCAAATCCTGAAAGTGGGAGGCAGCCCCTCCTCCAGGTAGTACTTACTCCTGCGTTACCCAGGACATCACAGGAGCTGCAGCCCAGGAATCCTCTTAGACACGCTCTTACCCCTCCCCCATCCTCCCTCTTCAATGGGGGGGGGGGATGGGGGGTGGAGAATGCTGCCAGCTGCTGAGAATGTCTTTTCCAAGTATGCATTCCAGAACTAGGGAAATAACCACAGGACCGGTTTGGGGAATCACTGGACCCACTTTGGGACAGATCTGAGCTAAAACTCCATTGATCTTCTGATTTCCATAAGCCCCTACTGGGACTGTGAACCCCAGTGACATGTTGGGTCTCCTGGAATTCGTATCAGTTCAGAGTCAGTGTCCAGGAACCCCCCAGAAGGTCTGATGACTTTCTTTTCCCCAATGCAGCCACCCTGCCACCACCTCATCCCCTCTAAGCCATTCTCACACGGCAGCCAGAGTAGAGCGGTCTTTCACTCCACAAGTGTCAAAATGTCATCTTCTTGCTTACAATCCTTCATAGAATGGCTGTATCACTTATTGTTCAAACCTGGACATTTTGGGAGTAAAGGGGGTGTTAACAATTACAGTGGAACAACAACCTCAACTTGAGACCAGCAAAATGAGACGTGTGGCCACGCCATGACCTGTGAAATACAGCCCAGAATCATGCATGTGGTTTATAGGGCTGTAAGTGCTGGGTCTTGGCCCCAAGCTGGCTTCTCCCAGCCTTGCTGGCCTTCCTCAGTTCATCTTGCCTCTGAGTCACTGTGCATGCAGGTTCCTCCTCTGATTCCTGAGACCAACGGTAACTTCCATGACAGTCTTCTAAAGTATACCCAGGGAAAGAAATTCCATGGGGCTGGCATCTCTGTGGGCAAAGGGCAGAGGTGGGAATTGGCAAAAAGGGTCCGGGGGAATAGACAAGGCCTCCATAACTAGTCCACACAGGCCTTTGCAAGAATTGTCGAGACGGCACCCCCCTCTGGGAAGACCTAGCCCTGCACCAGGTGAACAGCTTGCTAAGTTGTCCATGGGCGGGAATGCCAGTCCAACTCCCTCCCTCTGCCAATCTCTACGGGGCTGCTCACAGCCACCACGGAACATGGAAACAGAAAGTGTCGGGGTCAATGGAGCCCTTTCTCTAAGTTAGGGTTCTGCACAGAGCCCCCTTCTCTCCTTCCTTCCCCTGAACCCCAGTTTTGGCCTTTGTGGAGCCAAACCATGGTGGTACTCTGCAGAACAGCTGTACTCATGAAGCCATTTACTTAAGGCGGGAGCAGAGGCTTCTCCTCATCGCCCTGGTCATACCAATGCTATTTCCTTTTATTATAAATAGGAATTTTTCTCAAAGGGGTGCAGTCTAATACCCCTCGGCTGCTTTGTACTTTAATCAGGGCTTTCCTGCTGAAAATGTTTATCTTCCAGCAAAGAGGTGCTAATTTTATCTTGCAAAAGTGGGTATCTGCTTACGTCCCTTCTACCTTAGAGAAAGATAACCAAAAGCGCATTATGTCATCTAAATACAGCATCCTTGGAGATCAAAAGGCATAATGTACACATCTGCCAAAGTTGATGGAGCGGCCATTGGCGGGCTCTTCCGCCCCGGGTGCATGTGCTCCATTGATAGACGCCCTTGGCCATTTCTATGAAAGAGACTCCCAAACGCTCTGTTTGTGCCAGTTGATTTCAGTGATATTGGGAGGTTTTGAAATGAGAATCCAAAATAGATATGCCCTTCTCACCCTTCTGTGTAAGCCCTCACCACAGGAAATGGCACAAGTTCAAATTTTCGTAATGGAAGCAACGTGGGAGTAGATAAGAAGTATGTCCCTTACAGTGACATTTTAATGTTTAAAATCTAGTCAAAATGATCCATAGCCAAAATCCACCTGAGCATTGGTCTTTTTGACTCCAGTCCTACTTCCAGTTCTAGTTCAATGTTTTTCACTTTCTTGGATCCCATGCTACTATAAGAGTACATGTCCCAACACAGCATGTGTGCACTCACTTACACACACACACACACACACACACACACACACACACACACACACTTGAAATAAATGTTCCCCAAACCAGAGGCAATCTTATAATATGCATTGCACTCTGATGTGTTGTGTCTATTCCAGCTGGATATCTTGTCCTTCACTTCTCAAAGCGTGGTCCCTGGACCAGCAGCACCTGAGAGTTAGAAATACAGAATCTAGGGCCCCCGCCCCCCAAGGCCTGAACAGTGACCATCTGCATTTTAACAAAATCTCCAAGCAGTGAGATGATGCCCATTAAAGTTTGAGAAGCACTGGTCTAGTTTATTTCACTTTTCGAAGTTTTTATTTTTATTTTTTATGATTTGGTTGCAATTCTCTAAATAGACTCAGCACTCATGTGTGCTACATGACCCAGGGTTTGACACACCTAGGTTGGGACATGAAGCCAGGGTTTTTAGGGCTTCAGGCAGCTCTTGTGAGAAGAAATTGATGCTTGCCTACAACCCTGCCTTTGGGAAATGCCTTCTGCAGGCAACTTCCAAGACTCCGGACCAAGGAGGAAGTGTTCTAAGCCCTTGTCCTCCAACCATACTCCCATACTCCCATAGGTTCCCAGTGTGCTCAGAAAGATGAAAGTTTTCCATGCAATATGGTTGTGCAAGGCTTGTCATAAGTTGGAATTTAAGCACCACGCTCTGTGGGGTTTGGGAAGAGCCCTAAAGACAAGGAGGAGCAGCATGAGTGGTGGCCTGACACAGGCCGTTTGATTCACTTACCCCGTGACCTCACGAAGGGCTTTCCTCTCCCTGGTGACCTCAGAGTCAGGAGGGTCTCTGGGGCAAGACTGCTCACAGGCGACCCGGTATTCATGAGTGGGAGAGGGAAGTAGCAGATGTCATGGAAAAAGTCCTCCTAGAATCAGAGTTGATAAAATTAAAATGCCGAAAACATCTTCAGACACCCTCAACAAGAAGGGCGATTATCTCCCTCAGCTCGAGACCGATTTATGAGGATAAAATGAAATTAGAAATGTATAGCGTGTTGGAAAGTGGAAAGCATACTGAACTTCACAGGCTGGAGCGGCAGAACACTGCTTGCCCTTAGTGCAAAAATATGCTGTGAAACTCACGTCACCTCACACATTTTTACCTTTGTAAACATTTCAAAAATACTACCTTGGAAAATGGATGAAAGCACAAAGAAACAACAAAATCACCTACATTCTCTTTTTTGGAGAGGACCCTACTTCCCACTTTGCTGTGTACCCTTTGAGACTCTTTTCTATGATCAACACAAATAGGAAATTGGATGCTAATATAACCATTGCCTCCTGTTGTTGTTCTTCAACAAAAATGGCATAATACTAATAAACACATTCAGAAACTCACTTGTTCTCCCAACAATGTCTTGGAGATCTTCCCATGTCCACAACACCTATCAATTTTGGTTTTTTAAACCAATACCCAGTTTTCAACATGGAGATACCACAGTTTGCTTTTACCATCTCTATACTGATAGTCATTTCGGTTACTTCCTGTGTCTTAACTATAATAAAAATGTTTGCAGTGAACATCCTCAGATTTACCTGTTGGTGTACATGTGGGTATTTCTTCCCCAAAACTGACTTCTAAAAGTTCAGTGTCTGGGTTATAGGGTTTATGAGTTTTTCAATGTGAACAGACACTGTCAAATTGCTTCTAAAAACAATATTATCAATTTATGGACTACCAAGAGGGTAACCTACTCCCAGCCCTGACCCCTGTGCTGGCCATGATCAATCTTTTAATTGTTACTAAAGTAATGGAAGAAAAGCACTTCCTATTCTTTTAATTGGCTTTTTTTGTTTGTGTGTTTGTTTTGTCTGCTGATGCATTTTCACATCTTTTCATATCAGGCATTTGAATTCCATGTCAGTAGGCTGCCTCTCCTCACCCTTTGAACATTTTTCTGTTTGTATGTGTATGTGTGTATTTATATCTTTTTAAACTTGATTTTTAAGAGTGCTTTAAAAATGTTGTCTATCAGTCGTTATCGTGTTCTATATTTTGCAAGTATTTTTTTCCCAGGTGGTCACATGAATTTTTGCTTTGTTTATGGTGTTCATGGTTACACAGGTTTTTGTCATAGTCAAATATGTCATTTGTTTCCTCTTTTGCTTTTGCATTCATATTTTAAAGAAAATGTTCTCTCCCTTCAAGTTGTAAACATAGTCTTCTAAATTTATTCCTAACATTTTATAGTTTAGTTTTTTTTTACTTTTGCACTTTTGCCAATTGTCTCAACACTACTTACTGAGCGGTTGATCCTTTCACAAAGGATTGAAGTTTCTTCTTTATCATGTATGAAATCCCCATGTATACTCGTACATGTATCTCATCCTGGACTCTCCGTTCTGTTCCATTGATCTGTTTTACTTCCATACATTTGGGGATTTTTAAAAATATACTTTTGTGTTACTAATTGCTAGTTTAGTGTCACTGTCATCAAAGAATATGCTTTGTGTGATTTTAATCACTTTAAATTTATTGAGACTTGTTTTATGGCCTAGAACAGGGGAAAGGAAGGCTTTTATGTTAAGGGCCAGATTGCAAATATTTTAGGGTTTGCAGAACCACACAATGTCTCTCTCTGTTGAATATTCTTCTCTGTTGTGTTTTTTTGTTTTGTTAAATTTTTTACTGGGTAACAGTGTGTGTTTTCCAGGATCCATCAGCTCCAAGTCAAGTCATTGTCCTTCAATCTAATTGTGGAGGGTCAGGTCAGCTCCAAGTCCAGTCGCCGTTTTCAGTCTAGTTGTGGGGAGCACAGCCCACCATCCCATGTGGGAATCAAACCGGCAACCTTGTTGTTAAGAGCATGCAATCTAACCAACTGAGCCACCGGGCCACCCCAAGTTTTATTTTTTTTGCAACTCTTTAAAAATATTAAAAAACACTTTTAGATAATGAACTATACAAAAGCAGGCCACAAGCCATAGTGGTCTAGAATGCTGTCTACCTTGGTTAATATTCCACATGCACAGGAAGAGGATGTGTATTCTGGGGTTGTCGCGCAGCACGCTGTATCAGTGTCAATCAGGTCAAGGTGTTTATAGCGTTCAAGTCTTCTATATCAGTCGTGATTATTTTTGTCTGTCTGTTTTATCAGTTATTGAGAGAGGAGTATTAAAGCCTCCAACTTTAATTATGAGTTGTACTCTTTCTCCTGTTCGTGTTATCAGTTTTTGTTTCCTGCATTTCAAAGCTTAAATGCTTCATTACATGGCCTCATGAATAATGATTACATTGAATTGCTTTATAGTAACTGAAATGTAATTGATGTCTATATTATTGGCAATTCTAGCAATAACATCCGCAGGTCCTGGGTTGTAGAATACCACTCCTCAGTTTGCAGTTTTTCTAGAAACCAATAGCAAGGACACTTTGATGTGTCCTCAGTTTTCTCATGTGTAAAAGGGGTATAAGTCCCCTCAGTCTGCTGGAAAGATTAAATTGGATCATACATGTAGGACTTCATATGAGGACTGGCACATAGTAGGTGCTCCATGCATTTTAGTTATTAGTATTAGTGTTATTTCCTATGGTGACGGAGGCAACTAAGAGAAGGCTTTTGCTAGGCATGTGGCTGTGGTTGACCAGGAAGTAAAGGGCTGGTTGGTAAGCAAATGAAAACCAAATCGGGAGCAATAACTGGCCAGACTTCAACCACAGGGCATGGATTGAATTCTGATTTCCACAAACTTTCCAAATCACGTCCCTCCCACCCCTTCTGACAACCACAAAAGATAAGGCCCCCAGCCCAACATCAGCTCCTATATTCTCCAAAACGTTAAATCCCAGACTTTGCTGAGAATGCCAATAAATATGAGAACCACAGGAAAAATCAGAATGTCAGAGGGGGAGGAACATGGATGTCGGAAGCTAACAGACTTGGGCACACGTCCTGACTTCCACACGTACTAGGTATATCGGTTATCTCTTGATGTAATGGTGCTGCATACCAACCAGCCACAAAACCTCAGTGTCAGAGGAACAGTGACTATATAGTGCTCATGTATCTGGGTTCAGCTGGGGGTCATGGGCAGCTCTGCTGCTCTTGCCTGAGTTTGCTCACATCTGGGACTGGTAGGCTATTGCTGATCTAAGCTGGCCACAGCCAGGACAAATAGGAAGTCAATTCGGCTGCACTTGTTCCTCATTTCAAGCAGGCCAGCTGTGGCATGTCCTCACAGCCACACCAAAGACACAAGAAAGCACACCTCAGTCCATATGAAGCTCCTAGTTCCATCTTGGTGGCTCACGTCCATTGGCCAAAGCAAGTCACGTGGCTGAAGCCAACGTCCAGGGATGGCGCCTGCTACCCTGGCCACAGTGGGAGAGCTCTTCACAGTGAGGAGGCAAAGGCAAGCACAGAGGGAGGGGTGAGGAATTTGTACCCTTGATGTGTGTGACCTTCTCAGAGACTCATCTGTGATTGGGGGACAGGTGTCTATCTCCCAGGACTGATGAGAGGTTTACATAGGATAATGTAGCTAAAACAGATAGTGTCGTGCCTGCCACATTGAGCGGAGATGCTCAATAAATGGCAGCCTTTACTTCAATGATGATAATGATCGATGATGGTGACAGGTCTAATATTTCACCCGCAGGGGGCCAACTCTCCAAGTTCTTCACTTCTACAGAAAACAGATAAGTCTCTATGTTCTATATTTGGGGCGGGGGGAAGGCTAGTGTGTGTGTAGCCAGAAAATGACTAAACTCTTACTTTAATGACACTCAGAATGAGTTTGAGGCCCCAGCAAACCCTGATTGCGTTCTTCAGACACATTTTCCCAATAATGGCCACATTCAAAGCTCTTGCCTAACACCTAGCTATGCTACTGCGGACGCCCCTGGAAAGATCTCAACTTGCAATATACTTCCCACAAAGATTAAAACTATGGCCCTTATTTTAAGAGCCCACCAGAAGTAGCCATTTCCATTACCCTGAAGGTAACACATATATACATTTTTCTGCTTTGGGCCAGATTTTTAAAAATCAATCATATTGAGGTAAAATTTATTTACAATAACATCTGTCTATTTCAATTTTTTTTTAAGATTTTTTTTTGGGGGGGAATTGGGGGGATGCGAACAGCACTGGGGAACCGGGGGAAGGGGAACAGACAAGTCGCCGTCTTTTTTTGTTCTTCAGTCTAGTTGCAGAGGACGCCGCCCCACTGGCCCAAGTTGGCACCGTCACGGCGCTCTTCCCGGGCGAGGCAGATCAGTCACCGGCCCCTAAACAGCCGCTCACCGCGGCTGCTGGCCGCTCACGCTGGCTGCTAGCTACATACGGTAGCCCATGGCAACCCACTGCCACAGGGGCTGCAGCCTACGCCGTCACCAGGACTCACGGCAGCCCAGCTCCAGGCTGAGCTGCTGCACAGCATCTCAGCTGTGGAGGGCAGTGTCACTGGCCCTCATATGTGGGATCCGAACCGGGGCCCCCTGGCATCCCAAGCCAGTTCCCAACCATCGTGCCACTCGGCCGGCCCTATTTCAAATTTTGACGAATATATGCACTGTGCAACCATAACCCCAACAAACATATAGTTTATTCAGTTCATTTATATCACACACATAAAAAAAAACTTTCAGTGCCTCTTCATAATCAACCCTCCTACCCCAGGCAACCATTGATCTGATGTCTATAACTGTAGATTAGTTCAGCCCATTCTAGACGTTCATTTAAATGGAATCATAGAGTATATACTCTCTCGTTTTAAAACTTCATCCATGTTTCATATACCAGAAACATATTTCTTTTTATTGCTGAGTATTGTTCTATCAAATATATTGCCGGGGCTGGCTGAGTGGCTTAGTTGGCTAAGAGCTCGCTCAAGAGTGCAAGCTCTAAGCAACAAGCTCGCCGGTTCAATTCCCGGCCTGAGCGGAGCTGCCAATAGGTGGCAGGATGGCTCAGCTGAAAAAAAAAATACATTGCCATATCTGTTTATCAATTAACCTGTTGATGGACATTTTGGTTGTATATAACTTTTGACTACTATAAATAAAATGGCTCTGATCATTTGCAGGCTAGTCTTTTTGTGAACATGTGTTTTAATTTCTCCTGGGACGAATACCTAGGAGCAGAATTGCGAGGTCATTCAAGAAGTGTATGTTCATCTGCATAAGACATTCCCAAACTGCTTTTTCAAAGTGCTTCTGTCATTTTACACCCCTACGAACAACATATGAGCGTTCCAGTTGTTCTCCATCCTTGTCAACACTTGGTAGTTTCAGTCTTTTTAATTTTAGCCATTCTGGTAAGTGTGTAGTGTTGTCACACTGTATTTTTAATTTGCATTTTCTGATGACTAATGATGCTGAGCATCCTGTGTGCCCATTAGACATTCATATTTCTCCTTTGTGAAGGGTCTTGGTCATTTATAAAATTGGGTTGATCATCTTCTTAATATTGTATTGTAAGAGTTCTTTATGTATTCTGAATACAAGCCATTTTCCAAGTAAATGTATTGTCAACATTTCTTGCATTCTGAGGCTTGCTCTTTTTATTTTTATTAGCATTTCTCAAAGAGCAAATCTATAAATTTTGAATTTCAATTTATCAATTTTTTTCAGTGCCTTTTTGGATCACATCTCAGAAATCTTTACCTGCCATAAGTTTGTGAAGATATATTTCTTATGTTTCCTTCTAGAAGTTTCATCATTTTAGCTCTTGCATCTAGATCAATGATACATCTTAAATTAATTTTTGTACATCATATGTGAGGTAGGGTCAGGGTTCATTATTTTCCCCATGTAACTATCTAGTTGCTCCTTCCAATTCTTATTGGCTGAGTGTTGCATTTTGTCAAATGTTTTTTTCTGCACCCCATCACAGAATGAAACAATAACAAATTGAACTGCAGATATAGATTGATAAGAATCACCAGGACTACATACTTGGGAATGGAAAAAGGACTCATTCCTTTTGGTGGGTTTAGTGCCTTCGCGCCTAGAAGTATATAACAGTGTCAGTTGATGGCCCAGCAGCCATTTGCAAATCCCTCTTCCTTACCTCTCATATAATCACTTTTCCAGCCTCTCTTACAGGTAGCAGTGAGCACATAACCTGGTTTAGGCCATTGAACCATAAGAGAAAGTATGCTATAAGATTCCTGGAAAAGAGTTTTTCCTCCCTGATGAAAAGAGAGAGGTCACTTCTCCATCTATCTACCTTTGGAGGCAGTCATTGGAGGATATGATGCCTAAAGAAACACCTGCCACCTTGTGACAATGCTGGAAAGACCAAGAGAACTTCAGAGATGTTGAACATGACTAGGAAACTCATTATATCACGGGATATGGAAATTTAGACTTCTTATTATGGGAGATAATGTCTCTGTTTGTTATGCATGCTACATTAGTTTGTATTTTATTATTTATGAACCATATAGCCCTAAAACCCCTAAACACCAGTGCAGTCGAGAATGGACCTTCTCTAGAGTAAACCAGTTAAGTCTTTTCATCGCCAATTCTCTTCAAACACGAAAATCAGAAGAGACACCGATTCTATAAGGCGCAGAGTCATGGGATGGGACCTATGGAACGTAGTGGGAAGAATGCCCAACCTGGAAGTTCAATGTTTGGGCTCTCATGCTGCCAACCTCCCCGTCGTCTCTAGGCTTCTGTATTTTCTCAAGAGTCCATGCTTCTTCCCTTGTTAGAGCACTCCTTCTGCTTGAAATACTCACCTGTAGCTCCACCTTTTTCTTTGTCTGACTGGTCCCACTCATCCTTCAGCTCTTCCATGTCCCTCAGGCTCTCTTAGCACCCTAAACTTTTCATTGAAGCAGTGATCCCATTTGAAATTAAGCATATGATTTGCTATACCCCATACCCTCCAGTGAGACGTAGGCTTTCTGAGGTTGAGGAACAGATCTGCTTGTTGGGCCCTATGCTCAGCACCTAGTATGGTGCCTGATATATCAGAAATGTTCAGCATATATCTTTGATTAATTAAATAATGGATGGATAGATCGATGGAATGGCACGGCCACCAAGTTGCTGCATGACCTTAGGCAAGTCACTTCCCCTTTACAGATTGTAGCTTTCTCATCTGTCATATAAGGAATTTAAACTAGGTGGAATCTCAGAGTCCCTCCACTGCCAACTTTTTGTCAAATTGAATCCAGATGCTCGGATGTGGCTTTGTTTTTAAATCAGCCCTCCCTCCCCCACCTATCCATTTACTTTCCACCACTGCTGGTGACCCTGCAATTGTCCCAGACTCTCATTCCATAGAAGCATCCCATGGATGACAACTGGAGCCAGTCACCTTGACCACCCCAGGATGCTGGGGGCGGTGGGTTCCAGATGTGGGAAGGCTGCAGTCTCTGATGGTTTCTCGATGATGCCAGGTCCCTACGCCCTGGTCTTGTGATGGGAAGGCAGGAATTTTGGTGGGTTGGCAAGTAATTGTCAGAGGAGGCTGTACCTATATTTGCCTGCATTCTAGCACATCTGTTCATCATCATGCACAAGGCAGATAAGAGGAGTCCTCTTTTCAGATTAAAGATCTCAACCAGTGCAATTTCCTGCAATGCCCATAATGAGCTTTTACATCTGCATAGTGGGTGCTGTTGGGGCTTAACCCTGAGCACCTGATGGCACATGGGAAGCTGTCCTAGAAATCCACAGCCTACATACTTGTGAATTAAATCCCTTTATCATAACCCACAATGGAAGCAAAGGCCAAGGCAAGTTCCATTATTTTTAATTTGTCTTTTTCATCCATTTCCTCAAGGCAGAGTCACCTGCTCGCCTCCCCTGGCAGGAATCACGATAAGAGGTAAACATGTACTAAGCCCTGCTATGCCAAGAGCAGTGCTGCGGACATTTCATACTTTCTAATTCTCACAACAATTCTTGATCATGCAGTCTCACCCCCAGTTGACAGATGAGGAGATTGAGGCTCAGACCTGCCCAAGGTCACTCAAGTGGTGGGTCTGAGATTTGAACTTAGATCTGATCCTCTGAGGCTGCCCGTGTGCACTCCTTCAGGTTGCCTATCCAATGGTAATCTGTGAAAGGGACTAGATAAGGAATCAGAACCAAGCAAGTTGGCGGCCTCCCCTTGCCTGTTCTGACACCCTGCAGGAGAGGCGGCAGTGAACCTCACCTGAGTTCATGGACATCCATCCCAGTTATCCTCATCCTGAAGCCAATTCTCCACCCTGAAATGGTCATATATCCCAGGGATGATGGCATTTTCTTTTAAATATATGAAAAAGGATGTTTAGTATTAAAGGATTGGAGAGAGCAGGGAATGTGAAAATGGGATGCTTAGAGCTGCTGTAACATCTTGGGATGAAGGCTAAGAAAATCACCAAGATGCTACCTCACAGCTTTGATGTTGATTAGCTAACTGCTACTCCTATCCTTCATGACCTATGAGAAAAATCACCTCCCAGGCTTACCTTCCATTAGTCATGAATGACTTACTTTCAGCTGACAGCATTCCTCACTGATACACAATTTAAGCCACAAACCACCTTTAACACAATGGCTTTCCAGGGCGAAGCTCCAACTCCTTAGCCTATATTCAGGGCCCCCATTACCCAAACTTCTGAACTTTCCCCCAGTTCATCTCAGGCAAACACCCAATATACTTTGCTTCTCCCCTGCAAAACCCCCCAAAGCAAATTCCAATTCATGCATTGTCAAGGGATCTTTATCCAGTGGGAATAATAGCCACTATCTGTTCTCTAGCTGCATTCCCAAATTCAAAACAAAACAAAAAACAAACCAACAAAAATCAGAGAGAGTTAGCCTCCTCACATTTCCAGCTCAATAAATGCAATCAAATAATGGGAGATGAAAAATCAAACAGCCAAGCATTCCATCTGAAATGGGAATCTGCAGCCCAGATCTCCTGGTAACACATGCCTCCCACCACCACATCATTACCCAACCCTGCCATTAGGGAAGGCAAACCCTTACTTACAATCAAAATGAACAGAATATGTAACCAGGAGGCAGCTCACTTCCAGGAACGACTGGCAGAGCTCTCCCCATCCCCCAACCTGCCCTGCCAGCCTCCTTTCATCACCAGCACTTGGTCCTGTGTTCGGCAGAGGTCCCCGGTGACGTCAGAGACCTAACATCTCTTTTCCTTTCTGTGTTGTTCTCCTGCCTCCTGGTGTAAGAGAAGTCTCTTTCTCTGGGCATGTTTCTCTTATTCGATGCTAATCTTTGCCTTTCTAGTAAGACTCACCCTGTCTTCAGTGGGACTGCAATGCAGTCAAGATCTCAGGGCCAAAGATTTTATATTTTACAATGACAATGCACATTGTTGGGCATTGTGTGGGGAATAGAGGGAACAAGATCTTCTATTTGGCTTCAAGGTGTATAAATTAGAGCAACCAGCCTGGAGGGCAAGTTGCTAACACGTAGCCAGGTCCCTCACGACGTGTGCGCCCATTGGTCCAGTGAGTCTACCTCCAATGATGTCATCTAAGGACAGACAAGAGATTACACACAAATGTACACATATGGATGCACAATGAAGCATTTATTTTCATAGCAAAGCACTGGGAACAACCGAGATGTTCAACAACATGGAATTGTTAAATTGGTGAAAAGAGTGTGCAACTATTTTTGTGAAGAATAACTAATGCCAAGAAAAATTCATAATAATTCATATAACTGAATAAAACATGCTGAGTGAAACAAGTTAGTAGAATGAGATATGTAACTGGATATCACCTCATCTAAGTATCCATGTACAAAGCACAAAATACACCTTTTGCAAAAATGCACTCAATAACTAACATTTTGGTAGCATTTACTATGTGCAGGGTACCCTAATATCTATATAATGCATTCTAAGTGCATGCATTCATTCACTCCATTATCACAACAACCCTATAAGGTATATAGATTATTATATATATTGTTATTAAAATATTAACTATTATTATTATTATTTATAATACCATTATTATATAAACTGAGGCTCCAAGTCACACAGTTAATCAATACTAGATCTGGGATTCGAAACCAGGAAGTCCAGCTTATTAACTTTATGCAACAACAAAAAAATGTTTACTTTGACTATATCAGAGTGATTGTCAGCAAAGAATGGGAGGGGATGAAGGACAAAAGGGAGCGACAGCAAATCAACAAGATAGGGTGTGGCACAATAGGAAAATGCAACCTTTTTCACATGAGGTCCAAGCAAGGAAGGAAAGAGGGAAGAAGAGGAGAAAGGTGGGAGGGAAGAAGGAAGATGTCTACAGACACAGACACAGATGTAGACATGAACAGGGACATGGGTATGGACCTAGACATAGGTATATTGGGTTGTCGGAAAAGCCATGACGCATTTTTCTATATTTTTCATTGCAAAAATGCATCATGACTTTTCCAACAACCCAATAGCTATAGACATAGATATAGGCATAGCTATGTAAACCCTAGCATGCTCCTGCTTCCAAAGAGGACATGTTGTGCCTCAGGACCCTACATCCTAACCCTGGTCACAGCTGACGAGGTCGGGGCTTAGCACTTCACCCACAGGAGAATAACTCACAGGCTGGCCAGCAATCTCTAACCTCAAAAATGCTCAGAAAGGTTATTCGATTCACTCAGGATCTAGAGAATTTGAACTTAAAAACATGGAAGGAATTTGCCAGTTGGGCAAAAGGAACAAGGGTGTGGGGCTGTGCAGAAGGTGGAACAATCAAACCTCACAGAGGCAAATGAGGGAGACAGAGAGGAAGAAAGAGATAGAGACACAGAAAGAAGCAGACAATGGAGAAGGGGGGGTCCAGGTCCCAGCATTCTGAATCTAAGCCCATTCAACCCTAACAGCAGCCCTCTAAACAAACAAACCAAAAATGGCAAATACCAAATGTTATCTATTTCATTAATTGTACAATGCACCATTATTTTGTGAACCACTAAAGTACACTGCAAAATAATTTATAAGATGCAATCAATTGTACGATGCAACCTGATGTCAGAGATGTTAAAAAGTGGAAAAATGTGCATCTTAGACTAGATGAATTTCTAGGCATCTGACTACTCTTCTCTTATGCTCTTCATGGCAGACATTACTAATCAATCATGACACTGTTTCCAACCAGGTCTAGCTGTGGTCTCAACGCACCACACCAGGAACCACCAACTGAAATGAGACCAATTTGAGAGCCCTGGTCTGGGCCTAGGGTTGCTAGAATGAGATCATGAAGAGGCCATTCCCAGAGTGGGACGGAGGACCATGGAACAAATCTCTACTTCCTGTCCTAGAGAAATAAGTCCATGACTTAAGGATGCCACCTAGAAAATAATTCGATGGCTGTGTCCCATTTTAAATAGCCATCCACCTAATCAGTCTCCTCCCTCCTCAAGGAGATCTCTCAAATGGGCTCTCATGGGTGACTGTCCAGAACCTGGGGATCGTTTCTAGAACATCACATAAAGCACAGATAATTTTACCAAGAGATAATACTCTATTAGCTGTTAGCAATACAAAATTACACACACACACACACACACCTGCCAGGCATAGTCACTCATCTTTGAGGTTTGCCATTGAAGGTCATTTGTCCTCTGCAAACAAGTGCTAGTGGTTGCCTGAGGGCTCAGAAAGTCTTTGGCAGAAAGATTTAAGAGACAGTGGTGTCCACCAAACCTTCACTCTGCTCCCTCATTTCTCAGCCCCCTTACATTTAGGCAGATCCACGTGACTATTTCCGGTGACGGGTGGAAGTGGCCCGTCATGTCCTGTGTGAGGCTCAGAAGAGGTGGCACCTGACTCTGTAGCTATCCCTTCCCCTACCTCAGTGACCAAGGAGCCTTCGTGATGAGGTGGCAGGGCCATAAAAGTGTGGAGGACTCCCCACCGGAAGGACAGGCCCTCCACCGGACTGTGTGAGTGAGAACTAAACCTTGGTTGTGCCAAGCCTCTAATGTAGGGGCTACTGGTTACTGTAGTACAACTCACCTATCTGGACTGATAGTAACGTGACTTCCCTCTGACTCTGAGCTCTGGACACTGCTGGGCGTCAGACATATTTGTGGGAGAGCTGAGCAAATCTCCTTTCAGGGGCTTGAGATGCCTCTGGGAGAGAAAGAAGAATGCTAAGACCCTGTGGCAAGACTCCATTGGTGGAGAAGGGCAATACTGAAGACAGCCGGGTATCGGTCCTTGAATTTACCCTAAGCCTGCCCCTCTCACACTGGAAAGTGACCAGTCCAGGTAACACCTGACCAAAACCTCACAGCCAAAGGGAGAGAATCTGCTTAACAAGAGCTGGGTGGTTGGGAGATGGGAGGTAAAGACGGTGGGATGGGCTTGAGAATTAAAAATGCTTAGGGGTCCCATGGGGAAATAGGGGTGAGGTTTTCCTCCTGGAAAATGGCTGGGCTTCTTACTGCATGGCAGCAGGCTTCCAAGGGGGAACATTCCATGTGTGAAAGCAGATGCTTCCGACGTCTTAAGACGGAGCCTCAGAAATTGCATGGTGGCACTTTTACCACATTGTATGGGTCAAAGGAAATCACAAAACCACTGTTTCCCAATGGGACCTCCCAAGTATTTTTTTTTAAGCTCAAAAAGTCTGTACACAGTCTTCACCGCCCATGTCCCACCACTCCTGCTCTTGTTTAGCAGAGTCCCTTCCTTCAGCTATGAGGTTTCAGTCGATGTCGCCTGGACTGGTCATTTCCCACTGGGAGAAGAGAAGTCATTGTCCCAAGGTTCTCTCCATTTGGCCTTCAGTCTGGCTCTTAGCCCCTCCTACCACCACTATTGACACGCCTCTTAAAACTGTTAATTATATAGACTCTGTACCCTAATTGGCCAATTGGGCTGCAGATTCCATATGTGAATTTCTCTTCTTTTTCTCTCTTTAGTTCTTGAAAACAACATACAAGAAAACCCCAAAAAACTCAGCTTGACCTTGAAAACACAGAACACTTCACCAGTATTGACAATTTGTCTCCATCAACCAGTTAGCACTGGAATGGCGTTCCCGAGGGAATGCGACCCTGAGTGGATGAAGTGGTTAAGCTAAACCGTGAGCCTGGGAGCCGGCACCGGGGCCTCTTCTCTGCCATGAATCTGTGTGGTCTTAGGGGCCACTCATCTGTGACCTCGATGCCTCTGTTTCCCAGCAGAAGTATAAATATCACTGTCCTTTACTGCTTGAGGCTTTTCTCCCCCCGAAACTCAGATGTCGGACTAAAAATATTCGTTCAAATGTGGAAATGAAACCATAAGAAGTCACACGCATACAGAATCACTGGATTATCTCTTCCTGTGTGTGCGTGCGTGTTGTCGAGTCCAAGAGACAGTGACTCATCGTTGGAAGATCAGGGTTCTAATCTGCCTAGGAGATGAACTTCATGCAAGTCACTTGACCTCCCTGGGCTCCAATGTTTCCATGTCTAGAAAGAGGAATGCTGGCCCAGATGAGTGGTTCTCAACCTTGGTGGCACATCAGAGTCATCTTGGAAGATTTTTTTTTAAATGCTGATGCCCACGCCCACCACAGACCCATGACATCTGAATTCCTGGGTGTAGAGCCTGGGCCTTGGAATTTTTAAAAAATTCCTTAAGTGATTCCCAGTGTGCAGCCTGGATTGAGCACCCCTGAATTGGGTGCATGGTTTTAAAACTGTTTAATCAGAGATTCATTTCTTTAAACAAAACTCATACTAGAGACCCTGGAGGTATAGTAAATTCACACACAGTTGTTCTGTTTGAAGCCAGAGAGGGGCCCAAAGTTCTGCCCACTCAGCCTCTCTCTCCCTGTGGTCTTCCAACCCTGGAACCAGCCCCTGGGGCTTGCAACCCTTGGAAACCCTTCCAGGCCCTGGAACCCCAGTGTCCTGCTGAGCATAGCTTAGAAACTGCGGGAGACTAGACAATTTCCGAGATTGTTTAAAGAACTAAACTTCTGAAGTCATGTGAGAACAGTCAACATCTGGAGCATTATCTGGATCATAAATTTCCTCACAAATCTATCGGCTTGATGAAACCTAGTTTCCGCCCTCTATTGTGTCTGGTGGTGGAACCATGGGCCAAACTCAGCTACAGTCGGGAAATTCAGCCAGCTGCTCACTTCCCCGGGTGTTCTCAGCAGCCGTGGGGTTGCCCAGGGTCCATTTCTCTCAGAGAGAAAGGGAAAAGATTCAATCAACAGGGCTTTAGTCTGCATGACAGTAGGCAAGGAAGGTTTCATCAGAAATGCTCCGGGAACTATGCAGCTGGCACCATGAAGGGACGTTTATATGTGTTACACAGGAAGTGCAGGGAATCCATTTCTCAGACTCAACAGGGAGCCCTTTTGTCAGAAATCAGACTCCAATGAGGAAGTCCCAATTCTAGCCCTGAAGAGTTTAAAACAAACTCCCTTTGCCGTGCAAGGTCAGAAAACACAAAGGTGCTAAATACAGCCCTAAGGGAACAGGGCCAGAGTTCCCAAATTAGTACAAAGTGGCAGGTAGCGCACAAAGATATGCAGTCCTTCCTCAGATGACAACAAAAGTCAGCGCGGCCATCAGAGGTTATGGCCAGGACCTGGATGAGGCTATTGAGGCACTCACCCTGCTGACCACATTTAAGGGGCAACCAAAAAAACTCAGTAATCAAAATTTAAAAATATTTTAATGTCATACTTTTTACAAATCTCAACTAATGCCAAAAATTCCATGATGAACAAAAGATGAAAATTTGAAATAGAAGATGATCATCACCCTCATAGTCATCATCCAATAGTTATGATGACTGAGGACTTCCTAGGGTGTAGAGATTTTACCAGTATTTTCTGCATTTAATTTTCACAACCATCCCAAGAAGAAGAAATGTATTACCATTTAACAGGTGAAGAAATCGAGGCCTCGAGAGGATAGTAATGTATCCAAGTGTGAGAGAAGGAAACGTGGGGAGCCCCAGAAAACCATCTTCAGGCCCCAGCTGGGGTGGAAGCCTCCAGGCCAGACAAGTACATAGTCCCCCTGGCCAAGGTTTTCCCCAATTCCTTAGCCAGGAGCAGCTGGACACGAATACCACCAAAGCCAACTACGTAGCATTGATAATGGTCACCTTTAATTGTGATTATGATAACTTTATAGGAAACAGGATACAGTGTTTACACTCTCTTGTGCACTTGGCAAGTCGCTTTGGCTTTATACATCAGTTTGCTCTGTTGTAAAACGATAAGTGGGTCTAATTGATCTCAAAGCATCTTAGGATGTTAAAGAGTCTATTCCCTGGGTGCTAACATCCTCTACGACTGTTCCTGGCCTTGACGGGCAAGTTCCCTCCCTTCGACTGTGAGGCTGCAGCTGGGTATTACCTGGACCTTTTCCTGGGAAGGGAAGTCATTGCCCTAAGGCTGAGGAGAAAACCCTATCAGTTTCACCTTCAGTCTTTTGTAATTTTTCAGGCAATCTTCATAAAGCTTTGTGGCGGAGTAGCCCTCCCACCTTGATCAGCCTGGATTCTGGCTGAATGTTGATTCAAGAGGGTGACTGTCTGACTCCAGCTTCTGCTCCAAAGCAGCACACCACAGATCCCCTGCTGTGCATCCCTCCAGCAGAGACCCAATGGCACAGAAGATGCCGAATGACAGAGAAAGAGACAGAGTGCTGTGCTCAGCCAAAGGGTCCCTCATCACCAAGAAGAGAAGGGGGGCGAAGACACAGAGAGAGTAGGAATTGGCTGTGGAAAGCAGAGAGGTTTCTCCTCCCTCGGATCCTTCCCAAACCCACTTCATTTTATTGTTTGAGGAATTTCCAAGAATCTTGTTAACAGGCCTGACACCTGGGACCTGAATATACACAATTGCTTTGGTACTGGTCTTAAAATGAACGGAAACAGTGAATGCTACTTAGCTCAGAGCCTAAGCCTCGAGTAGCTGAGTTCTGTGCTTGTTGAGAAGGCTTTCGTTGTAAATATCAGAAGCAATCTGGATAGATTAGGGTACATGTGATGGGGCAGTATGGGTGACAGTATCTGCTTTCTCCCCTGGGTACCAGGCTGGACCACATTTTCTAGAATCTCTTACAATTAGACACCATCAACGGCGTACGAGCAAAAGTGATATACTCCCAACCACATCTGGCTTGTCAACATCTCCTATGCACTACTCTTCCTTGTAGGGACCCAGGGGGTCCAGAGCCACAAGATGCAGAGCGCCTGGTCCCTAAATGTTGGCATGGAGCAGAGCACCCTGAGGTTGCTGGGGTCATTGATTATAGCACTTGGTCAGCTCTGACCAATACCCATAACAGGGGGCATTGATTCAAAGGAATCCAGTTAAACAACCGAATATGAGGAAAGGTGGGAATAAGGGTGTATCTGAGGACCTGAGCCACAGGAGTTCATGAATTCACTCTCTGGAATGTTCCATTAAGGCTCTGCTCAGATTATGCTTTTCTCATTTCAAAATTTCAAGTTCCTGGGAAAGAGATTTCAATCGGCTCAGCCTGTCAGCTGACCTGGACAATCAGTTATGGGAAACGGGAGTCAGAATCTTCCAGGCCGAACGGGGCTGCTAAAGCCCAGCTGTGGGTATCAGGGGCTTTTCTTAGAGAAGGGGGGTTATAAACCACCCTGAGAGGCGCCTATCTCCCACAGCTTCACCTGGGGATGAAAGATGTTCGACTGAATCTTTTTTGTCCCCCCACATCTATTCTTCCTTCTGTCTTCTTTCTCTGTGTCCTGAGATTTCACTTAACCTGCCATCAAGACAAAAAGCTTGGAGCCAACCTCAACTCTCTCTCTCCCCCAATCCCCACAGCTGAATGGTCACCAAGAACTCCCACCTAAATGCCTGCCCAATTCATTGCATCTTCAAGGCTCCCTAACTGGTCTCCGTCCTCCAATCACCTCCATGGTCAAGTTCACAAGATGATGACAAAAATGTGTAGCTTCCAGAATAGCACAATGGACTCATCAAGATGGCACAGCAACCAATCAGAACATAAGCCATCAGTGTGGGTATATTGGTGTTTACCAGCCCTGATAATGTTATTTAAAAATGCCTCCAGGATACCTACTGAAACTAAATATACAAGTCTTCTAGGACCCAACACTTCCATTCCTAGGTACATACCCACAGAAATGAATGCATATGTTCACCAAAAGACAGGTATAAGAATGTTCATAGCGTCTTTGTTCATGATAGCCCCAAACTGGAATTCTCCATCAACAGATGAACGGGTAAATGAACTGCGGCATATTCGTACAATAGTCTATTGGGAACAAAAAGAATAAATTACTAATACACACAATAACATAGCTGAATGTTGAGTGAAAGAAGCCAGGTACAACAGAATCATATGTACTGTATGATTCAATGCATACAAAGTTCAAGAACAGGCAAAACTAATCTATGATTTTGATAAAAGTCAGAGTGGTGGTTTCCTCTGGGGAGTTAAGCATTAACCAAAGAGGGGTCCCAGGAAGCCTCTTCTAGGTGCTAGAAATATTCTGTGGCTTGACCTGAGCATATGCATATTTCAAAATTCATTAAAGTGTACCCTTCAGAATTGGTCACTTCATTATATATATGTAATTCTTCAATTAAAAACATAATAAATAATGTTTCTTCCCTGTTCCACCGCCTTCAGTAGTTCCCATTGCCTTCAGGAGAAAGGTTGCTGTCTTTAACAAGGCACAAAAGGTCCTTCACAACTTCACTTTGCTATCTTCATCACCCACATTCCCTCAATACCGAAGTGCTCACAGTTTTCCAAACAAGCTGTGGTCATTGGTGTGTCTGTGTGTTTTCACATGCTGGTTCTTCTGCCTGGGGCCAATCTCTCCTGCCTACTCTGCCCAGCGAATTCTTCATCATTCTCAGCATTCAGTGTGCAACTGTCACCTCCACCTTCCCTGATCCTCCAGCAAAGAGCAGTCACTCCTCCCTTGTGTGCCCACAGGTCTTTATGCACCTATATTTGTTTCTTGCAGTCGCCTTAACAAATTGTCCCAAACTGGGTGGCTTAAAGCAAGAGAAATGTAGTCTCTCATCATTCAAGAGGCCATAAGCCTGAAATCAAGGTGTTAGCTGGGCTATTCTAACCCTGATGGCTAAGGGGGATAATTTGTTCCATGCCTTTCCGTTAGCTTCTGGAGTTGCTGGCAATCCTTGGAGTTCCTTGGCTCGTGTGTGCATCAATCTCTGCCACCACATTCCAGAGCCTTCTTCCCTGTGTCTGTCTCTGCATGCTCTTTTGTGTCTCTTATAAAGACACTCTCATGGAAATTAGGACCCATCCTAATCCAGTATACTGTCACCTCGATCCTTACCTTAAACACCCCTGCAAAGACCCTGTTTCCAAATAAGTCACCTTTTGAAGTTCTGGACAGACATGAATTTGGGGGGAGGGGCACTATTCAACCCACCACACCCCCCTTTTATTGCAGTTCCCATTGGTGATTATTGTGTGTCTGCCTCAGGTGACAGTCACCTCCCTGAGACCGAGGCTATGCTATCTTCGGTCTGTATCCTCAGCCACTTGCACAGTGAGTGCCCTGCAGGCGGAAGTTTCGAGGAAATGTCTATTAAATAGATGATGAATGAATGGTCAGAGCTCACTTCTTTGTAGGTGTCTTCCTTTAAGCCCTTCTAATTGTGACTTCTTTTTACCCAAATTTACTTACCGTAAATGCCTTGTCAAGTTCTCCACCCTGGCTCTGATGGAGTATGTGGAATACAAGAGCAAAGAGAGAACTAAGTTGCTTTCATGACATTATGCTCCCTTTACTTTAGTTGGGTTCCAGGAACCTTCAAAGCCAACAGCCAGAATGATTTAGTGAGTCTCAGGAACTCCACGGCTCTGCCACTGAGGAGCATGATGGGAAATATCAGATCTGTGCGGTTCTGTGTGGGTGGAGGGGCCTGCTGTGAACATTTTCCAGGAAGCAGATGGAGGGCAGAAGCTGGGTGACTTTTTATGAGTGTTTGTTCCAGCTGTTGGTTGGCGATTTGGTTCCTAGAGCAGCTGGAACAAGGCAGCGAGGCCTCAGAATTTCAACCTGCTTTGCAACCTGTTTTGCAACTACCAAGAAATTACATGGCGTGCAGGTTGCATAATCCTTGCAAAGCCAGAATGTCCCCAGAGGCAATGGCAGTCCCCTTAACATGAACACCCAGGCTCACGGGCTTGTGGAGGTACCTGCATCCTAAGGACCTCAGCTCGCCCACATCCCAAGGTCTGCAGGTCCTTTCTGGGAGTCTGCATGGATGCCTCACATGGATTGCCAACCAGCCCTCTCTGTTCTGCTCCGGTCTCCTCACTGATGCCAATTTCCTGTGTAAGCCCCGTCTCCTGGAACTCCCCAAGCTGAGCCACTCTTGACAGGTGGTGAGTTTTTTCAATGTACTGTCCTCCATGCAGAAATAGGGAGGCTTCTTCCTCTAACCTCCTGTGTCCTCCAGGGACCCAGGTTCCATCCATCTTGTTGGGCCACCAGCATATGGCTCCCGCTTCCTGGTTGCTGGGGGAAAAGAGGAAGTAACAGGAAGGCAATTTCCTTAAAAGAAAAAATGCAGAAGCTGCGTGGTTATTTACATTCACATCATCAGTGTGTGAACTTGGTCACATGGCTACATCTAGTTTTGTGGGAGGCTATAGATGGGTGGCCATGGGCCTGATTAAAACTTGGCGGGCTTGATTAACAAAGAAAGAGGGGTGGGGGAGGGCGGCCAGGTGGCTCAGTCGGTTAAAGCACAAGCTCTGAGCAACAGGATTGCCGGTTCAATTCTCACATGGGTCAGTGAGCTGTGCCCTCCACAACTAGATTGAAGGACAGCAACCTGACTTGGAGCTGATAGATCCTGGGGAAAACACACTGTTCCCCCTTAAAAAAATACTTAAAAATAATAAAATAAAGAAAGAGGGGAGCAGGATACCAAGGGGCAATTAGCATCATCTACAGCAGACCCTACACCAGACCTACGCCCAGCAGCAGGTTTTTACACAGATTGAACACAGGGCAGCTTTGGATGTGCTTGCTGAGTGATAATGGGAAACACACACTGTGATCTTGAACGCACTTCTCTCTGGTTCTGGGAAAGGGGAAGAGAGCATCTGTGTCCTGTTTCTTTATAGGAGTCACCAAAATAATGCTCAACATTAGATTGGGACAGGTAGTCTTTTATGCTATTGGAGGGTCATAGTTTGCAACAAACTATACAATTTAGAAAGAGCTATCAAAAATGTAAATGTACAAATTATTTGATCTAGCAATTCAATTTCTAAGAATGTATTCTAGGGCTATGTGAACATAAAAAGCAAAGATATATTGTTTTTAAAATGCATTGCAGCGTCATTTATAACAGCAAAATGCTAAAACTAACCAATGTCCATGAATAGGGGGCAGTTTAATAAAGTATAGTATATCCACACAGTGGAATACTATACAGCCACCAAAAAGAATAAACTATATCTGTATGTACTGACATAGAATAATCTTCAACTATTTTTTTTCTTTTAATTATTTTTATTATGAAATACACATTTTTTAGAATTAGTTTCAGCTGTACAACGCAGTGCAATAGGTATACTTTTTACCCCTCAAAGTGACAACCCTTCTCCCCCAATCCGCTACCCCACTTCCCCCCAATATCATACGTATCTATTACAGTTCCCTTGACTCCACTCCCACACTATACTCCACGTCCCATGACTATATATATGTGTGTGTGTATATATATATATATATATATATATATATTCACTTATAGTTGACATACAATATTATACAACATCAGTTTCAGGTGTACAGTGCAGTGATCAAGCCTCTTCACCATTCTTCAACTATTTTTTAAATTAAAGAATCAGAGGAAGAATAGAGCAAGTAGTATATTTCCATGTGTGTTTTGGGGCGTGAGGGGAGACGCAAGCATGTATGATATTGTCACATCATACAAGGAACTGGCAATGCTGGTAGCTCCAGGAAGAAATACAGAGTCTAGGGTAAAAGGAAGAATTTTCTTCCACTATCTGCCCTTCTTTGTATGTGTTGCTTTGTGCAGCCTTGTGCCATCATCAGTTCTTTTCATTTAAAAAGCTAGACAAATAAGTGACTAAGTAAGTAAGGGGGGTTTAAAGACTTACAAAAGTGAAACCTTCTGTTTCGACAGCTCCCTCCTTGCTGGGATTCACTTGAACCATCACCTACTTACTGGTCTCCCACCAGAGCTTGTCCACAGCCTGGCTAGAGGCCCCCTGGCCAGAAGAGATACTCAGCTCTGGAAACAATCGTGACTCTCCTGTTTACGAAACCTGAATAGAGCAGCCACCCAGCGGATACTTCCCAGATCCCCGGGCCAGCGTCTTCTTTCCCAGCGACGATTGTACTGCTACGCGGTTGTAATTGCAGTGTTTACTGGGTCTCCACAGTCTAATTGGGTCTGTTCTGTCCAGAAAACAGATATTTCAAAGACTTGTCAGGACACAAAACATTCTCTACACTGTGGTTCCACACTTGATAAAGCAACAACAAAACAAAACAAAACAAAGCAGAAAACACAAAACACCAGAAACAAAACACTAAGGGGTAATTGGGATTATATGTACCAAGGTGCCCAGATGGCTTATTTATTTTTTTTTAAAGATTTTGGGGAATTGGGCGATGGGAAAAGTGCTGGGGAATTTGGGGAAGGGGAACAGACAATTTGCTGTCCTTTTGTTCTTCAGTCTAGTTGTGGAGGACGTCGCTTCACTGGCCCAAGTTGGCACCATCATTGCGCTCTTCCCGGGGCAAGGCAGATCAGTCGCCGGCTTCTGGACGGCCGCTCACGGTGGCTGCTGGCTGTTCACGGCAGCTGCTGGCTACACACAGTAGCCCATGGCAACCCACTGCAGCAGGGGCTACAACCTACGCCGTCTCCGGCGACTCATGGCAGCCCAGCTCCAGGTCGAGCTGTTGTTCACCATCTTAGCTGTGGAGGGCAGTGTCACTGGCCCTCATGTGTGGGATCCGAACCTGGGCCCTCTGGCGTCCCAAGCCAGCTCTTAACCAATGTGCCACTCGGCCGGCCCCCGATGGCTTATTTTTAAGTGGGAGATGGTGTTTTCTACTTTCTTCCTTTTGATTATCTGTAGTTTTTAATTTTACCAAAGCGAACACATAGCAAGAACAGGTAGTATGAAAAACAAGGACATTTATTTTTCATCAAGCTATCATTCACATACCATACAATTCACCCATTTAAAGTGTGTGATTCAACGGTTTTTAGTATATTCAGTGACATGTGCAGCTGGCACCACAGTCAATTTTAGAACATTTTCATCACCTCACAAAGAAACCTCACCCCCTTTAGCGGTCACTACCAATTTCCCTGTAACCCTAAGCAACCACAAATCTACTTTCTGTCACTATGCATTTGCCTATTCTGAACATTTCATATTCATGGAATTGTACACAGTATGGCCTTTTGTGTCTGGCTTCTTTCATTAGCAAAACGTTTTCAAGTTTCATCTGTGTCATGGCCTGAATCAGGACTTCATTTCCTTTTGGTTGCCATATAATATTCCATTCAATAGTCACTAATTTCTTTAAATCTCAAAATTTTAACAGTAAAAGTGAAAATAGTCATTCAATCATGTATTTGCCCAGCACCTATTAGCTTCCATACAGATCACACAACTATTTCCCCAAATTCTCACTCTACCTGTGGGGGTTACCAGCTCATCGGGACACCCCCACTCCCAGTTCTCTCTTTCCTGCCTGGCTTTCAGACATGGCAGCTCACATTTCACCTTTAGCTGTGGCTTCTAGTCTAGTTCTCCAAGTAACACGCTGGACCTCAAGACTCAGAACATTAGTGAAAATTCTAGGCAAAACATATCCTGTCTCAGCTGGACTATGGGCATCTTGAAAATAAGAAAACCAATCCTGATTCAGCTCTATAGAGTTTACCTGGTACACACTAGGTTGATTAATATTTGAAGAATGAATGAATGAATGAATGAATGAATGAATGAATGAATGACTTTGTTTTGCTGACTGGAAACAACTAGAAGGCAGAGCCTTGACCTTGCTCATCTCCATAACCCCAGTGTCTTGCACATAACAGGTGTTCAATTAATTCTACTGTACATCTTGGCCATAAGTCACAATTATTTTTTTAAAGAGCTTTGAACTTTCTTTCTCTTAGCTGGATTTTTTTTCCCCTAAAACCCTTTACTTTTTAAAGGATAACATGGTAATACAAGCCAACCCTGGACTATCTGTTTAATCCTCCTCCCTTAAATATTAGCTCAGTGGGAAAAGGAACCTAGCCTCTCTGTATATTTTTCTCTGTGTATACTTTTGGCCAAACGGCTAGAAAAACCAGGACTAAACCAAGATGCTTAGAGATTCTGAGAAAAGATGGGGAGACGCCACCTGCCAGAGGAAGGAAGAGGGGGTGTCAGGAGGGCAAGAACAGATGTGACATATCTCTTCTAGAAGGGCTCTGTCTGAGGATTCGCCAGTCTTACATGTGAACAAGTCTCAATGACAAGCCACTTGCACCTCCATGATCCCAAGGGGAGGACATTTTCCAGCTGGGGCAGCTACTTGGGCTGACCTTGACCTTTCACAGACCCAAAAACCTCTAGCAGAGCCCTTTGTTCTGGATTCTGCTCCAAAGGACACATGGGGCTGGATTGGGTTGACAGTTGCACGACTTGACCAATTTCCTAAAGGTCAATGAATTGTCCACTCATGCTAGGCGGGTTTTATGGTATGTAAATTATACTTCAATAAAGCTGTTAAAAAATAAAACACGGTTATTGGAAAAATTATGTATACATACCTATATACACGTACATATATGTGAGTATGAGTAGATATACACACACATATGTGTATATTACGTAGACACAGATTAATAGGTACATATCTATATAGGCACATACATATATGCAGACAGACATGTACATATCTTTATATGCACATGCACACATACATACATGATTACATATACACACATACATATACATGTGCATATTTAATTTAATGCATAAAGAATGAAGGCCCTTTCCAATGAGCAGAGTCCCAGGCTGACAGGCCAAAGACCTGATTCTAGACCTGGCTCTGCCAATAATGGGCAGAGTGACCCTGAGCATGTCACTTTCTCAGTCTGAACAACATCTGTCCATCTCTCCCTTTTCTCGCTAGAATCGTTTCTTGGTACAGCAGCCAGAGTGACCCTTTGAAAACGTCAGTCCTCTCGTCAAACTCTCCAACAGTTTCTGTGTCTGTCAGAGTAGAAGCCGCAGTTCTTAGGTGATCTTCACAAATCCTTCCAGAGCCCTAGAGCAGTGCTGCCCCATAGAACGTTCTACAATGACGGACTGTTCTAGATCTGCGCTATTCAATATGGCAGCCACCAGCCATGTGTGGCTATTGAGCACTTGGAATTTGGCTAGTGTGGCTAAGGAGTTGATTTCTACCTTAATTTTATTTGAATTGATGTAAATGTCAGGAACGACATGAGACCAATGGCTCCCGGATTGCCTAGCACAGCCCTAGACCACTCTTCCTAACCCCAATTGCTTCTCTGACCTTACCTCCCCTACCTTCCCCCTCATTCTCTCTGCTCCAGCCACATTGGGCCCCTTGCTGCTCTTCTACCTCTCCAGGCATAGTCCTGCCCTAGGGCCTTTGCATCAGCTGTTCCTCCTGTGCAATTTCCTTGTTAATTATGTTTTCCGGGTACTGTCTGTCTCCTCCCCCCTGGAATGTTAGCTCCATGAAAACAGGGACCTCTGCCTTTTTTGTACATTCATGTTCCCCAAGCTTCTAGAATAGTGTTTGGCACGTAGCGAGTGCTCAACAAACATTTGTTGAATAAAAAAGTTGAACAATGACTCCTACTCTGGTTTTACTTGTGGAGAAGAATGGTCTGATCACTCAAGTGCCACGTCCAAGCCCCCCCCATGCTCTTTCTGCTCACAGGATCTCGATTCCCTAACTCTCTCACGGCCAGGCAGATGGAAAGTATTGGACTGAAAGAACAAGCCACCCATTCCGAAGCGCCCTGGCTTTCTGTGACTCACGCAATTTCGAGCTTGACCCAGGGGTAATAACCTGGCCAGAGGGAGGGGTGCAGCCTGCAGAGGTCACCCCGACTTTGGAGGCTGTGTCCCTGCAAAGCCCCTCTCCCCATCCTTTCCCCTCACCCATACTTCCTGGACTCTGCTGCCCGTCCGCATGGACTGGAGAAGCTGAGGCGGTAAATGCGTGTTATTGCAGAATCTTCCAGCTCTTCGCTCGCCACCCACCCTCCACTCGTCTAGGAGAGAAGGCTGGCCCTTTAGTAGGAAGCCATGGGTTTCCGTTCCCAGAAATATACACAGCAAAAGGGAACAAGAATTCATTTCTCCTCCTAGACCAACCCCATCATTGTATGTATTCCCTGGACTGTAGGTTGGTCTAGTTTTTCCTTTAAAACTCTCCGTGAACCTGAATGCTCCCGAAATATAGACGCAGCCTAGACTTTGTCCCCTCCAGAAATTCCGTGTTGCTTTCCTTTGCTTCTGAGCACTTTGTCCACGTAACAATACCCAGATCTCCTGAGATAGGAGGAAGGCTGTTGGCTTCCTGGCTGATAGATCCCCACATCCCCCCCCCCACCCCCTCACTGCAGCTCCGACAACTATTTATAAACGCCAGGCCACTCGCCTCGCTCGAGCAGCACTTTCGTCTTATGGCCAAACTAAATCTGTAAATGGTGGAGAGACATTTAGATTTCTCTTCTGCCCAGCTGACAGTAGGTTTATAGTTTATAATCTGGCCTTTGTAAAAGCATTTGTCAGCCTGGATATTTCATTTTAAGCCCGACCACCCATGCAGAGGGACAGGCAGGAAGCGGCCCTTCACTTGCACCCACGGTCAACTTGGAGGTTGGCTGCAGAATCACAGAATTCAGTCGCATAAGGGGGACTTTTTTGGCATTATCTCCTTCGCATCTCGGCAGCGAAAGCAGCCCTTGTTTATACTAAGCGATTCCTGAATGCTAAATTTGGAAATTCTACGTATTCCTCTAATCCGCCAGGCCCCGAGCAGGATGGGGCCTCCTCGAAGAAGCTACTCCACTCCCCAGGGTTCCTCATTCCTTGAGTCTCCCGGTTGAACCTCCCAGCATGACAGGGAAGGCCTTGAGAACTTGGGGACCAGGCAGCCAGGGGCCCACGCCAGCACCCAAACTAGCACTTCTCCTGTCAGCCAAAGAGGCGCTCCGAGGACGGCCGGCGGTTTTATTTTTAAGTGCCTGTGTCCACATGTATATAATATGGCTCCCTGTGGGCCAGCCCAGCCTGAGCTTTGGCAGGATCTCAGGGCTTTGGTCCGTGGGAGTGGACCTGAGAGGAGGGGGAGGTCTGTGCAAAGAGAGCATTAATTGATAAGGCATCTCAGTAGCCCAAGCTAGCATGATAGCAAAGGAAGGAATGTACTGTAATAAATTACACTGGCGTTTTATCTACGCTGCTTGAAGACATTTTCAGGGGAGGAAATAACACTGTTTCGGGTGACAGATAAAGGAGATAGAGTCAATGATCGTTCATTTACAGAGCACACTCCCATCCTCTTCCCAAATCCTCTACCTGAGCGAAAATGTTGGAATTTGGTTTTGCGCCTTCCTGATGCCTTTCCAACATCCTCTCACATACCAGCTGCCTCCCAGAGGTTGCACCCACCCTCCTTGCTGCCAAGCCCTTCACCACCATAGCTCACACCTCTAGGGGTCTGAACTCTACACATCACCGCCTTCAGGGACTTGAGGAGGATGTGGCTGATGAGGACATGGATGCGTAAAACCAAGGCGGAGCTCCAAGGAGCTTCTTAACTCCCTGCCTTCATATTTCTTCTTGCCCTGGAGCGGGGGCTACTTTTTTGTCCGCCACAAACTAAGCATAGGCACATCCCAAGCTGCTGGACCCACCCAGAGACAGAAGGAAGAAATCATTTATGTGTTTGGAGCATGGGCTATGTGCCAGCGACTCACTAATGTCGGGTCACTTTATCCTGTTTCAGGTTGGGGGTCTGCCAAGCAGAGCCTGAGACAAGGATTCTCACACAAGGAGATGACGTAGGAGGCAATCCCAGGACACACCAGTAGAGGAGTGAGAAAGTGGATAAGGAAGGAAAGGGCGCTTTGTCAAGCAAGTTGCACTGAAGGCCACCAGAGCATAATCCCTCTGGGGAGCTCCATGGAACAGTCTAGAACATGCACCTGAGTTTTCCACCCTAAGGGGACAGGGAGCTGGGGGAGTTACCCACTAACTCACTAACTCCTATCCTCCTTGGCTGGGGGACACTGGTTGGGTGGCATTATTTCACTGACACTGCTGGCCTACTGTAGGCACAAATACAACCAGTTCTTATAGCTGGACTAGGCCCTGGGGCAAAGAAACACAGGGCTGGGCAGTTGGAAGCCAGACTGGCGTTTGTTAAAATATCAAGAGTGAGGGATATGGATGGGCACAGAGAGCCTACGATCACTCAAATAGAAAGGAATGAAGATGGAACCCACACCTACGGGGTCTTACATTGTCAACGGTCATCCCCCTGCCTCACCTATCAGACACGAAACCTGCTTTGTTTGGCATACAGCCCTCTCTCCAAAGCAGACTTTGGTTTTTGTGCATGCCTTATCAACTCAAATAAAGGTCCATCAAAGCTCCTGGTTTCTTATAAGAGACACAGATTTTATTTGGATAGATTTCTCACATGCCACGTTGCAAATACTCTAAGCCCAGAGACTAATGTTAGCCTTGAAATGGCTATAAGGAAATTCTGTTGGGAATATCCAAGCTATATTCAGATTCAATAGAAGTTTATGCCCAAACATATTTAACCCTCTAATAAGTTAAATCTCTAATAAATAGGAGAGTTGTGGAGACAAGTTTTTACGAATAACTGCATGGGTGTTGGGTTAGGCTGAGCACTTACTCATGGAGATGTGTATGGACTTGGCCCAGATCTCCTAGAATAGTAATGACCTGATGCACTCTCTTCCCTAAGAATTGACGACCTAAACTAGAATAGAGATAGAACCCACTAATGTCACCAACAAAAATATTAAAGTTCTGAGAGTGAGGGTACTTACAGAGGGGTGGATACAAAAATGGTTTAAACTCACTTATCTAGTGGAATACAATGGCATTACATTACCATTTGTTTTACAGATATTTACAGATTATTTTACATTTTCAAAACATATAACATTCCTCTTAATCAGAAGATTAATTTAGTTCACAACATAAGTTATACTCCTTGCACTTTTGATGCTAAAAAAGCTCTAAAGGGTTGCCTGCATCCCCAAGGTCATTTGCTAATAATGTTCATATAAACCAACACACTGATTTTGCTGAATGTAACATACAGCTGGCATGTAACCTAGAGATATTTATATGGTGGTTTCTCAAGTTTTTAATTTAACAGTAATTCTTCCTATGAATTCTTATGTAGAATTTCAATATGTGAAACAGATAAACATAATGCTGTTTTGATAGAAATTGGGTAAAGGGTTCTGGTTGAAACCTCTATCCCCCACCCCGCCCAGTGGTATTTGCTCATGCACCCCAAGGACTAAATAAAACAGTATGAAAACCACAAGACCAAATTTTACACCTGATGTGAGAAAAGTAAGGCCAAGAGGCCGGCCGAGCGGCGCGATGGTTAAGAGCTGGCTTGGGACGCCAGAGGGCCCCGGTTCAGATCCCACATATGAGGGCCAGTGACACTGCCCTCCACAGCTAAGAAAGGACAGCAACTTGTCTGTTCCCCTTCCCCCAATTCCCCAATAAAAAAAAAATCTTAAAAAAAAAAAAAAAAGAAAAGTAAGGCCAAGTGATATTAAGTCATTTGGATAACCTAACAGAGCAGGTCTGAAGGCAGACCCAAATCAGAACTCAGCTCTCTTAACTCTGGGCTGCCCCCTCCAGGGCCATAGGAAAGCCAGGAGACTCAGAAGAGACTCCACAAGGCTCTTGCCTTAGCAGTGGGGCTAAAGAGGCCTTAGAATAAAGGCTACTCTGGACCTTCGCTAACAAAGATTAAAAGCAAGCCTCAGAAGGATCAAGCTGATTTTCAAGTAACTTAACCTCCTGCCAAGATAATTTCAACTCTGTTTGGCGGAAGACAACCAAATCCAACAACTCAATAACAAGCATTTGTAATGTTTGGCATCCAATCAAAAATTACTAGATGTGAAAAGCAGTAAAATGTGACCTATAACCCGGGATGAAAATCAGTCAAAAGAAGCAGCCAAAAGTGACAGTAATGTTAGCATCAGCACAGAAGGACTTTAAAGAGCTTTTATAGAATGCTCAAGGATTTAAAGAAAAACATGAACATAATGGAGAAAGAATTGGAAGATATAAAAAAAAGAACCAAATGGAATGTTTAGAGCTGACAATACTGTATCTAAAAATAGAATTTCACTGGAGGGGCTTTACAGAAAATGAAGAAGAGATCATTGAACTTATAGGCACAGCAGTGTAAACCACATAAACCAAAATACAGTGTTATGGGACAAGGTCAAACAGTCTAAAATGCGTCTAATTGAAGTCCCAGAAGGAGGGAATAGAAGAAAGAGAAAGGAGTGAGAAAATAATTGAAGAAACAGTGGCCAAAATCTTTTTCAAACTTGATGGAACTATAAACCTACTGCCCCAAGAAGATCAATGAAACTCAAGCAGGGTAAACAGAAAGAAAACCACACCGAGGCACATCGTGATGAAATTGCTGAAAAACAGGGATACAGAGTAAAACTGAAAAGCCAGAGGAAAAAAGACACGTTGAATTCAGAGGAATAAACATAAGAATACTCACAGACTTATCAGGAAAGGCAGCATCATGGCTGCAGGAAGCTGATCAATAGGGAAGTCCAGCTGAATTAGAAAGCCATAGTTAAGCTTCCGACTGAAAAACTATGCCTCCCCTGCAATGACCTATGAGTATGCCAGGAACGTGTGTGCCTCTCTATTCATGAGATCCACCCCTGTGGTAGGCTAGATCAGTGTTCAACAAATATTCACTCCCTCCCCAATCCCAACCTTCATGGAAGGAATGCATTTCTTTACCGTTTGACTGTAAGCTTGGCTTCATGGTTTGCTTTGGCTAAGACATTAAGCAGACATCATACTAGCAAAGACTTGACATGAGCTGACACAATTGGGTTTTCCCTCTTGCAATCCCTTCTTTGACCATGAAAACAACGTGCCCTGGCTAGCCCAACCCATAGCTTAGAGACAAGCACTGCTGAGCCCACCCTAGATCAGCCAAACCTCAGCAGATGTATGAGCAAGAAATGAATCTTTATCCTTGCAGGTCACTGTATGGCCCTCTTTTCTTTAAAATCCATTCTGAAATTACGTTTGCCTATTCATTCAGTTGTCCAAACGGGTAGCCTAAAGCAAACCGCTTAACCACTCTGGGTCTCAGTTTTCCTCTTCTGTAAAATAGGATGCCAGACTGAATCAGTGGGTTTCAGTATTTTCACCACAAAAGACCTCTTTTATTATTTTTCCACTCAAAGCACATTTGGAAAGGGTTTATCTTACATGAAGAAACTGACTTTGTTAAATTATAATTGATGACTACAAATAGGAAAAATCAAATAAAAGCATATATAACTAGGAGTGAAATGGGTTCAAAGCCCATTGGGAGATATTTAATTCACACAGGCAAAAAAAAAAAAAAACACAAGGAAGGGTACAGTTCCCATGGGATCTTGTAAAATAATGAAATGAGTCTGAGGACTCTTCCAGACCACCTCCCAAGGATCTGTGTTGGGAATTCTCTCAGACATTTATGTCCACAAGTTCCATTCAGCCTAACTGGGTTTGGAGAGAGGTTCCTGCTTTGTCCGGAAGCAGAGAGAAGCTCTTAGCAGGAAGAAAGGCAACAACGGATCTTCATCACCTCTTCCCACCTCTCGGGGTTCGCCTTATAGTCACTTTCCTAAAATGTTGACCATTATCCATACTCTGGCCCTTTAGCTCTCAGGCCAACCTCTTGTCCATGACTTTGGGTTTTCTTTTTTTATTTTATTTATTTTTTAAGCTGAGCCATCCTGCCACCTGTTGGCAGCGGCTGCTCAGCTCGGGCTGGGCATCGAACTGCTGTTGCTCAGAGCTCAAACTCTTGAGCGAGCTCTTAACCAGCTGAGCCATTCGGCCGGCCCCTTGCGTTTTCTTTATTGTCATTAGTTTGGTTTTAAATTTTTGGCCTTCCACTCTTTCCTGTCCCTTATTTTCTGCCCAATATTTGAGCCACTGCCTCCATCTAACAGCTGTCTCAGTGTGGGTCCCCTGAAGGTAGACACAGAGACAAGGACTTGAATGTTCATAGTTTATTTGGGAGGTGACCCGTGGAAGCACAAATGAGTAAGTGGGGAATGAGAAAGGGGAGACAAACCAAGAAAAGGCACATGAACGAGAAGGCTACCATTGCATATAAGAGGATTCAGTGCCACAGGGATCTGCAGATGAACCATGCAGGATGCACTTCAAAGTTGTTTCATGGAAGGATGGGGAACCTGGGGTATTTATCCACCAAATCCCACCCCTCATTGATTGAGGGTTACTCCTGGAGGCATTAAATCACAGCATTGCTGGGCTGCCCTTCAAGTTCCCACAGCACTGGAGAAAGCTGTTAGGCAGAGGCGAGAATAGGTGCAGAGGCTGAGACGAAAGTAGTCAGGGTACCTGGGAACTGCCCAGCACTGGTGGAGGTGGGCTTCAAGATGCGCTATGCAAGGATGCAAGGTGGTGTCGACAGCACCTGCTGCAAAGTAATAATCACTACTAATTATTGACATATGCCAAAAACTGTGCTACGCTCTTCATAGGCATTATGTTATTAAACTCACTAATTCTATATGATAGGTATTACTGTTCTTCCCATTTTATAGATGAAGAAAGTAAGGCTTAGAGAGGTTACGTATCTTGCCCAGAGTCGCCTAACTTGTAACTGACATGGCCAGGACTTGGACTCAAGCCTGGCTCCAGCCTCGTGAGCACCAGACCGTCCTCCTTCCTTTTGGCCATGACTCTGAAGGCTCTGTCAGCTTTGACCTCTGACCCCTGGCACATCTCAGCTTCATTGAAAGCTTCACCTGCTCTCCTCTCAGTCCCACTATCCACCTTTGGTGCTCTTTGCTCATGTTGGGATGCTCACCATTTTAATCCCAGAGCCATGGAGAATACCATGGACTGCCACTGACGGGCCCTGCTCTGATGGACGTACCCAGGCCTGCTACTGCTAACAGAGGCCTTGCAGATGTGTGCAATTAGAGGGCAGGGGAGGGCCCGCATCAGAAAACATAATCCTGCAAAGGATGCCACAAGGGCTTTGTCAAGAATACCAGCCTCATGTGATCGGTGCCCGCGGAGCAGGGCGGGCAACCATCATGTCTCCTGGGACAACACTGAACCCTCCTCTGACCGCATTTAAGAAGAGGTTTGCAAGAAGAACAAAGAGTTAGCGGGCCAGATGACCCGCACAATCCTGGTTGCTTGGTTTGGGTAATTCCAGGACAGACAGTGATTAAACTGCTTATGGTTTTGGCTTTGAACCCACAGAGCTCAAGGCAAAAGGAGAATGATCTAAGAGCCAAGACCATGTGGAACCTTCAAAAAGGGATCTAAAGGCTGTGGCAAAGCCCACCCATTCCCCTAAGCCATCAGTCCTCACTGTCCCGGGGTGCCTCCTGCCTCAGTGATGCTGTGGGAGAAGGGACTCAGGAGTCAGCAAGACCTGAGTTCAAGTCTCTGTCCTGTCATTAACTAGTTGATTTCCTAAGGTCTCCATAACAAAGTTCCCCAAACTGTGTGGCTTGAAGGAACAGAAATTTATTCTCTCACAGTTCTGTCATCCACAAGTTCAAAATCAAGGTGTCAGTACGGCCCCACTCCCTCTGAAAGCTCTGGGGAGGAATCCTTCCTTGCCTCATCCAGTTTCCAGCGTTGCCAGCAATCCTTGGCTTGCAGATGATGAGCTCTAAATGCTGCCTCCACCTGCACATGGCTATCTTGCCTCCATGTCCAAATTTCCCTTTGCTTATAAGGACACCAGTCATTGAATTAGGGCCCACCCAAATTCAGCAAGACCTCATCCCAACTTAATTACATCTGCTAACACCCTATTTTCACATAAAGTCACATTCACAGATACCAGGAGATTAGGACTTGAGCATATCTTTTGGGAGGACACACCTTAACTTGCAAGTGATGTGGCATAGTTCTCTTAACTTCTGTAGACAAAGGCTACTTAAACTGTGTTCAGAGGACCAATGCTGTTCTGCTTAGACAATTATAGCAATTTGATGTGGTTGTGACATCCAATGTTCCCCCAAATCTAGATTTTTTTTTTAAACTTTGAAACCGGATGGCGAGATCCACAGCCCGACTGTTCACGCCTAAATTCTCAGCTCTCACTATCGGCAACCC
>NW_017731369.1:6312913-6325579 GCF_001890085.2 Hipposideros armiger | reverse complement strand
TGTCTTCTCCTACTAGAGCTGACTCTGGTGATCGTTATCCGGAGCCCCCTCCCCCTTTGCATTTGGAAGCCTCAGAGGCATGCCTCTGCCTCCTCAACAAGCCATAATCCTTGCAAATTCTGCATCCTGGTCATCATCTTACCTGTGGAAAATAATTCAACCTTGTCAGGGACCTTCACTGTCAAGAAACTTTAGTGACTAGTTCTTTAGGGAGAGGGCTATGACTAGCTCGTATGACAAATTTTATGCCCCAAATTTGACATCAAGAGGTATCCCATTGATGAACAGAAATGAAACAGCTCTTCAAAGAGAGAGCTGCTTCCTGTGCCATCACCCCATTTTAATTACACAATAACGCAGATAATAATTTAACACATGTTCATGTGATGGTCAGGGAAGAACCCCCCTTCATGGAAGATAGCAAGGAATAACAAGCATCAGTGAAGAAGGAGATGACCTAACAGCTAGAAGGTTGGCTGGCCACCACCCAGATGCCAAAACAGATGAAACTCAGTGGGTCAGTGCAAGATAGTTCCTTAATCATAGCACAGCGAACAATAAGTGTCAGCATGGTCGTGTCATTTCTCCTGAACCAAGTGCCACTGAGTGATGGTGGCTATGCATGCAGCATGCTGTACCACAGCTGATAGACCCAGGACCAAGGGCTCAGCACCCTTTTACAAGAAGCAATAAACAAGGTGAGGTCACCTTGACCTTATTAACTGTCTACATGACCAGCCACAGAAATGGCTCCTTGTCAGTGGATGATGCTAGGGCCAGCTAGCATCTCGGCCTAATGCTCAGTAAGAATGTGCAGTGAGCCTGGGGACCCATGGTGGACTGGTCCTCCCAAAAGAGGCCCCCCCTTCCTCAGCTTAAGAAATAAAATTCGACATACACTACTGCAGCTCCCTTGAATGGGCTTCTCTCTTGAATTGTACTAAATAGTCTCATGCCTGCGCTTATAATTTTACTACATTAATAGGTTCTAATGCCTATTAATAATACATAGTTGAGTTTGACACGATTCTCAACTTCATATAAATAGTATCACACCGGGTGTCTCCTCTGATTCTTTTCACTCAATTCTACGTTATGGAAACCCACCTGTGTTGACGTGTGCAGCTAAAATTCATTTACTCTTTACTGCTGTGCAATATTCTATTATGTGAATGTATGACAATTTATTTTTCCTTCTGCGAGAGGCATATAAGTTGTAACCCTTTGTTTGCTATTACGAGTCATCCTACTAGAAACATCCTTGAACTAGTTTCTTTGTACACACGTAGGGGACTTTGTCTAGGAAATGGTTCTCAAAGTGAAGTCCTCAAACCAGCAACAGCAGCCTCATCTGACAACTTATTAGAAATGCAAATTCTTTGCTCCTCCCCCCCACCACTCACCCACCACCAAGACCCATTCAATCAGCAAACAAATGAATGGGAACAAATGCAGGAATGAGTGAGTGGATGAACAAAGATGCAACCTCAGCCCGCAAGGATCTCCTAAGTGAACAGCAGGGAAAAGACAGCAACAGAAAGTCACAAAGACAGATAACCCAACTAAGAAATGGGCAAATGACCCGAGTAGACATTTCTTCAGAAAAGATATACAAATGGCCAAGAAGCACATAAAAAAGATGCTCAATATTATTACTCACTAGGGAAATGCAAATCAAAACCACAATGAGGTAACACTCGATACCCACTAGAATGGCCATAATCAAAAAGACAGATAACAACAAGTATCAGAGGAGATGGGGAGAAATTGGAACCCTCGTACACTTCTGGTGGGAATGTAATGTTACCCTACCACCCAGCAATTCTACTCTTAAGTATACATACCCAAGAGAAATGAAAACATATGTTCACACAAATAGTTGTTCACAAATGTTCGTAGCAGCCATATTTATAACAGCCACAAGATGGAAACAGCCCAACTGTCCATCAGCTGATGAATGGATAAACCAAATGAGGCCCTATCCACACAACAGAATATTATTCAGCCCTAAAAAGGAATGACGTTCTGACACATGCTACCATGCAGGTGAAACTTGAAAACATCATCCGTGGGAAAGAACCCTACCAGAAAAGATCACATGGTATAAGATTCCCTTATTTGAAATGTCCAGCGTAGCAAATCCATGGAGACAGAAAGTAGGTGGGTGGTTATCCAGGACTGGGAAGAAGGGGGAAGGGGCAGTGACCACTAATGGGTATGGAGTTTCTTTTTGAGGGGATGAAAATGTTCCAAAATTAATTGTGGTGATGGCTGCAGAATTTTGTGAATATGCTAAAAAAACCATTGAATTATACACTTTAATGGAATGAATTCTATGATGTGTGAATTATACGTTAATAAAGAACACACACACACACACATACACGGCAATCACTTTGGAAATGTTCATGAACCACTTTCTTTGTTTTTTGAGCAGCCTGGAGAACAAGTACAGGACACAAGCCTTGAGTCACACACACCTGGATCCTAATTTCCTCCACCATGGATGAGTCATAGCAACCTAGACGAGTGTCTGCTTCTCCACTCTTTGCTTTTCCTCCTTTGCAAAATAAGAGCTAACAACGCCTAGCTCCAATGGCTGCTGGGGGATTTAAATGGGATGCAGCGCAGGCGCTGACCACAGGGTTTTGGCACCTGCCGGTGCGGCCTCAGTGTCATCAGATAACTCCTGAAGTTACCAGTCCCAGGTGAGGACCACTCAGAACCCAGCAAAAGCTGCACCCAAGAGGTTATAACCTGTAAAATCCAGAGTTGGGACAGAGAAGGTGTCAAACCCTGGCCATAAAGCATTTGGGATGAGCTTGAAAGAAGTTCCCGTCCCTATTAACACATTTGTTCCTGGCACAGAGATTGACAGACAACGCTCCTCAAGTCAGAGAGGGTGACAGTGATCCTTCTAAGCCCAAGGACAACTGCGGAGAAAAATGACAAAAGACAGGGGCCATTTCCCTCCAACTTCAAAAGGCCAAATCTGAGCCGGGCCTGGTGCTACCAGGGTCTCTCACCCAACCCCCACCTCAGTTTAGAGGGGAAAAAAAAAATCCTTGGACGGGATCCATCTTTAACTCACTTGCTGTGTCTGAGGCCCAGACACACGCTGTTTAGACAGCCTGTTTCGGTGGGTGGTCAGGCCGGGAGACCCGCGTGCAGAGTTTATAGAAGGTCCTGGCACAAATGAACTGTTGACGACCAATTGGAAGGGCTCAGTGAAATCACAACATGTAAAATATGAAAAGGGGGCCCTTTGCCATGTGGGGGGGTGGGGGTGGGGAGAAAAAAGGAAAGAAAGCCCCATTTGGAAAGAATTCAAGCAGCCACAATAAGGCCACGCACAGAAGTCTCGCCATCAGACAAATGCGCCCTCTGCAAAACTCGGCCCCACTTTCCCTCCCCACCGACACACACGGCCTTTTTTTTTTTTCAAGTTTCATAGATTTAAATAGTTTTTCTGCATCAAATACAAGAAACAGACCGACATTTTCTCATCCCCTGTTATGTGGAAGGCTAATATTTGGCCATTTACGCTCCATTGGAGACCATTTCTGAGAGAACAAGGCCCCTTTCCAGGTTGGTGGCCCGCCCGCCTGAGTAGCCACCCGCACCCACCTTGACAACCAGTGCAGGTCTGAATGGGGAGGGGCCGCCCTTCTGCTGGTTTGGGCACAAAGAGGTTGGCTACGGGATTGGGGAGCTCGGTTCCCCAGCCCATCAAATTGAAAAACTCATCCTGCAGCACCAGCGTTGGTGAAAGATGTGGGAAGGTCCTTTTTGTGGATGTCGGTGCCCAGCAACAGCTGAGGCCGTGAGTGTCAGCGAAATGTAAATTCTAGAATTTGCCCACCGTAGCTTCAGGCTCCTTGTGTTTTAAGAACTAGAGCGTTACAATGGACCTGAAGACTCTGGGGTTCCCTTCCCAGCGCCCCACAGACATATCATTTCCAGGAGTTCGTTTGGTGTTTTTTCTTCCTTGCTCTTGACTACTGCCCTCACATGCATCCAAGAACAATCCGGAGCTTTATTTTACATTTTAAAAGAAGGGTTTCAAAGCATCATATTGACATTTCCTCTTGAAATTTAATTTGCTCCCAAGTCTGTTTTGCAGAGTTTGTCGGTGTGGACACAAAGCATTCTGTGGATGAACTGTGTGCGTTCCCTGCAATGACCAGGGTGCACACCCACTCATTTTCCAGTGAGGTTGGTGGTGGGCAGTTTTGACTGTGGATTCGTGCTGTGAACATTCTCCCACGCACACCCATGCACAGAAAATGCGCATGTGCAACAATTTCTCCAGGAATGGCAAGTGCATGGTGGGGCTAGTTGTCTTCAGTTTTACTCGCTGTTGCCAAACTGCCATGTAAGGAGAGTGCCCTGAGGTCCATTGTTGCCACATAAGCATGCTGCCCGTTGGTCAGTGTTCTGATGAAATTAGGTGTTTGTCACACTTCTAAGTTTTGTCAATACAATGAGTCTGAAAAGTTATCTGATTGTTGTTTAAAGCATCGTTTTCCCCATTAGGGGTGAGAATACATGCCTTTTCAGTGACATGTTAACATTTGGTTCCATCATCTATGCATTGTCTGTTCATATCCTTGCATGCTTTTCTGTTAGGTTGTCTTTTACAATTTATTGATTTGTTTAAAAATGTTTTACAAACTCGGGTAATTACACTACTGCCAAACCCAAGTGCCTAAGATGCTTTCCGTGCTATCCTTAGCACATTTCCGACAGCCATCTGTATAACCCTAGTCATTTACAGATAAGGAAACAGGGGGATGATGGCTGGAGTGACTGTTTGCATACAAGGGCTGTGATGTCACTTGAGGGCAGGAGGCTGGCAGCAGTCATTAAGATGAAAACACCTTCTTCCAGCCTGTGGTGTCCCCCCTTCCCATTGGGTTCATGGTGTATTTGTTAAGGACAAGAGGACTTGGGGTTTTCATTTTAATACAATCAAATTTACCAAACTCTTTTAAGGTCTGTGATATTTGTGTGTTGTTTAAGAAAGCTGTCCTGACTCCAATGCCAGAAAGATATTCTCCTATAATTTCCTCTTGCAGTTTTAACTTTGCCTTCCACAATTAGACATGCATCTAATTTTGTTTCCATAGACATCATTTTATTTTATTTTATTTTATTAGACATCTACCCAGACTTTGGGGATGCACTAATCAATTATGGGTTGATAGGTGCAGCTGTCTGGCAGGCTGAGACTCCGTGTAGGAGCTCAGGTGGTGGTGTGGGAGCTGCCGAAACAGTCATTAGAGGGTGTGTGGGTCACAAAAACATTGAGAACCCTTGATCTGCAACCAAAGTTTATTGCCTTTGAGCTTACTTGGAGGAGAGAAGGTGACAACTGCACAAAATTCTTTAGGTCTCCTTTGGCCCTGTGTATAGACTAATCTGATATCCCACTTGGCAACAGCCCTGTCTCTGCAAGATGCCCCAGTCAAAATGCTCACAGGCACGCAGCTGTGGTTGACACAGGCTCTGCTGGGAAACCCGTCTTTGCTGAGCACTGCTGTGTTACTTCCATTTATCCCCTCATCTCTGCCTGTCTTTGAAGTTTGTAGTTTCTACCTTTACAGATGCTACGTTTACAGATGAGACCCCAAGGCTCAGGGGATGACAAGCCAGAATTCACAGGTAAAGTGGATGCCAACACAAGTGCTCATTCTTGGTCCCAGAATTTACCAAAGAGTGAGATGTCTGCTTCTGGTGGCATGCCATCATTTTTAAGAGGCACCCAGAGAACACCTATTTGTTTCCTCCTCAATCCCCCCCCCACACACACACACACACAACAGTTGGTACCACTCCCTTGCGTGCCTTACATCCTGTATGCCAGGTGGGATCTTTCCCAGAGCATGTGTGCTGTACTGTACCTGGCACAGCATCTATAGAGAGGAGCAATTTGTTGAATGCACCCATGCAGGGGCGGAGGAGAGGTAGGGGATGCTTCCCCAGCTCTCTTAGTCATGGAGGGTTAGGGACTTGAAGCTTGGCCCTCTTACCCACAGACCCACCTGGAAGAGAACTTACTGCCCCTGCACTCTCCGGACCCCAGTTTCCTGCCTGGAGACCCCTGCCACTCTGGGATGGAATCATGGATATCTGTCTCATCACCTGTCACAGAAGGTGGTGAGACGTGAGACCCTCCCAGGACACTGCCAGCTCTGAAGGAGAGAGTGTATGCTCATCTCGCCTGCCCCAGAAGCCCTGGGAGTGCCAGAGCCAGAGTCCGAGGTCACATCCCGGCTGCACAACTTCTTGACCTCATGCGTCTCACTTTCCTTATTTGCAAAATGAGGATACTAAAGGCACCAGCTCCTAGAGGCTGAGGTGAGTTAGTTACGCAGGCACGGCATTCCGTGCCCATTTAATGCTGGCTTTATCATTGCCATGGAGTCACTACAAGGCGCTCTTAGCCTCAGCCTGGCCAGCAGCTATCTAAATCAGAGTGGAGGAGGAGGAGAGGGGACAGAAAGGAAGAAGCTGGTTTGAGGTCTGTGAGAAAGCGGCCCTAGGATCTCCAGTCTGCACGTCAGATGAGAGTTGTAAGTACTCATAGGGGCTGGCAAGGAAATATATGAAACCCCAAGAGGGCCGTGGCCTCTGAATACGTTTTTTCAATACGCAGAGGGAATTCCCAGCTTGATGCTACTGGATCTACTGGATGGGTGATGTTCTTTGTCTCTCCTCCTCACCAAAACCTGGTGCATGACCTTCAGCCAAAAAGCAATGCTACCTTGACACTTTGCTTTTAACATTAGGAAAGGGTCCCAGCCGGTATTGGTTGTTACGGATGAGATGCTCACCGTGTGAATGTGGTCCTGCCGCCACAAAGCAAGCCAGATGCACCTTCTATTTAAGGAGAACTACAGAGCCATCTTAGGGAGGGGAGAGGGAGAGGGAGGTGGAGGGGGCAAGGTTAAGTGTCTAACTTATGAACAAAGTGTAACCTGGGCCACCAGGCCTGGTGGTTGGTTTCCCAGGCAACGAATCTGTCCTGACCACACTGTAGCTAAGCTGGTCACTTAATCAGGTCCCCGCATTGTTTGTGCCGCTTTCATCAACAAAACTTTTTTTTTTTAATTTCAATCATTTTTATGGAAATTTTTTTCCAAAATGACTTGCACATTTCTCAGAGGGTTTGAGACATATTTTGAATTTCTGCAGATGCCTCAGGCCACTGCTGTTAAGTGTGTATCAGTAGGCTTGGCTTCCCAGGACGTGCATGCGCTCTCTCTCTTGGAGGTGTCTTGGTTCATTTCACCAGGAGCGCCCATCATGCCCCCAAGCTGCCGTGGGTGCTGGGGATTCATCGGGGAACAAAACAGACAAGATCCCTGCCCACAGGACACTGACATTCTCAAAGAGAAAGCCAGCAGGAAACGTAAATCCTGTGGTAGTACTGTCGGAAGGAGCTCTGTGCCGCGGAGACAAGACAAAGATGGTGCGATCGGCCATGTTCCTGAGCGTTCCAGGGTATTTGCCTCCATGCTAAATGGTCCCCGCCTGCTGTGCCTTTGGTGATCTTATTATTTTTGATAACATTTTTTTTCTCCTGCTGTTATTCTTGAAAGGGAATTTCTGAGCAACCAACATAAATGGCATTGAGCTCGGTCTGTTGAAGTTCTTTCGCTCACCCACAGGTCCTCACCCGAGGCTGTGGCCCTGCTTTGCACACCAGGCGAATGCGTTTGCTTACCTGATTGTCAATGTCAGTGCATATGAGCAGCTGAAAGGTAAGAGGGCTGCCAGAGGTGGGGATGCAGTCAGCAGTACAAGGCGGAAGCTGGGCTTTTAACCCATTGTGATAGCTCCGTTGATTTTTTTTTTTTTATTATTAGGCAACCGTGTGTTTATTCCAGGACCCATTCAGCTCCAAGTCAAGTAGTTGCTTCAGTCTGGTTGTGGAGGGTGTTTTTCCAGGACCCATCAGCTCCAAATCAAGTAGTTGCTTCAACCTAGTTGTGGAGGGCGCAGCTCCGTGGCCCATGTGGGGATCGAACGGGCAACCTTGGTGTTATGCGCACTGTGCTCTAACCAACTGAGCTAACCATCCGTTGCTTTTCAAATTTGCTTTTAGATACCTGGCTGAATTCTGGAGTAGGAGGTCCTGGCTCTTAGAGTGTGGCTCTATTTCTGCTGCATTCTGCTTCATAGATGGGTTTTGCCGGATTAACCGGGAACCGTACTAGACGAATGTGGCTGATCGAAGAATGCTAGCATGGTGAAAATAACATGGTCTCTGCAAATCTGTCCTGCCCTACTTGACCCACTGGCTGCCCAGGCCTCAGCACCAAGGGGACTGGACTGCACTGTGACCACAGTCCTGAAGCCCCACTGTGTGCTGAGCACTGAAGCTGGCCATCCTGCTTCAACTCTGAGGACCAATTTGTACTCTCTATGGGAGCCCCTCTCCCCATGCCCGGAGCAAGGCAGCCTGGGCAGGGAGGCCAATCTGGGCTCCCGATCTCAGTCACTGTGTGACCTGGGGCAAGCTACTTGACCTCTGTGTTCCCATCTCTAGAGTGGGGATAAAAATAGCCTTTGCTTCATAGAAATGCTGAAAGAGGTTAATGAGTCAATCCATGTAAAATACTTAAAACAGTGCCGGGGACATAATAAGTACCCAACAATTGTTACCTATCATTCTTATTCTTAATATTCAGTTTGGGAGATGTGTGAATCAAGCATTGATAACAGTCCTACAGCTGATAACGTAGCACAATTCCTGGCATATCAAGAATGATTCTTCCACGGGTCTCACACTTTGCCGCACATCAGAATCAACAGTGACCTTTAAAACTCCCAATGTCCCAGCCAAATAGACACCAATTAACCAGAACCTCGGGGCTGGGATCCAGACAGCAGGAGATGGTAAAGCTCGCAAATTATTTCAATGTGCAGCCAGATTGAGGACCCCATGTTAAACTAGACCAGAAGTTCTCAGAGTGGGGTCCCCAGACCCACAGCATCAGAATCGTGTGGCAGCTGGCTAGCAATGCAGATTCTTGGGCCCCAGACCTCCTGAATCAGAAACGCTGGGGGGGGGGAGTTTCTTTCACAGCTCGTGTTATAAAACACAACAAGGTGTTGATGAGAACCTGATAATTCCTTCCACCATGTAAGGACCAGAAGAACGAAGTGAGGTCCGTGCAGGGTGTGGGCCTTGCAGCCCCTCGGCCTCCAGCTTTTGCTGTGGGAGCGTGGGCGGACTGTCCCTCCTACACTGAGCTATCTCTTTTCCTCCCCCCCAGCTCCACACACCCTCACCTCCACCTCCCTCCCAATCTCCGCTGCCTCTTTACACAGCTCACCAGGAAGCAGAGCATATCGCAGCCATTTTTCTCCTGTCTCGGCTCTGCCATGTGGCTGATAAAGGCAGCCCTCTGGTTGTGGAGATTCCCGGCTAATTAGATCCAGACGCAGCCTAATTAGTCAGTTGGCAGGAGGGCCTGGGCCTGTCCTGGGCCTGGCTGCATTTGAGCACTCCTGACGGCCCAGGAGGAGCACGTCTATGCGGGAAAGGGGGCACAGGGCGTGGGTGTGCCCGGAGCCTCTCGGCCCACGGGCTCTGACGATGACTGTTGTGTGTGGAAGCCACCAACGGAGAGCGGATAGGAGCACCTGCTGAGAAGGGGCGCAGCTTAAAACAACTGTGTGTGCTAGAGCTGTCACAGGGGCAGTGGGAGGACCAGTGGGGCCTTTCCTCTCCACTCCACGGGGGAGGGCCTTCTCCCATCAGCCCTTTCTCTTAGCCCATCAACTCAACTGTCTCTGAAACCTCCCAAAGAGGACTGACTGTCCCACAGGCTCCTGGGCCCAGCTGGGTTCTCTGGAAGCCATTAGGCAGAGAGGACCCTCCACTGGACTGTATGGCACTGCTCGGCCTCTGAAGGGCATGTTCCCTCCCCCGGGGCTTGTTCTGGAATGAGAAAGCACGTGTTTTCCTCTGCTCCGTAGAACCTTCCAGATCTGTAGTTCTCAAATTGTAGTGCTGTCAGAAGCACCTGAAGGGCATGTTAATAAGCAGGTTGCCGCCTCCCCCTCTTCCCCCCCACCGCCCCAGTGTTTCTGATTCAGAACATCTGGGCTGTGGCCCAAGAATCTACATTTTCAGCAAGTCCCTAGGAGATGCTGATGCTTCTGGTCCAGGAACCTCTGTTCTAGATTAACCTGGGGTCCCCAACTTGGCTGCACAGAGGAATCATCTGAGAAGGCTTCAGTGTTCCACAACCCTCCACCCTCCATTTTGGAAAATAAGAAAGGGTGTACTTTGGGGTGGCCTCGCTGGTCATTTCTTCCCCTGAGTGGGGAGACACTAAGGACAGGGAAACCAAGAAGTCAGGAGGTTCCTGTGAGGCCCCAGGGACTTGCTGGGGCTCATTACAGTTCTCAGTCACTCTGGGTGGCCTCATCAATCCCATTTTTCAGATGAGGAAACTGAGGCTCTTAAAGTTCAAGGACTCAATTGGGGTCAATCCTCATCAAGCACGCCTGATTCCAAATTGATGTTGTTTCCATGAAGTCCTGTGGCCTCCTTAGGGGCTCTGTGGCCTTGGCTTTGTCCCACCTTGCCTTGATCTTGGGAGAGTGTCTTCCAGAGTGAATACCTGGAGAAGCAATGTCATGCTGGGACATAAGTGGAAAACCCAGAATGAACCCTGGCCCAGCACTGGAGAGGGTCACTTCTTGTTCTCAGAGAGTCCAAGATGGTGATCCCAACTGGTCTGGTGGCCCTCGTCCAAACTGTGATCCTTGTGGTTCTGCCTCTCCAAACATTGGCATCAGAGGTCAACACGTGCATCTCAGCCAGGGTGACAAGAGGGCAAAGAATGTAGAGGATGGTGGGAGGTTAGGCCTGGAAGTGACACCCATCACTTCTACTCATGTTCTATTGATAGAACCAGTGGCCTCCCCTACTATAAGGGCTGCTGGGAAATGTGGTCTAGCTGGGAACCCAAGAAGAAAAGAAAGCTGGTTGTGATAAGCTAGCTGCTCTCCATCACATCTGGTAAAACTGAACTTAAAATAAGGCCAGCTGGATTCCACTCCTAGGTGTATTTGCTCAAAAGAAACAAGAGCATTTCCACAACAGACTTGTCACAAAATGTTCACAACAGCCTTATTCCTAAGAACCCCACACTAGAGACACCCCAATGGCCACCTACAAGTGAAAAGATGAACCAAGAGGGAGGGGTCTGTCCACACAATGGAATACTACTGAGCAATCAAAATGAATGAAGGACTGATACACACAACACAAGGGTGAATCTCAAAAATGTCACACTGAGTGAAAGAAACCAGAAACAAATGAGCACAGTCATATGATTCCACTATATGAAATTCTAGAACGGACAAAATCACTTTCAAGTGACAGAAAGCAGACTGTGGTTGCCTGAGGCAAGGGTGGGGAGATGGGTGGGCTGTAGAGCAGTGGGGATCTTTCTAGGAGGATGGAAACGCTGTATGTCTTCATGGGCGGGGGGCATATGGGTGTATGCATTTGTCAAAATTCATCAATCTGCACACTTAAAATGGGTGCATTGTAGGAAAATTATTCCTCAATAAAACTGATCTACAAAGAAAAATATACATATATATGTGTACAGAGCTACCTTGCTTCATGGGTAGCTGTCCGTATTTTCCACCCCGTACCATGTGAAGCTTCCTGGTGAACCGTCTCATCCCCCATGGCCAGCACCACATCTCATATTTTGCAGCTCACTCAGCAAGTCCTTCTGGAATTAGATGAAAATGATTTAAACTCTCTCAGATAGAGGTAACCAAAGGAACCCCTCCAAATCAGCCAGAGCTGACGGGGGGGCATTCCAGAGCCTGTACACTTCCCCGATATATCTGAAATGACATGGGGGTGGGGGCTTGCTGCTATCTTATAGGACTGCTGGCCCCACACCTGTTCCTTTCAACCAGCTGGAATCCCCTCCCCCAAGTCTCCAGCCCAGGCTAAGGAAGGCCTCTTCATTCCACCCACATCCATCCCCTCCAGGTACCCTGGCTGTGGACTTCTGCTTTTCCTCACATGCCTCCTGACTTTCGGGCTTATTTCCCTTATTTTCCCCCTTTCACCTTGACACCCACACTCAGTTTCCTCTTTTTTCCTATTAGTTTCCAATTTTCACAATAAATCTAATACCTTCTGAGTGCTCACAATGCTCCAGGTGCATTAGATACATGAACACACCAAGTCTTTACAGCTGCCTTCTAAATTCCCCTCTACAGATGGAAAAATGAGGCATGGAGAAGTGGCGGGTCCAGGGTTTGAACCCAGGTTGGCTGGCCTCAGGGAGTGGACACAGACCCAGTAACAGTCCAGTATAATCCCTTAGAGAGCATGTAACCCACAGTATCTCAATACTCACAAAAACCCTGTGACGTATATATTCCATCATCATCCCCACATTACTGAGGAGAAAGCTGTGCCTCATGGAGGTGAAGACATGCCCATAGCTGCACTGCTAGGAAGACAAGCAGATGAGATTTGAACCTGTGACTGCAAAGCCCCTGCCCATACCCCTGGGTTTTCCCTAAGGATAAGGGCTCTGTCTCCCAGTCTCTTCTCACTCCCGGTCCCTCTGGTACAACTATGGCCAGAGCCCAGACCCTAATACCCACCCA
>NW_017731369.1:6275883-6311593 GCF_001890085.2 Hipposideros armiger | reverse complement strand
TGATATCCAGCTGTTAACAAAACAGTAAAGGCTCTTGCCTTATAGACTGTATAGCCCAGTGAGGGAGGAACTCTTTTAAAACATAAAAACAAGAATGAGGAACATATGTAAATTATAAGTGCTATCAAAAGCAAAACGGAAAAAAATGCATTCCCAAAAAATGTTGGCTCTTAGTGGGCAGAGGTGCCTTATTATTCTCCACCAAGTGATACAGCACTTGGTGATCAGTAAATATTTGCTGTAAAACAAATTAAAAAGGACAGAGAAGATCACAATTATTGAGCCCTTGGTGTATGTCAGGTACAGTGCAAAGTGCTTTTTGTATGCGACATCTAAAATCGTCTTCACAATAATCTTTAAGCTAAGTGCTGGTAATATCCACATTTTACTCATCAGAAAATGGAGTCCCAAAGAGGCTAAAGATTTACTTGAGGTCAGCAAACTAGTAGTATGATAGAAATGGGATTTGAGCCCAGGCATTCTGGCTTCAAAGACCCTGTTCTTAATAGTCACATGATTCTGCCTCCATCCATCCATCCATCTATCCACTCAATCATCCTTCCAGTCAGCCAGCCATCTACCCACCCATCCACTCAACCTTCCAGCCATCAATCCACTCATCCATCCCTTCATCCAAACAGTTATCCATCCATCCATCCATCCATCCATCCATCCATCCACTGAGCCATTCAACCAAACTCTACTCAACCAACCATCCATCATCCATCTAAACAAACAGTAATTATTGAGCACCAACTGTGTGCCAGACACTGGAGTTACAGTAATAAACACACCATACGTGCTCCTCATCCTCTTGGAAATTTCAGCCTACAAGAAGAGGCCAATGTGAAAGTTGAACCTTGGAGGATGAGTGGGAGTGAGCCAAGGAGTGTAAACAAAGACACATCTGTTGGTTAGTGGAATTGGCTCCACCTGGAATGAACTGTCCTTGCACATGGAAGCCAGAGCTTGGCCTGAAGTGGCTGAGAATTTGCTCAAAAGTTCTGCCGTGACAGGGCTGACCCAGGAACAAAATTGTGAAATCATGCAGCTTGTCCACAAACCTCTCTCTCTCTGTTTGGAAACTTCCAGCACCCAAACCAGGGGCTCTCACGCTATCCTCTGAATGCCAGAGCCTCCCACTCAGACTTCCTGAGCTCCAGAATTCTCTCTCCCTGATAGCTTACTTGTCCCCTGCTCCAGGACCTCAAGTCCCTGCCTGTGCTCTATGACAATGGGTGTTGATGATCTAATCAGATTACCTTGATCCCTGTTAATACACTAATGATGATCATCTCATTAGAGGAGCAGAAAGTTAGGACACAGAGAAAAGCCCTGTTCTTCAGGAAGTCTTGAGGGGGGATGTATCAAATGGTGACATTTCAGGCACTGTCCTGGATAGCCTTTTTTTTTGTGACATCCAACCTCCATTACTTCTGCTTCACAGAATAGCCTTTTAGTTTCCCCTGGGGAACTACCCCTTCCCCACTCTCACGCCACAAGATTCAGGTGTGAATCTTGTGAATCACCACTCCCTATCTTTAGAGGTGGACACAGAACTCAGGCCCTGACAACCCAAATCACAGTGATTGGTTCAGAGATGTCACATGACCAGGCCAACCAGAGTCAACGGAAGGGTGTCGTTGGAACAACTGAGAATGAAGCATGTTCTTCACATTGACATCACTAAACGGGTGGGCTGTAAGTCCAGAGTTGCCAGAGGCCAGTACATGGAGAAGAACTCCCTGAAAATGAAACCAACCTAGAGCAAAGCAGAACCAAAGGGAAAAGGGAGAGGGGCAGACTCCTACCACATTGTTCAAGGACCTCCTCCATCCTACCGTGCCTGAATCCTGGGATGGAGTTCTTTATATGAGTCATAAAGTCTTTTTTTTTTTAACTTAAATGTGAAGTGAGTGTCTGTCACTTAAAACTGAAAGAATCTCGACTACTATGACATAGGATGAGTCACAGAGGACCACGTATAGGGTCAACCCTAAAGGGATACCTTGTGCTGATTAAAGTCCTGACATCACTTCCTCCAGAAAGGCTCCCTGACCCCGTCTTCTCCCCTCCCAGGTAGATGCTAACCCCCTTTCCAGGGTGGCCTGGAGATGCTGCTCCTAGTAGCTGTGTGGCCCTGGACAAGGCAGTTCCCCTCTCTCAGGCTCCATTTCCTCATCTATGAAGGGTTAGTAAAAACGGCAGCAATAAAAGCACTGCACAGTTTCTCTGGAGAACTCAGTGGGCTGCTGTGGAGAGGCCTGCTCAGAGCTCACCTGCAACCCCGGATGTGCAACTGGGTGAAGCGAAGAGGGCGAGCGAGCCGCTGGGGCCTGAGCAGCTCTGGCCACCACAGTCACGGTGCAGCGGCAGATGCTTCACCACATCCAGGGCCTTTCATTTTCTCAATGAAGCCATGAGTTTGTCGTTATAGTTTTAAATGAGTGAAATTAGGCAACGTGCTGTGCACAGGTCAGCTTCCTCTCCCAAGGTCGAGGAGAGAAACGCGTGCCTGAAAGGGGGCTGGTGGGGCAGGGTCGGGGAAGGATATAACCAAGTGTTAAAGGTGAATTATTTCTGGGAGGCGGGATTTCAGATGATTTTCATGTAATTCCTGATGCCTTTTTGTTTAGTATTTTACCAGTTTTCTGTCATGAAGATATAGTCCTTCTCTAATCAGACCAAAAATGAATTTTATTTTCAAGGAAAGAAGGAATTAAAAACAGAAGTAACCTGGACTTCAAAGTTGGCAGGAGGGACAAAGTTGGCCGCTGATATAATAGAACCAAGGTGGAGGGGATTTTCCTCATGAGGAACACTAAGTTGTTGGCGTTCCCATTGTCCTTTGGAATTTCAGTCCGTTGTACATTATCTAAAATGGCAGTGAACATGAGCTTTTCTTGCTAACACTATAAGAAAAAGTAGGCTGCTAAATCCCAGTGTAGCCTGGGAGACAGAAATAGGCAAGGCCCTCCCAACTAAGATTATGAGTTTTCCAATGATAAATTCTTCTGATATGGAAGGAAACATTTTACCTAAATCTAGATCGCAGACACAGAGCCAAGAGCTCCAAAGCGCGCCATCCTCCAATCAGACACCACTAATTGATCACCGCACTCCCCCCCACTGAGCCCAGGCAGCGTTTCACTATGGTTTCTTGTGAAGCCACCGCAGTAGATTGAGTTGGCCTAGGGGATGAGGCTGGGAGCACCAGGGCCCAAAGCAAGTAGGCCTGTGTCAGGGATCAGGGCAGAGGCACTCAGACCGGAGTCTGCATCAGAATTACCTGGAGAGCTTGTAACAGCCATGTACAGGGTTACCTACCGCTTCAGCAGGTCCAGGTGGGGCCTGAGAACCTCCATTTCCAACAAGTTCTCGGGAGATGTGGATGCTGCCCGCCTGGGACCCCACTTTGAGAATCGCTGGATTAGAGCAAGAAAAACCGAGAAGTAGTTACTCAGTGATTGAGGTTGATTAGAGGCCTGTGGTTCTCAACATTAACTGCATTCAAATCAGCTGGCGAACCTACGGAATAATGAGACCTGATCCCTCACCACCGCCCCTGAGATTCTGACTTAGTTGGTTTGATGGGGGGGAAGGGGGGAGGATGTGAATATTTTTTAAAAAGCTCCTCAAGTGATTCAAATATGCAGCTAGAATTGAAAACCACTGTGATAGACCTTTCTAAGGTATTAGGTTTCTATTGCCTTTTACCTCTTGTTCCTTATAATATCTTTCTTTCCTTTTTATTAATTTGATATACATTAGTTATAATTGTTCATGGCTGTAACTTCAGCTCCTAAGATAGAGCTTGGTGGTGAGCATTTAATCATTACTTGCTGAAGGACTCATTTCTCTGATGAGTGACATAGGCGTCCTAATACGGATATAACAGGAACGACAGGCATGCCTCGTTGTATTGTGCTTCGCTTTATTGAGCTTCACAGGTGTTGTGTTTTTTACAAATTGAAGGCAAGCCCCTCCACCAGCAAAAAGATCACAACTCGCTTTATTTTGATACTCACTTTGTTGTGGTGGCCTGGAACCAAACCTGCAATATCTCCAAGGGATGCCTGTACTGAATCTAATGGGGACTATTTAAATTATAACTACAAAGTCTGAAGAAGGGATATTTAGTCTTATAAATCTAGAATATGCTGTTTGGCCCAAGACCAAGGTGGCTAGATGAATCATACTGAAACCCTTATTATAGTGAATGTAATAAAAGAGGAAGGGAAGGGAAGGTGTTGACTCCAGAGTATCCCCAACTGCGTTTTAAAGTTAAATCTAAAAAGATATATGCACCTCTATGTTCACTGAAGCACTATTTACAATAACCAAGATATGGAAGCAACCTAAGTGTCCATCAATAGATGATTGGATAAAGAATGTGGTTTATACATGCAATGGAATATTACTCAGCCATAAAAAAGAATGAAATTTTACCATTTACGACAACATGGATAAACCTAGGAGGTATTATGCTAAGTGAAATAAGTCAGACAGAGAAAGACAAATACCATGTGATGTCACTTGTATGTGGAATCTAAAAAACAAAATAAATAAACAAAACAGAAACTAACTTATAGATACAAAAAATAAACTGATGGTTGCCAGATAGGAGGGAGTTGGGGGGCTAGATGAAAAATGTGAATGGGTTAAGAAGTACAAATTGCCAGTGATAAAAACAGTCATGGGGATGTAAAGTACAGCATAGGGAATATAGTCGGTAACATTGTAATAACTATGTATGGTCTCAGATGGGTACTAGACTTATCGGGTGATCATTTCCTAAGTTATATAAATGTCTAATCACTATGCTGTATACCTGAAATTAGTATAACCGAAAAAAAAATTTTTTAATTTTTTAAGAGGGGGTAAAAGGATTTAGCTAACTAAAAATACTTTGAGATTTTAAAAAATGTTGTATCATACAGCTACAAGCTGATTGCTTGGTTGAAATGTCCTGCCCCCACCCAATTCCAACATCTACTTCCTCATGCCTTTCTTCACCCACATGCGACTTTTTCTAACTCTGTACAAGTCCTGTGATAACCACCCCCTTGTATAACCCTCCCCGGTCATTTATGTCTTAGGTATCACTTTGAACATCGCACAGATGAGGAAAATGAGGCTCCCCAAGATGACAGTCAGCAAAGCCGGGGTTTGAACTGTGAAGCCCAGGTTCTTACCAAGCCAAAGGAAGCCAGCCCTGCCTCGGCATACAGCCTGAGCTCCAGAAGCCAAAGCCCTCTGTCTGAGGGTGGAGCCTGGTCTGAAAGGCCCTAGCCAGGAAGTCTCCACAACGTCATTCCTGGACCCCGGGGGAAACAGGCCAGCGCAGGGGCGTTGGGCAACACGGATGGGAACCTGCTGCTGGCTGCAGGGACACGAAAGCAGTAGTGCATGGCTTCGCAGATTCAGAGAGCTATTGGATGTGGGACTCGGGCCGGAGAGACTTGCTGTGCTGTCACTTGTAGGCTACGTCCGTTCCAGGACTGCTGTGGGGACCCAAATCCAAGGGGATGGAGGATAGAGCCAAGGTCCCCTGGTGGGAACGTGTCCCTGCAGAGGAGGCAGGAAGAGGGAGCTTGCAAATCCCACAGCCCAGCCCCCAGGCCATACATGATTGCAGGGCTATTTTTAAAAAGATACCAATCTTTGCACAAGGGCCTGGGCATGGCAGGCCCCTCCTCCCAGGGGGCATCTCCTCAGACTGGGGAGAAGGAGGCTGCTCCATCCCAATCACAGTTTCTGGGATTGAGTCGTCTTTCTCTAAATAAGTAAATTAGCTCTAATACCCTTATTTGCTATCAACCTTATAAACCTAACGCAAACCAGATGGGCCTTGTTTCCCGAGCCCCCCACGCTGTATGGCCCAGCCTGCTCAGGTCTGCCTTTGGCTGACTGGCTTCCTTAGCCCCTGCACCCCTCCCTCCTTGTTCCCACATACACAGCCCCTCCAAGAGGAAAGCACGTTTGGATGGCTGCCCATGCAAGGAGTTTCCTGGGGGTGCTCCCAGACCTTCCTGGGACGCGAGCTCAGGAGCTGAACAGAGATCACTCATTTTCAGGGTCAGCCCCAATGGCGCCTTTTGTTCCTCCATCGCATAGCGTATTATCTTGTAATAAAAAAAAGCATTGATGATTTTTCTTCCTTATTGGCAGGAGTTATGTTTTCGTTTCTGAAATGTTAGCAAGGACAGAGACTTTAAAAAAAAGAAAATGTAAAATCACCTATAATCTCTCCGCAGAGATGGTTAACGTTCTGGGAATGATCTTTCATTCAGGCTTTCATCTAGAGTAGAGGTCGGCAAATGTTTTCTGTAAAAGGCCGGATGGTAAATATTTTGGGCTTTGTGGCTCATACCATCGATCTTGCAATTACTGAATTCAGCCGCGGTAGTGCGAAACAGCCATAGACAGTCTGTCAAGGGATGGATGGGCTGTGTACCAATAAAACTTTATTTAAAAAGAAAACAGGCATTGGGCCACATTTAGCCCTCAAGCCATAATTTGCTGACCCCTGGCCTAGAGTAGTGCTGTACAATACAACAAAGTCTGAGCCACATATCCAACATTTTCTGCTAGTCACATTAGAAAAAGTAAAAAGAAATAGGTGAAATTAGGACTCCTAATATATTTTATTTAACCTAATATGTATATATAAAATATTTCACCATGAAACACAATATAAAAAATTATCAATGAGATTTTATACATTTTGGGGGTACCCAGTCTTCAAAATCCAGGACTTATTTATACGCTTACAGCACATCTCAGTTCAGATTAGTCACATCTCAGATGCTTAATGCCACATGTGACTAGTGGCCACTGTATTGGGTGGTGTGACTCTCTACCCCACTTTGCCTCCCACATTTATTTTTACAAGGTGGCATGCTCTACTCGTTACATACGTGGCCAAGATCAATTAATCAATTTGGGTTCTAGTTTCCTCATCTGTCAAGTGAAGATCATAATGCATATCTCATAATGTTGATATAAGAATTAAATGAGAAAATGCCTAAAAGTGTAGCCTGGGGTTTGGCAAACAACAGATATTCAGTAAGTGTAAACTCTGAGGTTTGCTGTTAGCATAAAGGCAAAGCCACAGAAAAGCGTGTTCTTGTCAGCATTCTCACCATTCCCATCACCAACACTGCAAGGGCCTTCTGTGATCGACCATCCAGCCCAACTCCCAATGTTGGGAGAGGCTAGCCCGAGGCCCAGAGACCTTAAGTGACTTATCCAAAGTCACTCGGCCAGAAAGGCCTAGAAGCCATTAGTAATAATGGGTACTGAAGCAATAAAAAATATATCATTTTTTTGTTCATCGAAAACCCGATTTGTTTGAAAATCAATAAATGTAATTTACCACATAAATAGATTATATAGAAAAAAAAACATGATACTCTTAGTTGATGCTTAAAAAGCACTTGACAAAATTCAACATCCATTCGCAACCTAAAAGAAACCCTCAGAAAACTAGAAGGGCATTTCCTTAACCTAATAAAGGGACCTACAGAAAAAACCTACAGTTAACATCAGACTTAATGGTGAGAGACTGAATGTTATTCCTCACATTTTACTGGAAGTCCCAGCCAGTGCAATGAGGCAAGAAAAAGAAATAAAGGGGATACAGATGGGGAAAAAAGATATAAAACTGCCTTATTTGAAGTTTACATGATTATCTATTTAGAAAACCCGAAAGAATCTTAAAAAAAAAAAACTACTAGAATAAATAAGTTTAGCAAAGTCATAGGACACAGGTCAAGATATACAAAGAACACTTAAAACTCAACAATAAGAAAATAAATAAACCTATTTGAAAATGGGCAAAAGATCTAAACAGATACTTCACCAAAAAAGACATATGGATGACAAGTAAGTATATGAAAAAATATTCAACATCATCTGTAATTAGGTAAATAAAAATTAAAACCACAATGAGATATTACAACATGCTTATTATTGGGTCTTTGGAAAAGTCATGACACATGTTTGCAACAGATGGCACTAGTTCATTTTTGGAAGCACTAGAGTCATTCGCATCTATGTTATTGCTATGTCATTTGACAGTTGACAGTTCTAGCTTCATTCTAAAAACAAAAATTGAGCGATTTGGTTGAGTTTTAGAGATTTTACAACAAGTTGAAGATGGAAGACCAAACTGTGCATTTTTGCCATGTTTTACTATTTTACTTTCATAAAGGGAAGAATGCGTGTCAAGCTTGTGAAAAGTTGCATCAAGTTTACGGTGACAATGCGCTACAAGAACGTCAGTGCCAACGATGGTTCATGAAATTCTATGCTGGTGATTTTGATCTCAAAGACGCTCCTCAGTCAGGGAGGCCCACCAAGGTTGATGACGACAAAACAAAGGCATTGATCAAGTCAAACCCACGTTACATGACATGAGAGATTGCAGAAACATTGAACATCCATCATTCAAGCGTTCACGACCACTTGAAGAAGCTGGGACACGTAAGCAAGCTCGATATTTGGGTTCCGCATGAACTCAAAGAAGTTCATTTGATGGCGTGTATAAACATCTGCAATCTGCTCATTCAACGTAAGGAAAATGATCCTTTTTTGAAGCGACTGATAACGTGATGAGAAGTGGATTGTTTACAACAATGTGGTGCGCAAGCAGTCTTGGTCCCAACATGATGATTTGCCTCAAACGGTGTCAAAAGCATTCACCAGAGGAAGGTTATGCTGTCAGTGTGGTGGGATCTTAAAGGTGTCGTGTTTTTCGAGCTCCTACCAAGGAACCAAACAATCAATTTGAATGTGTACTGTTGGCAATTGGACAGTTTAAACGAATCCATCATCCAGAAACGTCCAGAGCTTCTTAATAGTAAAGGAGTTATGTTCCATCGTGACAACGTGAGACCACACACAAGTTTGATCACCTGTCAAAAATTATTGGAGCTTGGATGGGATGTGTTGCCACACCCACCATACTCGCCTGACCTTGCACCATCAGACTTCCATTTGTTTCGCTCTCTTCAAAACTCCTTGCGTGGTAATAACGTTCAATTCAGATGAGGCTGTAAATCAGCACCTTGTTCAGTTTTTCAAAAATAAAGACAGGTCCTTCTATGAATGAGAAATTATGAAGCTCACTGAAAGATGGCAAAAGGTTATCGAACAAAACGGGTACTATATCATTGATTGATATTTGTTCTTTATATAAATAAATGACCTTTGAAAAACATAGACAAAATACGTCATGACTTTTCCGAAGACCCAGTAGAAATGCTAAAATCCAAAAACCTGGCAGGAGTTCCCATTCCTTGCTAGGACCACAAAATGGTAGAGTCACCCTGAAAACAGTTTGACAGCTTCTTAGAAAGTTAAACATACACTCACTATACAACCTAGCAATCCTATTCCTAGGTATTTACTCAGGTGAATTGAAAACCCATGTTCACACAAAAATTGTTTATGTAAATGTTCATAGCAACTTTATTTACCCAAACCTGGAAGCAACAAAGATGTCCTTCAACGGGCAAGTAGATAAACAAACTATCATATCCGTACAGTGGAATACCACTCAGGAATAAAAAGGAATGTGCTATTGATTAATGCGACAACATGAATTCATCGTCAATATATTTTGCTAAGTTAAAGAAATCAGACTCAAAAGACTACATATTATCTATTCTGTTTATATGACAGTCTGGAAAAGCAAAAAAACTATAAGATGGAAAATAGATAAGTAGTTGTCAGGAATTGGGGAAGGAGAGAATAATTACAAAGGAGATACTAACGAGAATTCTGTGGTTGTTTGGAACTGTTCTGTATGGCACTGGGTGATGGATCCAACAAAAGACATTAATGGAAAAATGGGTGAAATCTGAACAAAGCCTGTAGTTTAGTTAATAGTAATATACCAGTGTTAATTCCTTAGTTTTGACAAATGTCCTGTGGCTGTGGAAGATGAAAACTTTAGGGGAATCTGCGTGAAAGGCATACAGGAACTCTCTATATTATCTTTGCAACTTTCTGTAAATCTAAAGTTACTCCAAGATAAAAAGACCCCCCTGCCCTTTTTGTTAAGCCAGTGAGTTTGTTAGTCATTCTTTTCATTTTCCAATCTCCACATCAATCTAGTCAATTCTAGTTTTCAGTAAGTTTTCACAGGTCCCGCCTCCCTTGTTCTCATCCACACATGGCAACAAGGCTTGGTGGTTTGAGGCACAGAAGAGTGAAATTAGGGCAGATCTAAATCTTCCCATTTGCAGAGGAGGAACTGAGATGCCCAGAGAAGGTAAGGGACTTGTCTATCGTCACAGAGGATGTCAGTGTGGGCACTGCTTTCTAATTCTTGGTTGGTCCTCCATCCCCCATAGTGTTCACTAACCACTTATTTTTAAAATGCTGTGGTGGACTTGTACAGTGTTTCCAAAGCAAGTGTGGTGGTCATCAGTGTTCTTCGCCCATTTCCAGTCCTCTTCCCTGTGGCACATGGAAGGCATGGGAAAGGTAAAGTTGCGCTTCTGCCCCCTTGTGGTTGGATGGGTCATGTGACTAGTTCTGGCCAATAAGTTCTGAGCAGAAGTGACGTGTGTCATTCCAGGCCAGAACATCTAATTAGATGTGAGACCCTGCAGAGCTCCCACTTCCCTCTAGCCTGGGCACTGGCAACAGTGCTAGGGGTGGCTTCTCTGACAGCCTGGATCTCTGAGTGCCCACAATGAGAAGAACCCCTGTCCTGTCCTGCATTGGGCACATAGGGTGAATAAGAGATGAGCCTTGTTTGTATTGGGGGTTACTTATTACTGCAGCATAACCTAGCTTATCCTGACCAATCCAGTAAGAGTAGCATGTTACTAGGTGTTCAGTCCAAAAAATAAAGAGGGGGCATTCCATGTTAAATCCACTAGAAAAAATTGGATTAAACACATTTGATCCCTGTTTTTCTCCCATTATCTGTACAGGTAGGCCCACTCCTAACCCAGCCTTTCTGGGTGAGGTAGAGGCATGCCCAGAAATGCCAGCTGCCCATGGCTGCAATGACTGTGCTCCTAAGTCAGGAGAGAGCATGCTTCACCCCATCTTGGGTTCCCCCAGGCAGTGATAATGGTGAGCACAGCAAATAAGACAACGTGGGGACACAATGCATTGGTTTACTATTGACACTGACATCAGCATGGCCAGGGGGAGAGATGGCAGGTCTACTGCGTAACCAGAGTTCCTCTGAACTTACTCTTCACCTAGGACATAAATACCTCCCTCAAGGGGAGGCTAACCAGACCCCCTGTGTCTCCCCTCTAATCCATTCATGTCATTGCCATGGAGGTCTGCCAAGTAAATACTGGAGCCATGAAGTGGGGTCCCACTGGCAGGCAGCTAGGTGCAGGGAAACCAGTGTTTCAGAGGTTCCTGAACCCCAGGCTCCACCTTGAGGGACTCCCTGGGTCGTGGCACAGCCACTACTGCAGCCAAGAGACGTGAAACTCACCCCAGCTCGGTCCTGTTTGGTTTGTCTCTATGGAGTCCTGCTATCTCTGCAGGTTCTCCTGAATTTATAAAAATTACTTATAACCAACTCATTCTAGTTCTCCCGACTCATCTTGAAACGTCCCACCCCAAATATTCCTTGGATGAATGTCATCAGTTCCAAGTATGGGTTTCGAAGTTTCCTTGACACTGGACTTCTCAGAGCCTTGCTGAGCTGAGGACACAGCACTCTACGGGGAGGGGGGGCGGGTAAATAAAGTATGCAGTTTGCTCAAGCTTACCTGGCTGCAACCCAGGTTTTTCCACAAAGCCTATTACAGGCTGTAAAGGCTTGCTGTGTGGCCTTCCTCACAAACATCCTCCGTCCTCCGTGAGCTCTCCCAGCTGCCCTCTAGGCGGGTCTTGTTATCTGTCCCATTTTGCAGGTGAGAAAACCAAGACTTGGAGAAGTTAAGAGGTTTTGTTTGGTCAAGGCCACAGTGAGCAAACAGGAGCAGATTCTGACACAGGCATCAGGGCTCCATTTGCCCACCCAGGTCCTAGCCCACCTGCCTTTTGGGGTACCATCCCATGCCAGCATTACAAAGAGCTTTCAGCCACCCAGGGCCCCTCCTGCCCTCAGTTGCCCAGACCCAGCAGGCCTGGTACTGGGTCACCTCCATCCCCCCCTCACCCCCGCCCCACCATGCTTTCAGACCCCTTCCAGCACGAGACTCGCATCGCTAGGCCTGAGTGCTGCCCAGGCCCTAAGTACCCTACCTCCCTGACACCAGCACTCTAGAGGTCCTGAGGGGTTGCATGCTCTGGGAAGCTGGCCTGATATCAAACTTGGTAGAGGCCTTTTTGGTAAAATGAGAGTCAGAGTCAGGTCCTCCAGTGGAATGGCCAGAGGTCCCACTCGTGGCAGCATCCCTGAGGGCTGATGAAAGGCTGGGGGCAATAGGCAGACTTGGGGTGGGAGGCCAGCATCCATTCTGCAGCTGGATCTGGGCTTGTCATGTCCACGGACAGCCTGACCCTCTGTGTTTGCTCTAAGGCCTCAGAAGTTCTGATGTTCCTATCAGTCTCTAGTGTCCTGGTAAGACAGGCCACCTGAGGCTGTGGCCTCATCTGGGCCCCAGCACTATTCCTGGGCTGAGAGCACCCCAGGGGAGTCTCACCCACAGAAACCTGCAAAGACCCTCAATAGTTCCCCTCTCACCAGCCTACCTGGAGGGATCCCCATCAGACCTATTCTAGAAACACACCGCCATGTAGGCGAGAGGAGAGAAGGAAGTAGGGGACTGAGTTCATGAACAGAGATGGGATTCTCTAGACGGAGAAAGTTGGAAATGAGCAAATAATCATCGGTTTTCCTTAACTGTAAAATGGGGCTGGCAGGGGCGGTGACCCTTACCTCCGAGGTTTATTATTGAAGACAAAGAAGGTCATATGTGTATACACAGCCCTTAGAAGAAAACGGGGCTCAGAGGTACTCTACACTTGACCCTGGTGGCAATTAGTACTGCTGTAACTATGCCTATTGTAACAATTATAGCATCATCATAATAACAACATGCCCAGCCCACATTGTGAAAGACACTTTCTCTAGCACCCTCTCCCTGAACCCACAATTTCAAAAGAGGAAACCGAGGCCCCGAAAGTTGAGCTGCTCACTTGGTGTCTCACCTCGTCTGCCCAACCCTGGCCCCTCTGCCCGTTGCTGCCTCTTAACCATTGCACAATTGTGCTTTATGGAGGAGGAGGCATTCCAGGGAAATCTGTCCACATCCTGTGGCATGCTGAGGAGGACACCCTGAGACAAGGCAGCTCGTGGGTGAACTGTCAGCCTCCCCAGGCCTCCAGCTCCATCCATTTGCCACCACGTGACCTCAGACAGCAGCTTCAATACCCACAGACTCGGTTTCCCCGTCTTGCTCACAAAGGAGTATTAAGAGTTTGGACAAAGAGTGCTTAGCCCGTGTACTGATGCCCCCCACATCCTAACCACGGGACCTCTACCTTATTTGAAAAAAGGGTCTTTGTAGATGTGATTCAGTTAAGGACCTTGAGTTTATTGTGGAATATTTGGGTGGGCCCAAAATCCAATGGCAGGTGTCCTTATAAGAGAAGAACAGAGGGAGGTTTGAGACTCAGACACAGAGGAGAGGTGGTGTGAGGATGGAGGCAGAGACCGGAGGGATGCGGCCACAAGCCAGGGAACACCTGGAGCCCCCAGGAGCTGGAAAAGTCAGGAAGGAACCTCCCCTAGAGCCTTCAAAGAGAGCAAGCCCCTCCCCACACTTGGAGTGCAGACTCCTGCCTTCCTGAACTGTGAGAGAATACATTTCTGTCGTTGTAAGGCCCCAGCCTTGGTACAGCAGCCCAGCCATAGGATACGCAAAAGGTCCAGTTCCCAGCACCTGGTTCATGCTCAGTAAACAGCCGCTGTTCCTTATTCAACAGGTTTATCTCCCGCATCTGCCACAGGCCCCCTGGACTGGCACTGGGGACACACCATTGACTATTGTGAGCATTTTAATGAATAACACTGTACAGTATATTATTCTCATCCTTGGGCCTTTTCACTGAACAGTCTCATGGCACTGTGTCTTACAACACAACAAAGTTGAACCCCATGCCAGCACAGTAGGGAGGGGACGCCAAAGCCCTACACCTCTCTGCCTGGGTGCCTCCTCCACCTTAGTCCTGGGACCTTGACACGGGTTGCAGGCTCCTCCAACCTGGGATTCAATGGGCGATCCTTCAACTTGCAACACAAAGGCCTCAGCCCCAGGAAACATGAGCCCTTCTTACACACTGTGCCCACAGTCAGAGGATGTTTGAAATCTCAGGATGGGTTCCCTGCCCTGTAAGCCTGGGTCTCTGGGTCCACGGAGAATTCTGAGGCTGCCAGCTCCCGATTTAGGATTCCAAGCTGCCCCTTCAAACTAGAGAGCTCAGGGACCCTGAGGCCTTTGCGATCACACAACAGCCTCATTAATGAGGTAGAAACCAGAACTGAGAGGTGACTGGCTCCCATCACTGTTCCCACTAAAACCCTGTAGGTACTCACACACCCCAGAACCCAACAGAGCCAGGCTGCTGGGGTCAGCGACTCCGCCTCCTGGGCTGAACTTTCCTGGTCTGTAAAATGAACGTTGTAGGAGCACTTCACACGCAAAGTGCCTGCACGTTGGATAATAAACGGTAGCTAGTATTATAGTTGTCATCTGCATTAAGTCGTGAAGTCTGCAAGGTGGATACCAGCAATCTGTTCGAATTAGGGACATCCTGATTCCAAGTACAGGCTCCATCAGCTTTTTCCTCCCAGAGAAAAGTTGAGTCAACCCCCCCCCCCAGGATCTGAGCCCTGTGATCACAGGAAGGTGACTTCAGTGGGAGCTGGCCTGGCGTGGCTGAGTCCTCCTGAGGGCCGCCTGCCACCAAGCCCGGTGGTGACTTAATCCATCCCACATGGAGCCAAGGCAGGCGCTGACCTTTGCCCATTAACCCCAAGCCCTGGCTGCCCCAACAGAGAACTACCGTCTGTCCCCGATAACCTCCCCGACATAATTCAACTGGCCTCTCGCAGGCTGCAGAGATGGGCTGATAACACCGCCCGTACTGGGGTCAAGTTAGCAGGGCACGGCTGACAGCCCTCACTGCCTATTAAAAACAAAACACCCCACATTGCCGGGCCCCTTGGAACAGATACCACTGCACTCTGAAATGCTTTTGCTCTGGAAACCTGGAGGGAATAACACAGGCTGTGCAGGGCCTGAGAGGCTCCATCCTGGCAGACAACAACAGCCAGATCCTCCCCCAGAAGAAGTCGATCGTGCGACCATAAAAGCTCCTAAGCCTTGGGATGTCAGTGAGGAGAAACAACCACGGTGCTTGCCTCATTCCGTTTTTTCAGATACAAGTTGTGAAAATGGACCCGGGAGTCATCAGGCCCCGAAGCTCTTTGGCATGACGATGGATGCCACATTGCAGGGGTCCTGGAGCTCACCTGAGAGATGACCTGTGAGTGCAGACTTTGCTTCCCTGGTGGGAGCAGAACCCTTCCCCAGAGAGCTCTGCAGTCCACCAGGCCTGGGTCCAAGTCTAAGCTCTACCACTTCCTACCTGAGCAACCCTGGGCAAGTCACGTATCTTCTCTTGGCCTCGGTTTCTCATCTGTAGGATGGGGGCAAGAACAGGGCTATGGTAAGGATTCCAGAAGCTTCTAGCACAGTAGCTAACAGGTTGTAATGGTTTAATCAGTAGCATCTCCCACTTGTCCTGGCTTCAATGTCAAGTTAATGTCTCCTCACTAGGCAGGCAGGCAAGTCAAGATGAGACACATGAACCCCAGCTAATCCCTGAGGCTTCTATTCCTGCAGGCGAGTCTTGCATTCATGATGCTGTAGGAACAAGGTCTTCACCCCCATCCCTGCCCCGACTCCCCCCATCTGGGCCCAGGCTCCTCCCCTGTAAAAAGCAGTCAACCCACATGTCCTCTGAGACTCTTCCACCCTGAGATGACCCTGCATGTGACCCTCCCCTGCCCTTTCTGGGAAACTCAGACCTGGAGAGAAAAGCGTGCAGCCCCCAGGCATGAATCAAAGCCCCAAAGTTCCCATGGACATGGTGGAGGAGCCATCTCGGGGTGAGAGTGGCGCCCGCCTCTGGGAGTCCTGGTGTTCTAGCCAGTTCACCAGGCCGGTCCCCGAGACTGGTGCAAATACAGGCAAAGCGTGAGCCACAACTCACTGACCATCCCGTGTGCCCCTGTAGGTGGAGAGAGTTCACCCCGGGGCCCGGCCATTGAGAACCAGTCATGTCTTGAAAATCTGGATGTGGGAAGTGCTGTGAAAAGCAACTGAAGATGTAGAAGTGGCTTTGGAACTGGGGAGTGGGTTGAGGCTGGGTGAAGTTTGAGAAGCATGATAGGAAAAGCTGAGATTGCCTTGAGCTGACTGTTGAAGGAAATATGGGTTTCCAGGGGCCGCTGGGGAGGGCGCAGGAGGAAGTGGAGAGCGCTGTGGAGACTGCCTATCTCGTCTTAGAAAATACCTGAATCTGTACGCAGGCTGTTCATATCTGTGGAGCCCACAGCCTGCCCTGCACGGGGTGCCCTCTAGAGCTGAAAAAGCATGAGATGAAGGAAGGAAGGAGGAATGAGATCATGGAAGTCAAAGTGCTGTGAACACATAAAACCATACACAGCACAGTCTCCAGTTCAGATACACGCCCTGCAGGAAGCTGGCAGAGGAGGTTGTACTTGGCTCAGGCTGGTTCTGAAAAAGAGGGGACAGGGCCGATTTTTCTTCTGAACCTACTTTGCCAGCCTGGATTGAGGAGTTTCGAGACAAAGTGTGGCCCCCAGACCAGCAGCTGCAGCATCACCTGGGAGCTTTTGAGAAATACAGATTCTTGGGACCCACCCAAACCCACAATGAGACTCTAGGGGGTGGGGGGCCGGCCGATCTGTGTTTCAACAGCCCTCCCAGGGTGCTGACATGCTTTAACTGCTGAGACCCTGTGCTTCAGGGTGGGAAACATGGGGGAGTTCAGGGCTCCTTAGTCCCGTATATCTGCTCTCGTCCTTGTGATGGGTTGGGTTTTCTTTTTCTCTATATATAGTTATAACACCTTTAACAACAGCCAAATGTATATACTTAAGCATATACACCAATACATATATTTAAATATAAATATATAGGAATATGTATTTACAAATTCAATAGGCACAAGATTTCTTCAGAAACGGTCTCTTGTTTGGCAGCTCCACTTGTGAGTGGTATCTTCAAAAAATGCTGAATGGGGATGTTATTTTTCAGAAGCTACACATTCATTTATCTTTGCTTTTTTTATAATACTGTATTGAAGTATAAAGTACATACAGAAAATTTCATTAATCATGAGCACATAGATCGAATCAATTAATTTTCATAAAGCAAACACACTTGGGTAGCCGGTCCCCCAGACCAGGACACCGAAGGTGGCTCATGGGTCCCTGATGCCCCCTTGGCCCCTCCCAGTCACTGCTGTCCAGCAAGAACTGCAATCCTCTTCAATGGCCTCGTTTTTGCCCCCCCTTGTTTGTATATGTCATACAAACAAGAAAAGTGGAAGGAAATACATCAAAGTTCTGATTTTTCCCATATGACTGTTTAGATGCAGCTACACCAACATCCAGCATAAAGTTATTGCAAAAGATTATCTGCCCCTCCCCACGCTTTGCTGGGCAACCACTCTGTCATTGTGACTCAGGACCCCAAGTCTGGGCAGCCCTTCTCTCCCTCTTGCCAGTGCTCTATGTGCACAGGGGTCCCCTCTATTTGGGGACCCCTGTCCCGATTAAGAGGATGTGGTTGGGGTTTAAATCCCATCTCCACCTCTCAGCAGCTGGGTGCCTTGGTACATCACAACTTTCCTAAGCCTCAGTTTTCTCACCTGCAAAATGGGCATCATAATAGGCGCGCGCGCACGCCCCGCCCCCCCAACTTCCAGGTGGCTGTGAAGATGAATAAAATGAGCTGGGGTGGAAGACCATGCAACCCAGGACTGGCGTCCCCTCCTGGCAGCTGGCCCTGGGAGCTGGGGCATCTTTGCTTTCTCAGATCCCTGGCTCCATCAGCTGTATCATGGGCTCAGTGACAATCACCCTTATAGGGCTAGAGTGAAGAATGGTATTTGCAAAGGGTCTGATGCATAGTGGTAAGTCTTGCCACCACTATTTGTTATTGTTTTTATTTTTATTATCACCGTCATCTACCTGGCTGAGGAGGTTCATCTCCTTGAGGCAGGTGGAGGTCACCCAAAGGGCAGCTGGGGAGGTCTGGCCCCCTGCCCCCACCTGAGAGATAAAGTCCAACACAGACCATCTGGGCCAGAACATCTCAGTCATGGCCTCTATGAGAGCAGATGTGTCATCAGCCAGAGGCCAGCCCCCTAGGCTGCAGATAACCCAGAGACCCCTCAGGGATGGAGCTCACCCATGGAGGGGCTGGGAGACTCCCTCTGTGCAGGAGTCACCATCCCTTTCTCCCCTCACCCTGCCTTCAGCTGGCCGCCACCAGGCACCAGGAGGTGCTCAAAGACACTTGACACTTGTTTGGTGAGTGAGCAGAGGCGTGCTGGGTCCCCTTGGCCACTAGCACATTATAAATCAACCACGCCCCCGGATCACCCCATCTTCCCTCTTCCTAGGACATTGGCACTTGGGAATTCCACTGTGTTTTAATATGAGCCAAATTTGTGGCCCAACAACTCAACACCTAACAATGTGTTCGTGGGAATTCTTCCACCAGGAAACAAGGTTGTGTGTTCCCTGTTGCCCATCTCAACGTTATTTAAGATGCAAAAAAATGGCCTGGACACAACACAAGTCTTACAGTAATTATGGTGGTAATCTTGCCCATTACCTAATGGAGGAGTCACCCTCCCAACAACAATTAGCTTCAAAACAACATAGCCTTTTGTTTTATTTCATGACGCATCTCATCCAAGACCGTAGAAGAACTGGAAACTGTGCACAAAGAACATTTGCATCACCTGTCCTGCCTCCCCGCAGACGAGCACCGCTAACTCTTCTGGACAACAAAGACTCGCCAAGAACTGGAGGTGACGAGGCGGCTATGGGATGAGGGGGCCAGAGAGAGGCACGAGGGCATCTGGAGGCCCAAGCTGAGGGCAGCCGCAGCTGGTTTGACTAATGGACGGGCCCCCGATTCGACAGGGCTTGCAGGCACCAGGCCAGATAAACGCATCGCCTGTCCAGGCCATTTTTCCTCTGCTATCTCTTGTTGAGGCCGTGCTAACACCCCGTCAGCCCACCAAGTGATGGATGGGCTTGGGAAGCCACCCGCCCTACCCCCTCGGGCCGACCCTCACGGGGGACTTTCCAGAACCCGCCCGCTAATCTTCAAGTCTGATTCTCTTTGGGGTGAAAAGTGAACAAGCACCCCAGATTGGGGCTTCACACACTTCGACACACATGTATGCCTACACATACACACACACACACACACACACACATACACACACACGCGCACACACACTACCACCTCCAGACAGCCAATTTTTAAAGTTTCAAACTCAGCAAGTCCAGCTCCCAGGAAATTGCCCAAAATCACACAGCTGTGCATTTACCTTATTACTAACTCTTTGCACGCCTTTATGGGGGCCAAATTCAAGCTTTAAAGGGGCCAACATGCCAATAGGGAGATTTCGGATGAGGAGGCAAGCTGACCTCCACCTCCTGAAAAAGGCCAGATGACTCTGACCCCACTATTTCCCAAGGAAAGCTAGTCAACGGTTCCTGTCCCCCCAAAGTCCTCAAAGGCGGTCAGAAACAGTAGAGTGATTAGGAAGCCTTATGCCAAACACTTTGCCTTCAAGCCATAAACTTCCTGTGAAGCAAAATAGACTTAGCTTCACATGCTCCAGCTATGAAATGAATGTGGACATGTCACATGGCCAATCAGATAAACAGCGGGCTCTCAGTTTGTCCCAACCTCTCCTCGGACACATCCATGCCCGTCTCAAACCCCACCCTCACCCAGGCCGTCTCCGGGTAAATGACAAACACCGGATAGAACCGATGGGACCCTGGAGCCCGGATGCCCACCATCCAGCACTGTTTATGTTTGAGAACGTCCTGGAAGAAAAATGTGAGAACGCCTTTTCAGAACATGGTGGCCCAGCAAGACTGCCCGGGTGCCAGCAAAGCCACACAATGGGGGCAATGCGTATCGGAAGGATAGGGCTGGGCACGGCTGCCACGGGGGCCGGATGGGGCAGATTCGGCCCTTCCCTCTGCTTTCTGCCCGGATGTGGCAAAAAGGCACCTCGGCTGTACTCCCCCACCTGGTCCTCCTGTTGACCCTCTCCCTCTCCCCACCAAGTTGTTTGAGCCAAAGCCTGGTTTCCTTCGACTGTACAAAACACCAATTTGGGGCAATGGACCTTCAAGATGGACATATAAGAGTTCCCTTGTGAGGGTTATCGGTAAAAGTCCTCTCTAGAAGCAGAGCTTTTATTTTATTCCAGCTCAAGTGCTTTTATTCATTCAGAGGCAGGGCGAATGTCTCTAAAGAGAGAGGTTCTCTGAACAAGCAACGCTCCTTATAAAAGACACTGAGCTTTTAGCAATGAAGCATGTGACTTCCCAGGAATCTCCAAGAGAATTGGACTCTTAGGCAATGTCAAAGTCACCACTTTCACATCTTAATAAGAACCAAATTTCTGGAGATATCAACCCAGAAAGAAAAAGCCAGTGTTTATTAAGACCCCACCCTGTACAAAGTGTTGTTGGTTAAAACTCACCAATCCCTGAGGGAAAAGCCGATTGCTTTTGTGAACCAAGAAAATTTCTCATGGATTTTCAAAAGACTAGGTTTTGGGGAAACTTTGGATCTCGTGTGTCACCAGTAAGGGTTCTGCCTTTTCATTAGCTACATGACTGCAGGCAAATGATTCTGCCCTTCTTTACCTGGAAAAATGGAGATAATAACAGTGCCCACCTCCCTCAAGGGGTGATTGTGAAAAGTAAATGAAATTATGAACATAAAACTCTTATCACCATGCTCTTGGCCTCATAAATCTGCACTGGAGAGTAGATGGGTTCAGATGTGTCTAACAGACACCCCAACAAACAAAAGTCCATTTCTCTTGCTTACAGAAGTCTGAGCTCTGCTCTCCGTCTTGCTGTTCCCCATCCCAAGGGGTTATCCTCATTCACATGACCCAGAGCAGTTCACCATCCATCCACAGCACTCCCCCAGGGGAGGGATAAAGGATGCCAGGCAGATCCAGAATCGTGTCATCACCGTCCATTGGCCAGCACTTGGTCATGTGGCCACACCCAGCTGCAAGGGAGGCTGGGAAATGGAGTCTTTATATTGGGCTTGCTTAAATTGGGGCGTTATTATGTAGAGGAAGGGAACATGGATATTGGGAGGTAACGAGTTGTCTTTGCCATGTCCCTATGAGATAAGTACTGTTGCCTCTATTTCACAGATGACAACACTGAGGCTCAGAGAAGTGAAGTAAGTTTCTCCAAAGCACACAGCTTCTTAAAACTGCCAGCCTTATCCGCTGGGCAACACCACCTTCTAAGCAGTGGCCAGAAGGGGGCACATTCTGTGCCAACTCAGAATCTCACCGAACAAGCAGTGTGGTCATGTGGGGGTAGGGTGGGCAGTGGAAAGGCCAGGTGAGCTGACATGTATGTCATCAGTGCCTCCCAGGAAGAGACCACAAATGTAGGCAGGCAGAGTGCTCTTAGGAATGTGACTGCTCCCAGGTGGGAGGCACCCCAAGAGGCCTTTCCACACTGGTCATTTTTTTTTAACTGTCTCAAGGGATTAAGATAGCAGAGATGGGAGCATCCCCCTAGAGAGCTGTGGCTGCCCCAGCTCAGGCCAGCAAGCTCTCCTCCACAGCCTCGCCCAGCAGTGCCCAGTGAGGTGGGATGGCCGGGTAGGGACGGACTCTCTACTTCTGATCTTCACTAATGAGCTGACACTGGCTGGGGCCTCACACAGTGCCAGGCTTTTCATGTGCATCATTAATTCACAACAATGGGCACTATCCCAAAGAGGTTGGTACTGTTATATCCCCATCCCCCAGGAAGAAAATTGAGGCACGGAGGCGTGAATTGACATGCCCAGGCGATTCAGATAGCCCTCCTAGAAGGGGCTTGGAACCCAGGTCACTGGGAACCATGACATTAACCTGGTCCCACACAGAGCCCCTGACTTCTCAGGTTAGGTGACGTTCAATGTAAATGCAGCACAGGACAACCTTTCAATAAATGCTTCCACCAAGCGTCCTTTACGTAGCAATATGGAAACACCTCTCGGACAGGCCTTGGAGTCCAACAGATTTGGATTCAAAAATAATATGGGCACATGGGCATTAGGCTTGGGCTACCTGTATGTAAATCTTGGCTCCGCCCCGCTGGTTATGCTTCCTCTGCTAGACACGTCACCTCTCCAGGCCTCAGTTTCCTCATCTGTAATATGGGAGGGGAGTGGCCTTCGTTAGGGCTGTTGGGAGAAAACCGCCTCTCAAATAGTAACAGCGATTGGCATCGCTACGCTTATTTGTATTTTTTTTTTTGCATTTGAAATGAGATAACATTTTAAATAATTCACCATAGGAAAAAAGAGACGAAGGGAAATCTACAGATTACAAGAGACAGAATAGATTGCAGCCATTTGCAAAGGAAACCACAGTCATCACCAGTGACCACACACACCCTTTTGTGTACTTGGTGACTGCAGAACCATATAACTGTGTCACCAGCCAAACAAAAATACGATAAAAGTTTATAAAACTTAAATTTTAAAGCCTTGTTCTTGCCCTTAGAGCAACAGGTCTGGACACGAATAGCCCCAACCCGGAGAGAAGCCGAGGGTGATGCTGGGACCAGCCATCAGGTGTGCCCAGACCAGGCCCAGTTCCCACATTATTATCTCCTCAAATAACACGTGCCTCTGGCAGGAGCCTCATTTCACCTGTGAGGAAACTGAATCGCAGAGAAGTCACGAATTTGAGTCACACCGCTCATCGGTGGCGAGCTGGATTGCACGCCTAGTGTGTCCGGGTCCAGAGCCCCAGTCCATGTGCCAGGACTTCCAGGTGACGTACAGAGATTTAGAGCCTGAGACAAGGATCTGAGAGCAAATAGTTTACTTGGGGTTCGGGGAGGGGGGGAGGTTGACCAGAGCACCAACAGGGGCTGAAAGGGGAGGCAGCCCTACAGGGTGCTTACAGAGCAAGAGACTGACTGTGTGGGAAACTGGGGCTCAGTCCTCAGGGAGTTCTGGGAGGAGACCTCACCTCGAGGTGTCCATCTGAGGGGTGAAGGAGTCTTCTTCATTCATCCCTTTTCTGGCCTGCCTCCTCTAAAGCCTCAGGCAGAGATTCTCAGGGACATGGGACAGGAAGCCAGCAGCTAGTTCAGGGGATGCAGGCAGTGCTCCCCAGGCCTCAGGCCCCGTGTATCTGCACAAAAACCTCTGCACCTGCCCCCTCACTGCCTCCATTCCTCTCCCTTATCCACATCTTTCTAAGTTTTAAGTCATGGCCTTTATAACAAGAAAAGAGTACTAAAAGTAACTGTGAATTTTTCAAAAGAACCAAGAACTGTTCGCCCAAAATTTCTCCCCAGAAAAGTCGGCTCTGCAGTATCACAGGCAGAGGGGACTTGGACAGCTTCCTACTAACCAGGTCCGTGCCTCTGGCCACACGCCCCTGGCCTGCCTCCTCGGACACCTGTGGCCCATCAAGTGACACGTCATTATATATTTGAACAACTACTGGTGTCCATCAGCAGCCTGAGGCCATCGCGGGCCAGCTGTGATAACCCGGTTCTGACAAGGCCCCCTTTAGAGAGAAATTCCTCACTCCTTGGTGGTCAGGATTGGTCTAGCCCCACAGTGGGAGCTTGCCTTTTTTATTTTGCTACATTCAAATTAATATTAAAACATTGCTCATGAGGAGGAAGCACCCACGATGCAGCGAGTGTCTGGGCTGCACGGGGCCCTGGGAAACTCCAATGGAAACACCAGCTTCCTTCTCTTCCCATGCCCTGGCTAACTTTGGGGTGATCTGGGGCTGCAAGTCTTGATCCTTCCTGAGCCCAGCCATCTGAATGTCAACTGTTTTAGGTGGTCAATGGACAAAGTTTTTATTTTAATGATAAATGTATTTATTTTCATTTTTAGTAGGAAAAAAGTACGGAATTAAGTATCAAACCCATCATTTTCCAAGAATTGTTTTTGGGACTGACTATCCTTTTATATATTTAAGTGTTTTCTATAGAGACTCTGCGTAAAGAAAAATATTAGTAAAGTAGTACCGGGGAACAAAACCATGGCAGCAATAGGTGAAGACAGGTTGGAGTCCCACCCACAGCCCTCGGACACCGGAGTCCCCAAAGCCTGTACCAGGGAATTGCTCGGCCCTGCAGAGGGCAGCCTGGGAGTGCTGGGAGCCTTCCCACAATGCACAAAGGTGTCCTGTACATGAACACATTAGCTTGCTGTCCCTGGCTGCCCGTGCAGTAGCTCCTGCACTTATCAATAATCTCTTTTTTTAAATTGGGGAACAGTGTGTTTTTCCAGGACCCATCAGCTCCTAGTCAAGTAGTTGTTTCAATCTAGTTGTGGAGGGCGCAGCTCAGTGGCCCACGTGGGGATCGAACCGGCAACCTTGGTGTTATGAGCACTGCAGCTCTAACCAACTGAGCTAACCGGCTGCCCCCTTATTAATAATCTTAATTAATCCTTTGCCTTTCTCCCTTCCTTCTCTCTTTTCCCCACTGCCCCTCTTGGGTTCTGTGTTAATCTTATATTGCCGCTGTAACAAGTCACCACAAACTCCATGACTTAAAACAACAGACTTATTACCTTATAGTTAAATAAATCAGAAGTCTTAAATGCAACATGTCAGCTGGGCTGTGTTCCTTCTGGAAACTCTGGGGAGAATCTGTTCCCTCGTCTCTGTCCAGATGCAGAAGCACCTGCATGCCTTGGCTCGTGGCCCCTTCCTCCACCTTCAAAGCCAGGAGGGTAGCGTCTTCCCATCTCTCTCCCTCTTCCAACTTTTAAGGATCCTTGTGATTACATTGGGCCTACTCAGGTAATCCAAAATTATATCCCTATTTTAAAAACGTTTGACTCAATTACACTTGCAAAGGATCTTTTTGCTCTGTCAGGTCACATATTCACATGTTCCAGGAATGAAGACGTGGATGTCTTTGGGGGCCATTATTTTGCTGACCACAGGATCACTCCCCTCAATAAGCTACATGGACCCAAATCCTCTCAGGCTCTGCTCCTGAGGGGCTCAAATCCACCCCGGAGATAATGCACGCCACCACTCCGTGCTTGTGGGTCCCTATGCTTGTGGGAGCCCATGTGAGACTTTTATATGGGATTTGACCTCGTGCTGCTGTGACACCCACTTGGATCCCAGCAAGCCCACCATCAGCCAGCATTCCCGGTGGTTCTTGAGTTTCATCTGGCTGCAGGAATATCAAGTTTTGTCTCAGAGTTGACCCTGATGGCCTGTTCCTCTAAAAGAAAAACCCCGAATAAGACAATATCAGCTGCGATATTCCTCAGAGTCCTCTGTCTCCAAATTCCTCAGAGTCCTCTGTCTCCAGTAGCTGGGATTCCCAAGCCACGGACATAATTGAGACAGAACAGACATTGTGCTGGGCAGAGGTGGGGAGGCCACAGCAAATGGGGGTCCCTGTGGTGAGAGGGGAAGATTTTTTCCCCCCTAAATTCCTGGATTTAGCGTTGGAGTCTGGCTGTCCAGGTTCAAAACCCAGCACTTCCACTTCCTAGCTAAGTGAAACTGGGCAAGTCACCTCCTTTCTCTAAGCCTCCATTATTCCATCTGTAAAATGAAACAATAATATTTACCCACCTCCAGGGGTGATCATTCAAAATGTCTAACAACTCCTATAGAACAGGCATCAACCGTTCCAAGCAGGGCCAGGCATGAACAACCAATACAGCGGACCTCACTCTGAGAGCCGAGCGTCAGTCTCACCCACCTCCTGAGCCATGATGAGGTTTGATGAGAGAAGGTATTTAAAACACAGTCTGCTGCCAAGCAATGATGGCTGGGATGAACTGTCATTCTACCAACTTCATCCAGGTTCTATCACTGTGTTAAGGGTGGGTCCCTCAGCTGGATGCAAACTGGGCTTTTTGAAGAGCAAGTTCAAATAATTGCACAAGAAAGCAAGGAGTTCAATGCCTGGGATGATGCAAAAGAAACCGAGGTTGTGCTTGAGGGAGAGACGGAATCGGATTGGCCACAGTTCCGCCAAGTCTGGGCTTTATCTCGAAAATCAGAGCATGTCTCATTTGAGGTCTGCACCAAATTGCTCAACCAGAGCATCACATCTTGGCATCTGCTTGTCCCGACAGTGGGCCACGTGAATGTGAGTCTCTGAAGCCGGGGTCCTGGAGAGGTCAGGAGGACGCTGGTGCAGGGCAGCTGCCACCCTTCTCTAGGAAAGGAGGGCAGGCTGCTGTCTGGGCTGCTTGCCGGGCTCCGAAGCTTGAGAAGATACAGGGACAGCGTGACCTGAAGCCCAGAGAAGCCAACATCTGCAGATTCTGTCCTAGCTGAAGGCAGAGCCCAACTGTTCTGTTACCTATTAGGGGACATGAACTCTGGGAAGGCCCAGCCTGGTTTTAGAAGCCAAATGGGGGTGATTCCTACACTCTGAGTCACTTTTGGGAAAGAGTGTTGGTGGACCACACTGCACAGGGAGGGTTCTTGTTGCCCATTTTGCTCCCCGACCTTTGCATCCTGTCTTGGGCCTGTGAGAAGGTAGAATGGAACAAGGAAAGAGGACATCCCTTCACCTTGGGGATCTGGCAGAGAAATGGAACAGAGGAAAAGGGTGGACGGGACAGAAAGAGAGCAATTCCTGCCTGACATCACAAAGGCAGTCTCCCAGAGATGACCTTCTCTCCAGGCAGCCCAGGAGGAGGGGTGGAAATTCTGAGATGATCCTACAGCTCTGTCCAGAAGCAACTTGGAGAGTTCAACCCCTGAATCCACACATAGCCACAAAAGAAGAATCATCATTTGTGCAACAGAATCCTCTACGTATAGGGTCTCACTCAATCTCCACAGTAACCCTACGCAGTAGGTAATATGCATTAATTCCATTTTATAGACGAGGAAGCAGAGGCCCAGAGAGGTTAAGTAACTTTCCCAAGGACACACAGACAGTGAGTGATGGAGCCTGAACTTGCCATCTGGTCTACGAGATGCTAAATCCCTTCGATATCCAGAGAAATAGAGCTGTAGACGTATAGTGTATCTTCTAGACATACAATCAGTGGAGCCTAATCAATGGCATTAACCTGAGGGAGCAAAGACTGTGGTCATCCAGAGGAGAAGTTGTTTGCTCAAAAGTGGGGATTGTTCCAGAAGAAGATCCTGATACCAGGGCCAGGTTCTCCATCCACTGAGCCCCCAGATGAAGCCCTGTGGTTTGGTTGCCAGCCTGAGTGGTGCTGGCAGAGGCCCACCCCTAGGCTATCTCTTTCAATGCCTGAACCTTCCAAAATGGCAGGGCTGGCACCTCTGTGCCTGGGAGCTGTGTTGAATAGTGTCCCCTCAAAATGCATGTTTATTCAGAACCTGTGAATGTGGCCTAATTTGAAAATAGAGTCTTTGCAGATGTCATCAGTTAAGACAAGGTCATACTAGATTAGAGTGGCTGCTGTCCTTATGGGAAGGCCATGTGAAGATGGAAGCAGAGAAGAAAAGCAAAGGATCACCGGAAACTACCAGTAGCTGGGAGTGAGGTAAGGAAGGGTCCCCCCTTAGAGCCATCAGAGAGAGTGCCACCCTGGCGGCACCTTGATTTCAGACTCCGGGCCTCCAGAACTGTGAGAGAATATATTTCTGTTGTTTCATACTCCCCAGTTTGTGACAACAGCCCTGCTGCCTAAGTCCTAAATGTGTCCTCAAAGGTCCTTTCAGGGCAGGGACCTTCTCTGTCTGGTTTACAGCTGCATTTCCAGGGCTGGCACAGAGTAACTATATACTTTAGGGGAATGTCTACTGCGGAAGTTTATGTCTTATATATGTTGACAGTCTAACGAGGATGCTCTTGATCAGCAATCCGTCTTGCCAAACGGTGGTGATTCAGGAGCCCAAGCTCCCTCAGTTTGTGGCCTTGCTGTCCCTGGGGTATCTGATTCTTTGGGATCCAGCCAGGAGATGGGGAAAGACAGGCAGTATGGAGAACCCAACCCACTTCTTGAACACCTTGGTGAAAACCCAGAGCCATCTTCACTGCTCGCTCCTATAGATGGGAACTAGTCACATGGCTGCACCTGGGTGCAAAGACATCTGGGAAATGTAGTCCCTGGCTAGGCAGCCACTCCCTAAAGACAGTCCTACATAATGGAAAGAGAGCACAGCTTTTGGAGGACAGCTTGCCATTAGTGCTTTATAAATATTTGTTTGATTCATTAATCAATGTTAATACTAATGAATGAACAAACCAACCACTTGGAAAAGGGACTTCATAAATGGTTGTTGAAATCTTGAGCTAACTCAGGGACCCTCATGATTGAACAAATTAAGATATGGATCTGGGAGAGTTCTCTGCTGACATGTGCCCCCTCAGGGCTCCGTACTCACCTCCCTGCATGTCACCACTGGGTGCATCACCTACTTATGGGGCCTTAGAAGGATCTTGGAGGCCAGCTGGCCAGTCTCTGCCTTTCCTACCCAAGAAAGAGGCCCAGGGTGGCGTGGGGACGCACCCAGGGTCACAGGCAAGTTTGTCAGTGAGGAACCAGGCCCCGGTCTCCTGACCCCCAGGCCAATGCCTGGGCCACTCAATAGCGGCTGGACCCTCATTGTTCAGCTAATTACTGCAAGTCCAGGCCTGCGGAGCGTCTGTGTGGGGATGCTGTGTAAACATTTCCTCTTTGGCAGAGCAGGAAATGAAGGGATGACGGAGGTCAAGTGACTTCACTCAGCTCCTGCGGCCCTGCCCATCATCCCAGGCCCCCGCCCGTGCCTGCTGGAGGCCCTTCCAAGCCTCCGAGTCGGGTCAGAGGAATGGCCAAGCCGCTCTCTAGCCCCCTCCTCATCTCCTGCACCTGGACCAGAGAGCCCTGGGGTTGACTCCTGTCTGAGTGCTCCCGGGAAAGTTGTCCAACCTCTCTGAGCTTGCGTTTCTTCCTCTGCCAAGTCCCTTCGTCGTCCAGCTGTGAGGAGGGAATGACAACGTGGGCCATGCGTTTGGCAGAGCCTCACAGTGGATCCTCACCATTGCCTTCCCATTATTTTCAAGCTGTTTTAAAACGACTTTTCACCGAATTGCACACTTTAAAATGGTTAATTGTATGTTAGGTGAATTTCAGTCCAGTATAAAAACATTGCATATTAGACATTTTTCCTCCGCTGTCTTCCATCACACACACACTCTCTCTCACACACACACACACACACACACACACACACACACACACACACTCATGCACACACTCTTACACACTCACACGTACTCATGTGTTATCACGTTAAATTCACAATACCCCTGGAAAGGTGCACCATGTTCTCAGCCTGCAGATGGGTAAACGGAGGCTCAGAGAAACAAGCTTCCAGAGAGCAAGCATCCAGTTAGTGGCAGGGCCTAGTGTCAGCCTCAGTTCCAGTTCCACTCCAAAACTGGAGATAAACACCGACTGCAGATCCATCTGGGTTCACCTCTGTGTCCCACACAATTCATTGGCATTTGTTAAGAACTTCTCCAAGGCCTGCTCTACCCCAGACACCTCACTGGGCTAGCAGCCCTCCCCTCCCCACCAACTTTTGTGCTCAGAGGAACGTCAAGACGAGTTAATCCGGCACCCCATTTAACAGAAAAGTAAACAGACTAGAGAGGTTAAGTGACTTGCCCAAGGTCACACAGCTAATTAGTACCAGACCAGACACATAGCTAAGGCTTCTTGGCTCCCCAGCCAGGGCGGCTGCTGGACATCTCCAGAAGAGCTTTACTCCAAAGACAGAGCCCTGTGACCAGGACGCCAGCAGGGCAGGCTGGCAGTGATGCCTGTAGCAATCTGTCGGACTTTCAAAAATCTTAAGCTATCTAGCCATTCCTGAACTAGTAAAATCTAAGGCCCACCATGCCACAGGCCTCTCAAAGTCCTGAAAAAAGAAAAGTTGCTTTAAAACTTAGGAGGCTATAATTTCCCAATCACTTGTACATCAGATCAAGCTATTTTTCCCTCTTGTGTAGGCTGTGGGATTTTAAAAATATAGACTTCCCATTAAACTTCCAAAATAAGTTCAAGGAGGAAAAAAGAAATGAGCCCTCTGAGCGTGGCAAGAATTCCAAGTTGTTGGGAATTGCCTGCCCTCTGCTGGAAAAAGGGGGCACTGCCGTTTTATGGATTTTGGTTGTGGAAGGGCTTAAAGAAATAGTAAAACCCCCTTTTCAATCCCCAAAATAATCGTGGGTACCACACGATAGTAGTTGTGCTTTTCATAGATGAGTTTGCATTTTCCTCATAACTAACAGCTACTCAGAAAGCAGAGATGTGTTTAAAGTATGACCTGTTTGGTTCCTTCATTCACCTCACCACACATCTTTATTGGACACCTACTCTCTGCTGAGTGCGGTCCCGCGACAGGACAAAGCTCTGCTCTATACAGTGAACCCATTCCACTCAGAGCCACGGACAACAAGCAAACGAACAAATTGACAAAGCAGATTAACAAAAAGACCAGGTGGTTGTAAATGTTATGAAAATAAATCACCAAGGCAGATAGATATAAGAGCACAGACCTGGATCAGGGAGGAGTCAGATCACCTGGTGCTCCTGGCAGAGGCAACAGCCAGGGGAAAAGCCAGGAGGACAGGGTGTGTTTGGCTGGTCGGAGGGAGAACAAGGGGGCCGGCGTGGCTGGGATGCAGGGATGCTGGAGAAGCAGCAGAAGATGCAGTCAGAGGGGCTGCCTCTCGGACATTTGAATCAGATCTGTGTCCAAGCAAACATGTGGGGGAACCACTCTGACAGGCGACGATGCCTCAGCTCTGCATTGAGGGGTTCGTGAGGATTGCACCAGAATGGGGGAGGGGGAAGTGAGGCCACGCACAGCCCACCTCAGGCTGGGAATCCTGAAGCTTCCCAGGAATTAGAGGAACCTGGGAAAACATCACTGGACATCCAGTCGGTCTCACTGTAGTGACAATCGCCACTCATGTTTGGGAGAACTAACTCCATTCTAATTAGGCCTTTTGTATGGGCTCAGGGGCCTGGGCTTCCCTGTCTCCTGGTCCCCACTCAGTCACCTGTGTGGAGGTGGCCCTGGTGGATAGCTATAAAAGGGAGCCCACAGCCATCTGAAAGTTTCTGGGCAATCGAGGGCAGAGGCCGGCCTCTCTGGAGTACAGTGTGCCCAGGCACCCCCGGCCTGTCCCCCTCACACCTTCCAGTCAAGCCAGGCTGGGCTCATTATGCTGAGCAAAGGCCTCTGTGTCCAAGGCCACCACTGCCCTCACTCAGTTTCCTCTCAGGAAGGGGCCCTGCCTCCCCCTGCCTTAGGTCATGATGACGAATGGAGGACAGCTGACCCCTGGCCCAGGGTCAGAGGGCACCAGCGTGTACCCACAGCCAGGCAGTATCCATGGGGCTCAGGCCCAGAGACCAACAGGTCCAAACTTATTCAGCACATTGGTCCCTCTGGGGGGTCGGGAGGCAGGGCAGGGACCATCCAAAGTTACTTTGCTCTCAAAGCCGAAGAAAGTGTGGCTTTGGCTGCTATATCAGCATCGCCAGGAACCTGAGAGAAACACAAAGCTCGGACGCACCCATCCCCACCGAATCAGGCTCTGGGTTAACCTGCCCACCTCACCGGGGTCCCGGTGCACAGGGCAGGCGAGGGCCTGCGTTAAGGACGGGAAGGGACCACTTTGCACCCTGCCAGGCTGCTGCCTGCTGCTGGCGTCGGCATCATGCAAAGTGAAGCCTTGCTTTTTCTCTCTTTGCCAGCAGCCCCTCCACCCAGGGCAGGAAGGCTAGCTCTGGGCTAGTGCTGGGTACCCACCCAGGGACAGCTCTGGGACAGTCCTCTGCCCCACTCCATCAGGGCCACGGAACTTCTCCTGCTCGTCCCATCACCTCATCGCACCCGGGTCTTCTTGCCAGATCTGCAGTCCAAAAGGCCCCTGACCCCACCCTACCCCCAGGCAGCAGCAGGGCCAAAATTAGCTCACACCCATCAGCACTTTCCAACAGGCCCCCCAGGGGAGGAAAGCACTTCTCAAACACTGACATGAGAATGTGCCCGGGAGGAAGAGGTGCCTCTGCACTGGAATAACCCAGCTCCACTGCCCCAGGTCTGGAGCAGCTCATGGGAAATGAAGACCTGCTGCGCATCAGCAGCGCTGTGGGAACGAGGTGTGGCCATGGCCACAGGTGAGGGACATGTTTCAAGTCACACACTGGGTTCGGGGCCCCCAGAGATGCAGCCTGGGACCTCAGGGCGGGAAAGGGCAGCCTGGCACCTGGGACAGGCACCGGAAGGAATGTGGCCAGCCAGCGGCTCAGGTGGGAGCGGTTCCCAGTCACTGGGCAGTTAGCATGTGTAGACACTTGCCACAGGGGTTGTCCACCCTCGCCCACGTTTTAAAAATTTCGTTATGACATTTTTCAAACACAGAGAAAATGAGTAATAAAAGCAAATGATTACTTTGCATCCACCACTTAAGCTCAACCATTATTATCTTTTATGCCAAATATCCTGCTCAGCAGATAGATCCTTGGATGGATACTGTTAAACCGCTATAAAGCATCTTACAGACAGAAGGATACTTCTGTCCTAAATATTGTTAACAGGCATCTCCAAAACAGAAAGACATTCCTCCATGGGGTCACAATGCTATTAGCTCACCCGTCAAAATTATCAAGAATTCCCAGCATCCACACCCACGCCTGTCCTTCCTGGCAAAAAGGGATCCCAGTGACATGGCATCCACAGACACTGGACCAGGACCTGTGTGGACAGAGCCACGGCCAAGTTGGGACAAAATGCCCCAAGGGCTATCAGTCAGAGCTGCCAAAATCCCTCCCGCTGAAGCTCTGATTTGTGCAGAGGCAAAGAGAGGGCTGGCCAGGCTGGCCAGGGCTCTCGGCTGTAGGGAGCCAGGGGGAGGCCTGAGCACGGAAAGGGCAGGAGGAAAGGTGGGCCAGGAGCATGTTGGTATGTGCTTGTCTGTCCACTAATTATTACTGCCTCGATATGTGATGGCTCCTCTGGGCACCACAAACTCACAAAGAAGGGAAAACGGAGAGGCAGGCCAGAAAAACAATATCGATGGGAAAGGAGTCACAGAGGTGCAACGGGAAGACATGGGGAGACTTTGGATATCTCGTGCATCTCAGCCAATGAGAAACAGAAGGTCAGAGGAGAAACTGGCCCAAAGTCTCCCACAAAATGGTGCAAAGCATGCCTAGCTCCTGGTGGCTCCGTGCATATCAGCACCCCCACCCCCACCCTTAAGTTCCCACCGTTGCGATTAATCTTTAATAACCAACAGGGAGCAGACACAGTTGGTGCTCCATCCCAGTGACGTCCTGTGACTATCACGGTTTTGGTGTGTTCTTCCCCACCATCCCTGTGTTCCGGCTTCTATGGGTGCACACCTGGGACTGTCTTCTGAGAACGGTCCGGGGGCTACGGGAACCACTTGGCCCTATCCCCCAGGGCAGCCCTTAGCCATGGAACCACGAAGCCCGGCCGGCTCTGCCGCGTGACTCAGCCTCCGGGGCCTCCAGCAGGATCAGGCTGAGCCTGGGACTCTGTTTGAAATCGCTGCTGGCCTGGTGTCTCCTCTTTCCTCCTTCTGCTTTCTTCACCCTGCCTGGTTTCTCCTGGAGCGTTCTTAATCGTTTGCACACGAATCCTGCTTCCTGTCTCTCTCTAAGGAACCCAATCGAAGACAACCAGTTAGCTTCCCAATTAGCCTTTTGAGAAATCTTACAAAATCAGGGCAGCTGCTGCCCAAGGGGAAATCATTCACATTTACATAAATTTGCATACAGTTCTGGATCCCCGAAGTCTGCCCACAACCCCTTTGAGACCATACGTCCCAGGTTAAGATCTGCTGCCTCTGTGTGTGTGTGTGTGTGTGTGTGTGTGTGTGTGTGTGTGTGTGTGTCCAGTGGAGGGTGACAGGTAACATGTGAGCCTGCGTTTGGATCTCAGCTACACACCTACAGGTTGAGTAACCTTGAGCAATTTCCTGCCTCTCAGCTCAGCTTCCTCACAGCAAAATGGGTACATAATAGTAATACCATCCTCGCAGGATGCTCATGGTGACGGGTTATAATCATCCATATAAAGTGCTTAGCACAGTACCCAGCACATAGTAAGCATGGTATCAATGCTAACTGATACTATTATCGTTGTTGTCTTGCTAGAAGCTGCTTCAAATCCTTCCTGATTTGCTTATTACAATAGAATAATTCAATATGCCAAGCCACTCAGAGGCCATTTAGAAAGATCTTATTCATTTCCAGGACCCAGATACACGAAATCATAAGTAGTAGCTACTTTACTGTTTTACTTTTACATATCATCTCAATTAAATCTGTAGGCAAGCCCTGCGAGGGATGATGCTACCAGGCAAGGAAAGCCGGGTACAGAGAGCAGGGACAGGTAACCTGCCCAGATCACACAGCTAACAGGAGTGACATGGGCACCTTGGGACCTGCCCGTGGTTCCCATCCCCTAAAAGCTTTTGGGATGCGGCTGGGAGACTCACAGGTGCCACATATACGGTGTTACCGCTTTTCTGGACAGAGTTCTTGAGGACCGGAAATCTGGGTCTGTTGTCTTAACTCCCAGGTCTTCTGCTGTTCATCGACCTTGGAAAGCAGCTGCTAAAATATCGCTTCCGCCTCGTGGGTTCCCATGCAAATCACTCCCAGAGCTGGGGAAAGTGCAATGCTTTCAATAGTTCACAACCTTCGCCTTTTCCTCTCCTTTCCAATTCAGGAACTGAGTTGAGTTCCTTTCTCCCCAGTGCGGGGAAAGAGAGGAAACAGTTTCTGCCCACCGCAGCCTGCACAGGCAGAGACTTGGGTGGGCTGCTAGTTTCCTGCCTGCCCTTTGCCCCCTGTCACTCCCCGCCCATCCTCCACTAATGAATGAGCTGCCTTCAGCCACACATTCCCACTGCACCTGCCAGGCAGCCCGCCTGGATTTCACCCACTCAGCAGACAGGAACAGAGTGCGGTGGCCAAGGTTGGCAGGGGGGGGGTCTCCTTTGAAATAAAAGGATGAGCTTCCCTCACCAATAACACAGCCATCTATCCCTCCCCACAAGGCAGCCACCAACCACTGGGTCCCCTGTGCTCACAGGTAGGACATTTTTTACATGACCATCCCATTGCCCCATTAATACCTGCTCAGTGGAGAAACACCTAGAGCAAAACAAAGGAAATGAAGCACCCATAATGATATCAATAAAATAAGAACTATAACCAACTAGTGTCAAGGACTTATTGGCCAAACATTGTGTTATATACATTGATACCGTCTCCCTTCATGTCCATCCACTGTCTAGATTCTAGTCTAACTCCATGCCTCATCCAATGCTTGAGTCACCAAGAAGCTGTCCTCCTGCTTGTATGCTTCCAGGGATGGGGAGCTCATTGCTCTACAAGGCTAGAAAGTCCTCCACATAATGAGA
>NW_017731369.1:6266178-6271458 GCF_001890085.2 Hipposideros armiger | reverse complement strand
CTCCGGTTTTATTAGAACCAGTTGCAGATGAGTTTCCTAGAAACAAAAGAAGCTAATCTCATCGGCCTCTCCCTGAGCAGAGGAAATGCAAACAGCAAGAGCTGAGGTTGCTGAGCCTTTCCCTTGGGTCCTCCCTGAGTCTTCACAACTACCTAGTTCTATGGCCTTTGCTACCATACAGGAGGAGAGGGACCTCCTTGGCCACCCCACTGGGTTAAAATTCAGGGTTCATGTTTCCTTGATGCCCCAGGCCAAAATCCTACTTCTAACTAGTGTGGTAAGTGGAATCCTCATTTTCCAGTCAACCAATATTATCTAAGCTCCCTGGTACCCCAGGCCCCTGGGTTAACCTGTGGTGACACTAACGAGGATACAGTCCCTGCTCTCAGGGAGCCCCTGGACACACAGGGAGACGGACCCATCCCCAAGCAGTAGGAACTCACTGGATCCTATGTCCTCACAGCTGGCTTCTTGGGCCAGAGGAGGGAGGGACACTGAGGCCTGGGGGCACTGACGGGGCTTCATGGAGGACACGTGGCATTTGATGGGTTTAAGACAAGGTACCTCAACCTCAGCATGGTTAACATTCGGGGGCCCGATACTTCTTGTCATGGGGACTTTCCTGTATATTGTAGGATGTTGATTTAGCAGCCTGGCTTTGACCACTTATACACGTACCACCAATTTGGGACCGACAGAAATGTCTGCGAGATATTGCCAAATGTCCCCTGGGAGCAAAATGACCCTTAGTTGAGAACCACTGGCGTAGGAGAAAGAGCAGGAGTTTTTCTAAGTGGAGAATAAAGGAAGGGAATTCCAGGTGGAAGAAACCACCTAAATACAGACAGGCTCAAGGTGGGGCTAAAAGGTAGCTACATGGTAGGGGGCAAGGGCAAGATATGAAACTGAAAGCAGAAGCTTAATTTAGACTGCGAGAGCCTGGGATATCTCATTAGCACATTTGGACTCTATCTTGTAGGCAGTGGGGAGCCATGGAAGGTCATTAAGCAAGGAAGTGACATGATAAGGCTCCCTATTTACAAAGACCTCTCTNCACCTACAGGTTGAGTAACCTTGAGCAATTTCCTGCCTCTCAGCTCAGCTTCCTCACAGCAAAATGGGTACATAATAGTAATACCATCCTCGCAGGATGCTCATGGTGACGGGTTATAATCATCCATATAAAGTGCTTAGCACAGTACCCAGCACATAGTAAGCATGGTATCAATGCTAACTGATACTATTATCGTTGTTGTCTTGCTAGAAGCTGCTTCAAATCCTTCCTGATTTGCTTATTACAATAGAATAATTCAATATGCCAAGCCACTCAGAGGCCATTTAGAAAGATCTTATTCATTTCCAGGACCCAGATACCCGAAATCATAAGTAGTAGCTACTTTACTGTTTTACTTTTACATATCATCTCAATTAAATCTGTAGGCAAGCCCTGCGAGGGATGATGCTACCAGGCAAGGAAAGCCGGGTACAGAGAGCAGGGACAGGTAACCTGCCCAGATCACACAGCTAACAGGAGTGACATGGGCACCTTGGGACCTGCCCGTGGTTCCCATCCCCTAAAAGCTTTTGGGATGCGGCTGGGAGACTCACAGGTGCCACATATACGGTGTTACCGCTTTTCTGGACAGAGTTCTTGAGGACCGGAAATCTGGGTCTGTTGTCTTAACTCCCAGGTCTTCTGCTGTTCATCGACCTTGGAAAGCAGCTGCTAAAATATCGCTTCCGCCTCGTGGGTTCCCATGCAAATCACTCCCAGAGCTGGGGAAAGTGCAATGCTTTCAATAGTTCACAACCTTCGCCTTTTCCTCTCCTTTCCAATTCAGGAACTGAGTTGAGTTCCTTTCTCCCCAGTGCGGGGAAAGAGAGGAAACAGTTTCTGCCCACCGCAGCCTGCACAGGCAGAGACTTGGGTGGGCTGCTAGTTTCCTGCCTGCCCTTTGCCCCCTGTCACTCCCCGCCCATCCTCCACTAATGAATGAGCTGCCTTCAGCCACACATTCCCACTGCACCTGCCAGGCAGCCCGCCTGGATTTCACCCACTCAGCAGACAGGAACAGAGTGCGGTGGCCAAGGTTGGCAGGGGGGGGGTCTCCTTTGAAATAAAAGGATGAGCTTCCCTCACCAATAACACAGCCATCTATCCCTCCCCACAAGGCAGCCACCAACCACTGGGTCCCCTGTGCTCACAGGTAGGACATTTTTTACATGACCATCCCATTGCCCCATTAATACCTGCTCAGTGGAGAAACACCTAGAGCAAAACAAAGGAAATGAAGCACCCATAATGATATCAATAAAATAAGAACTATAACCAACTAGTGTCAAGGACTTATTGGCCAAACATTGTGTTATATACATTGATACCGTCTCCCTTCATGTCCGTCCACTGTCTAGATTCTAGTCTAACTCCATGCCTCATCCAATGCTTGAGTCACCAAGAAGCTGTCCTCCTGCTTGTATGCTTCCAGGGATGGGGAGCTCATTGCTCTACAAGGCTAGAAAGTCCTCCACATAATGAGATAAAACTGGCCTCCCTCCCGCTTCCTCCACTGAGCTTTTGGAACCAATCCCACAAAGCAAACCTGGCTCTGGCCCATGAGAGGACACCTGAATACAATTGTCCTTCCTCTCAAGTCTTACTCCTTTCACTTCCTTCTCCCTTTCTCTGGGGCTTTGTCCCCATTCTGACCACCTCCCCTGGGTCAATAGAAGCAACACTTACTGAAGACGTCCTTCATGCCAGGAGTTTGGGGGTCGCCCTCTAAATCCTCACAACAGTACTGCCTCGGGGGCACCGTTATTATCCCTGTTATACAGGTGAGCCCACCTGAGCGTCAGAGAGGTAAAGCAGTGTGCCCAAATGTGCACAGACAGAGTCCAAAGACCAGTCTCAGCTCTTAGCCATTAGCCTGGAAGTACTTCCAAGAACCTGGAAGTGTTTCCATAAATCCAGAAGTATTTCCATGAGCCCAGAAGACTTCTGAGTCTCTCGGGACATCTATTACAGGGCTGTGAGCCTGAGAAGGTAGAGGGAGTGCCTTAGAAATTAATGTGGAACGTTCTCCATGACATATGTGTGTGTCGCTACCTGCTCAAATCTGCCTGGAAACCATTACAACCCATTGCCCCTGGGGTAGGAAGGGGGTGGAGTGTTAGGGGGCTAGGAGTCAAACAGGGAGCGGAGAATTCCTTTTGCCCTCTATTGTTTTTCACTGGTTGAAATTAGCTCTACCCTATATTATTATTACCTCTTTGAAATATTTTTTAAAATGGAAAAATGAAAGGAGTCCCTGGAGGGCAGAGACCGTGGAATAGTTGTCTGTCCCGGACAAGGAAGACAGAGAGAGGTGGGGAAAGATGGGTATGGGAGAGGAAAGAGAATAGCCTTTGGAAAAAGTTATCCATATTTTTATTTTACCCAAATGTTATCACGTTGCTGGCATGATGTGCTAAACCATTTTTGGTGCAGGGAGGGCATTGGGATGGGCAGCTTTTATTTTGCTGCGGCCAGTCCTGTAGAGACAGTAAATGCGCAGCTTACAAAATGCTTACCTTTCGCGCTGACCACAGCAACCCTCTCTCAGACACCAGTTGGAAAAGATGAGGGAAGTGTCTAATCTCGGCTGTGCTCTGGCCCTTGGCCACCAGCTCCGCCCACCCCCACCCTGGCCCCAGGTGGGGTCCTTGAGCAATGCCTAGCTAACACTGCAGGAATAATCTGAACCGGTGATGTTTGCTCAGGGAGTATGGCTCCCAGCCTGGCATGCCGCCCAGCCCTGCCAGGCAGAAGGGCCTCCCACCCGCAGGCCTCCCTGAGCGCCTGAGGGAGAAAAATGTTCCCAGCAGCTCAAATATTTCTCCCTGCAGGTGCCAGGTCTCTCCCCACTGTATCTCCACCCACACACCCTCAAGAATAGCAGAGGCTGCAAGTTTCCATCAGCTCTTTGTCTCTGATAAAACTGAGTGGGCAAAGAAACACCCAGAGGTGGAGAGTCAGCAGGAAAATGGCTGGCTGGCTAGCTGATTCTTGGAATTTGTCCTCAGGGGCGTGCTGAAGAAAATCCAAATCTGACAGTGACCTGGTCCTGGGCAGCCTTAACAATGTCCATGTCTTTGGCCCAGCCGCATCACTGCTCGGAATTCAACCACAGAAGCCATTTGATGAGCAAAAAGACGTGACTCTGAGGATGTTTAGCTCAGCGTGGTTATGATAGCGAATAATGGGAAGCAGCCTAAATGTCCCACAGGCAGGACCTGGGTGATATGAATGACAATAAAGCCATAGGACGCTATACTTCCGCAATCATTAAAAGTGTGGGTATGGCAGTGCTTTTGTGGATGTGGAAATATATTTTCAAGATGCTGTTAAATGGCAAAAGGAGATTACAAAATAGTAAGTGTAACATGACTCTGAGTTTGTAAAACACCACATATACACGAATCCATACAAAGAAAATGTCTGCAGCACCATTTTTGGCTATACTCCAAAATATTTACAGGATTATTTCCAAGGGGTAGGATGACAGGTGATGTTTCTTTTTTTTTTTCAATTCTGTTAATCTGTACATTTTAATTTTTTATGATGTAACTATTCTTGAATTAACTTTTTTGAGGTATAATTTGCATACAATCAAATGCACTCATTTTAAGTATATATGACAGGTGTATTGACAAGTTTTGATAAATTGATACCACCCATATAAATACCACCACAAACAAGAGGTAGAACATCCCATCGCCCCCAAAAAGTCCCCTTGAGCCCCTGTCGGGCAATTCCTGCCCCCTCCCCCAACCCTGGTCCCAAACAACCATTGATCTGTTTTCTGTTACTAAATTAGATTGGTCTATTCTAGAGTTTCATGTAAGTGGAATCATACTATATGTTCTCTTCTGTGCCTGACTTCCTTCACTCAGCATAACTTTTTTGAGATTCACCCATATTGTATATATCAGTAGGGTTTTTTTTTCCTTTTTTATATCTGAGTAATATTCCACTGTATAGATATGCCACAACTTGTTTATCCATGCACCTCTTGATGCGTGGATAATGACAAAGTTGTGAGGAGCATTCATGTTCAAATCTTTCTGTAGATGTGTATTTTTGTTTCTCTTGGGGAAAGGGGTAGGAGTGGAATTGCTGGGTAAATGTATGTTTGGTTCTATATGAAACGGTTTTACAAAGTAACAATGTAATTGTACCTTCCTGCTAGCAACAGAAGCTGCTCCAGACCTTGCCAACAGTTAGTATTGTCTATCTTTTTA
>NW_017731369.1:6251385-6264058 GCF_001890085.2 Hipposideros armiger | reverse complement strand
TCTAAGTGGAGAATAAAGGAAGGGAATTCCAGGTGGAAGAAACCACCTAAATACAGACAGGCTCAAGGTGGGGCTAAAAGGTAGCTACATGGTAGCGGGCAAGGGCAAGATATGAAACTGAAAGCAGAAGCTTAATTTAGACTGAGAGAGCCTGGGATCTCTCATTAGCACATTTGGACTCTATCTTGTAGGCAGTGGGGAGCCATGGAAGGTCATTAAGCAAGGAAGTGACATGATAAGGCTCCCTATTTAAAAAGACCTCTCTGTTCGTGCTGTGGAGGCAGGGAGAGCTGTTAGGAGGCTACTGCAATGGTCCAAGCAAGAGAATACAGGCACATATATAAATAGGGATGTCACTCTATAGGGAATGTCACCAAATAGGAATGCCACCAGACAAGATTTGCAGAGAGCTACAGGACTCTGGAGGAAGAAGATGCTGAAACAGCGGTTAAGGGAAGTCCCAATAAATGGATGCTTTGTATTAAGCCTTGAAAGGGGTGGCCAGGAGGGAAAGGGCATCCCTTGCTCTTGGAGAGCCACATAATCAATGTAGAGGGGCTGCAGGTCAGCCTGGCTGAAGTAGAGGGCATCACCTTCGAGATGCCAAGCGAAAGGACCTGGGCTTGGTCCTGGAGCTGCAAGCTTCAAGGGACATTCTCACAGTGGCTTGGGAAGATGTGTTGAAGGATGATGTGCAAGATGAATCATGCATGCACATGCACATGCTGTCACTGGAGGAGGACCCCAGGATAAAGCCCTCCACTCCCCATGTTCTTATAGCCATCTTACCCCAGAGGAGTGTGCACATGCCCAGAGAATGCGCCAAGGGCTGCCCTGCCCACATGTCTCCCCATCAGCCAGGAGAAACCTGGCAAGTTTTTCAGAGCAGGTGTAAATCTCAAAAGGAGAAATCTGACTTCACGTGGCCCAAAATGGGAATGTGGGGGATTGCGGGTGATGCAGACATAGAATCGGGGAGTATCTTTTTGCAGCCCCCTTCCACTGTCCCACTTTGTGTCCTGTGTTTTCTATCACTAGGACCCACTGAGGCCCAGGAGGTCCTGTGGCAAACACCCGAGAATGGGGCCGAGGCGTCTTCATTGCTGCATGTTCCACATGCCTCGCTCTGTGCCTGGCACAGAACTGATGCGCAGAGAATATATTCAAAGCTGCTGCTTTGCCCACTTAGACAGGTTCTGGAGTCTTCCCGTAAACACACCTTAAAAAGACCAGCTTCTTCTGCAAAGCTATGTGAAGAGTCAGCACCTTTTTAATCCAAAGAGAGAGCTCTGAGCCTTTTTATCTGACCCTCGGAGACCCAGCAGGGCCTGAGGGTTTTGAGAAATGTGCCCACACAGAAGGTGGGAGAGAAGGGTGAACCATCAACACAGGTTAACTGGCAAGAGGAGAATCCCTCCTCCTTAGAGCTGGGCATGTGCTGGCCCCGGGGACTGACCTTCTCACAAACAAGTTTGTTGATTGAATTTTCACTGCTGTTTTCTTCCCCCAAGTGTTACTGCTCTGATGGATAATTATGAATGATGGCTAGGAACGTAGTAGGAAACACTTGTGGAGCTGTTCCTGCAAGCCAGGCCCTGGGCTAAGCTAACAAGCCTCCTTTCAGCCTCACAGCACCCTCTGAGATCACCCCCCCATCCCCCATTGTTGCCTCATTTCATGAATAGGCAACAGAGGTTGTGAGACTCAGGCGTTTCCCAGGGACTGGGGCCCATGCCCTTCATGCTGAGCTCTGCTGCCACCCGCAGGGGCTCATGGAGGGAGGGTTCCTCAACATCAGGCCCGGCGCACAGGAGTAGGGGTCTCTCAGCATCACTCTCCCCAACGAGCTCCATCTCCTTGGGCGCTGTCTGCGCACTTGAATGTATTGGAGCAGTTGATGCTCTCATTATCCCATTTTACAGATGAGGACGCCAAGGCACAGAGCTTACAAGCCTTATCTAAAATCGCACAGCTGATAAGCGGCAAAGCTGATCATGAATGCCCTTAACGAGGAAACCACACAGTGGCTCAGGCCGTTTGTACTCAGTAAATGCTTGCTGAGTGGCCCAGGAGTGAAGTACACGAATAGAGTGCGAGGACCATGGTGCCTAAAATGCCATCGTCATCATGATCATCACCATCATCATCATCATCATCAGTACGGCTGAGGAGCGATGAGACAAAGGCGATGTCTTTCTCAAGGCTGACTAAGAACAAGACAAGAATTGCAGCCAGCTTCATGGACACCCAAGCCGGTGGTCCCTGCTCCATGCCAAGCTCTTAGTGTCCCCAACTTGGTCTACCTGAGCGTGGTCACCCTGCTGAGTCTTACTGGGCAACTCTCCCTGCCTCTGCCTCCCAGGGACCTGCGACCCCCACCCCAGGGTCCCAGGCCTCTTCCCACACAGAATCTGTGCTGGGTGTCTGCCCCCATCCCCTCCCTGGAATAGCCCAAGGGTCAAGGGGACACAGAGGCCAAGAGTGTGGGCTTAGGATGTGGACGGGCCTTCGCTGTATAACGCTGGTGGGCGCATTGCCTAATCTCTGCTTCCCCGTTAGACAGTGGGGGATAAAATAGTAAAATAGTCCTACCTCATAGGGTCAGCATTTCCTTCCCCAAAAACAGTAGTGCCCACATTCAACTTGAAGTCTGACAAGCTCACACACGTGGGGACACAAATCCTTCTGTGGCCAGGCCTTCCATCAGAGCCAGCACGGTACAGGCCACCTCAGCCGACTATAGGGATGGATTGGGGGGAGGGGGGAGCGGGGACAACAGTGCTGCCCATCTGGACAGGGTGTGCCTGGGGCAGTGTCATCCAGTGGTCATTGCCATGAACACAATGTTTATTGATATGGCCCGGTGGTCATTGCCATGGGCCCAGTGGTCATTGCCATGGGCCCATAGGTTTTGGAAATTCATCTACACTGTTGCCTATCTTGACACTACAATCTTTTCTGTTGCTGAGCAGTATTCCATTGTCAGAATACACCACAGTCGGTTGATCCATTCACTATCGATGGACACTTGGGTTATTTCCAACGTGGGGCTGTTATCAATAAAGCCACTGTGCACATTTTTGTACAAGTCTTTTGATGACCTATGGCCTGTCTAGGAGGGGAATTATTGAATCTGTTTCTCTGTCGTATCACTTTAGACCTCCCGGGCCGTGCACAAGAGTTCCAGCTGCTCCGTCCCATCTCCAAACCTGGATACCCTGGTGGGTATGAACTGTATCTCTGTGATTTTGATTCACGTTCCTCTGGTGAGTAACGATGCTTGGTAATATTGTATATGCTGCTTGAAAATGTATCTTTTATGGACGTGCCAGTTCTAACCCAGTTGTTTGTCTTTTTCTTACTTTTGATTTGTGGGAGCTCTTTATATATTCTGAATATGCTTCCTTTGTCAGATACATGTATTTTGAATATTTTCTCCCAGCCTATGGCCTGTCTTTTCAGTTTCTTCATGGTGTCTTTTGATGAACAGAAATTTTAAATTTTGAGGAAGTCTATTGTACCAACTTTGTCTCTTACAGTACTGTTGTTTGGGTCCTGCTTAAGAAAATTGTTGCCTGCTCCAAGGTCCTCCATAAAATATACATTTGCCTGTGCTCCATTCCTTCAACCTCAGCCCTGTAAACGTCACACCTTCAGGAGGTCTCTCTTGTCCGTATATCCAGCCCCCACCACCACCACACACACACCCCCCCCACACACACACACACAGACACACACAGCCCTGGCCCATCATGGGGGCTCCCCAGATATGTGACTTGATGGAGTTATTACGTTTGTCCCGCAAAGCCCAGGCTGCCCCTCACTGCCTCCTGCCTTGCTGCTGAGATAAGGAACGATGAAGCCCTTTGATGGAGCCCCCCGGATTCTGAAGGCAAGACTACAGAGAGGACTTCCAGCTGCTCCGTGATAACTGCCCCTAACAGCTTCCCCAGGGAGCCCGCCTTGCAGAAGACGTGGGTCTCAAGTCATCTCTCAGCTTGGTCCAGACACCAGGGCATCCCTGGGAGCTCAGATCTTCCCTGGAGGAGAGATCAAAGACCCAGCTCCACTTAAGAGGCAGGAATTTGGATTGTGGAGATAATTGGGTCATGGGGTGAGTGAGCAGAGATAACTGTGGGGAGATTATTGGGTCACTTGAAACCCTAACTCCTTGAGCATGTGGAAGACTCCGCCAGACCCTCACATCCTGGGATCCTGGCCGGACTAGAAGCCCTCTATTTAGAAGACTCACAGGGAAAAAAACTCAACCAGGTATCCAAAAACCTAAAAGCACATTGCAAGAAACCCGAAAATCTCCTGTGTTGGAGGTGGGTGTTCCTATGGGTCCAACGATTTTGGAAAACTGTCTGACAGTGTCTGCTAAAGCTGAACAGAAGTGCTGTCCCCTCTGCGTGGCAATTCCACTCCTAGGTATATACCCCACAGAAATGCACCCATACGTTCACCAAAAGGCACGTCCTGGGATGTTCACAGCAGCGTTAATACTAATAGCCCCCAAACTGGAAACTACCCAAATGCCCATCCACAATGGGATCAGTAAAGCAATTGGGGTGCATTCATGCAATGCCATAACTCTAGAGCAATGAAAATGAACACACTAATGCTACATGCAACCACACGAATGAATCTCACAAACACGATGCTGATAGAAAGAAGTCAGACAGAGAAGGGTAAGTGCTCCATGATTCTATTTGTGCGAATTTCAAAAACAGGTAACCTAACCTGTGCTGTCAGAAGTCAAGAGAGGGATTGCCCCTGGGGTGGGGGGAGCATGAGGGGGGCACAAGGGGGCTTCAGGGGGCGGGTCAAGTTCTGTATTTTGACGGGGCACTGGTTGGTTACTGGACCGTGTTCAGTTTGTGAAATGCCATTGAGGCATTCCCTATCTCTGTGCATTTCCCCACATGTATATTACGATGCAGTTGAGGGTTTCCTTTTTTTAAAAGGGAGGGTTCCTTGGCATCAGAGAAACCTGGGCTTACACCTGGAATCTACCCCTAGGCAAGTAACTTTGCCCCCTGTCCTCGCCTTCTCACCTGTAAAATGGGCAGGAGTACTCCCTCTCTGTTTGGCTTGTAATCAGGCTGCTGAAAAATAAAAAAACTGTATGGCGTGGGTTCGGCTGACCCATGGAAATTTCATGGGAAGCCCGTGGAAGCCAGTACCCACCAAAAGGAATAAAAATAAAAGAACTGTTGCATTATTGGACAGAGTCCCCTAGTTTTATTCAAGGACTAAGAAATGAGTATTAAAACAAGGAGCAACAGAACAAAGCGTGTGCGGAACAGACTTCCCTTTCAACCCAAAGACAGGCTATGTATTTGAACAAGAATTCGCACACATCTCTTTTTATCCCCTTTGGAGCACATTTTATGTCACCAAGAATTTCACGGCTATTAAAAGCTGCAGAGAAAAAAATCCCCCAGAAACTGCTTATCTGTAGCAAGAGGCAGTCAGGTTTTCAAAGCGACAAGGATGGCCAGGCTTTAGAAGCACCTTTTAAAGGTGACGGTCTGCAGAAACTGAAACTGATCACACACCCTGACCTGGGTGGGTCCAGCAATGCAACTTCTGGGTATCTCCCCAACCAAGAGAGGGGTGTGAGCTCACCAAAAACACATGCTAGGATGTTCGTGGCTGTCCTACCCAAACACTCATCTATGGTAAAATGGAGAAGTGTATCAGAACATAGTCTCACCGTGGAATACTATACCGCAATGAACAAGAAAAACGGACAGCCACACACTCACAAACATAATTATAATCAAAAGACGCCAGACACAGATGTATACATGCTACATGACCCCATGGCCATAAAGCCCCAAATCAAACAAAACCTCTCTGTGGTAATGGGGCCAGCATCGTGGTTCCTGGGAAGGGGTAGTTGTGGGGAAGGGACACAGCGAGGACTTTGGGGGTGGGATCATATTCTGTCCCTTCGCCTGGGAGCTGGTATCACAGGTGTGCACACTTGGTGAGGATCACTGAGTGTTGCACTTATGATGTGGTGCTTTTCTGTATGTGCACGCTATTTCAATACAACATTAGGATAAGTTTGAAACACATGTTTAAAATATGCCTGGAAGGGCCGGCCGAGTGGCTCAGTTGGTTAAGAGCTCGCTCAAGAGTTTGAGCTCTGAGCAACAGCGGTTCGAGTCCAGCCCGAGCTGAGCAGCCGCTGAGCTGCCAACAGGTAGCAGGATGGCTCAGCTAAAAAAAAAAAAAACTAAAATATGCCTGGACTAGGGCCGGCCGAGTGGCGCGATGGTTAAGAGCTGGCTTGGGATGCCAGAGGGCCCCGGTTCGGATCCCACATAGGAGGGCCAGTGACACTGCCCTCCACAGCTAAGATGCTGAACAACAGCTCAACCTGGAGCTGGGCTGCCATGAGTCGCCAGCGACGGCGTAGGCTGCAGCCCCTGTGGCAGTGGGTTGCCATGGGCTACCGTGTGTAGCCAGCAGCCAGCGTGAGCGGCCAGCAGCCGCAGTGAGTGGCCGTCCAGAAGTTGGCGACGGATCTGCCTTGCCCGGGAAGAGCACAATGATGGTGCCAGCTTGGGCCAGTGAAACAACGTCCTCCACAACTAGACTGAAGAACAAAATGACAGCAACTTGTCTGTTCCCCTTCCCCCAATTCCCCAGCGCTGTTCTCATCCCTCAATTCCCCAATAAAAATCTTTAAAAAAAAATGTGGCCTGGCTAAACCTTGCACGAAGGGTTGGAAGATCTTCCTGAATTTAAAGAAGCCCTTGGAAGGTGAGAGCTGAGATGCCTGGGCTCACACCAGATAATCCACACGGAACTGAGGCGGGAGCTCTTCTACTTCACACACCAGCTCCGGGTCACACACCCGAGCTACTGGTCCATGAATGATGGCTCCAAGAAGGAGTACGGGTAAGCAGAGCTCTGTGTGGAACCTACCCTCGGCCCTGAGAGATGAGGCCAGCTGTGGTGCAAGTCTCAGAGGCCGAGAGTCTGGAGCCAGAAGCAAATGTCCCAGACAGTCTCCTGCAAGCCTGAGCCTCAGGGACATTTTATGGCGTGCTCCTTCTCACAGTGACTCATCACATGCTGGTCTAGGTGTTGCTCGGAAGAGATTTTTGCATATGTGAGTTAAGTCTCTATCCGTTTTTTATTAAATTAATCTAAAGGGAGATGATCTTGGGTGGGCCTGGCTTAATCAGGAGGAGGGTCTTTATGAACGGGTGTAGCTCTTCCCTGAAGGAGAGGCTCCAAACAGCCACAGGGTCTTTGATTGCTCTCCCATACCTCTGGATCCTCCTTCATTTATATCTGCGCCTGGAGACAACAAGCGTCACCCATGCCCGTGGGCTCCAGCCTGCTCCTCACCTCCCTTCCTAACGGCCTGCCCTACCGTCATTGGGCATGCCCAGCCCCACACTAGTGTGAGCCAGCGCCGTGTGATGAACCTACCATCCATCCTTCCACCATCTGTATATCTATATCTATCCATCTATATATCTGTATCTATATGTATGTATGTATTTATATCTATATCTATATATATCTATATCTATATCCCCTACTGTTTTTGCTTCTCTGGTTCAGCCCTGATACTGATGCCTCTGGTACCCCATCTGAGTGGTGCTAGCTACCCACCTTTCCACCCACCACTTATTAGGTAATAATTCTAGGCAGGTTATTTCACCTCTGAGTCTCAGTGCCCTCATCTGTCAAGTGGAGATAATAATCAAATACCTTCCTCACCAAATTATGGTGAAAATTGAGTAAGTTAATACATTTAAAGAAGGATGCCAGCACAGAATAGGTACTTTATATCTACTAGCTGTTACATCCTACAAAAGGGAACAGATTTTAGAAAGGCAACATGGAGGCATTTCTCCCTCCAGGTCAGAGTGGGCGCTGGGCTCGGTCTGTGTTCCCTACATTTTAGGTCATTCAAGTGGAACCATCACTATGCTTATTGGGTCTGCAAGCCACTTGTATCTTTCACTTTGCTTAATACATTTATTTCAATCAACTTTTTGTAACTTAAAATTGTATTTAGAAGGGAAACTGCATTATCACCAAGATAAAAGGGAAATCAGTCTCACTTTCCGTAATTGGAAGGGAGCCATAAAAATCAACACAGCACCGCATTCCTTGTCCACAATCTCAAAACCCAAAAGCCCTGAAAAGAACATGATTTTTTTGTTTTGGGTGTGGTTTTTTTTTCTGTCTTTTGTTTCTTAAATTTGGTGCATTCTCCTTATTCTCCTTTGATGACAAACCTGACCTGATCTGATTGGAGGCTATTAGGGCTAGTTGGGTTATTTATCCCACTTAGCATGAAAATCATGTTTCAGCGAAGGAACGGAAATAGAAAAGAATAGAATCCACTAAAAACGTTAGCTAAATCACTGTATAAGTGCCATATTGCCTTTCTAAAATCCAAAAGAAGCATGAGTTTCAAAACACATCTGGCTCAAAATTTTGGCTGAGAGAAGGTACTGAAAAAACATTTGTTACATAAATGAAGTTATGAGTGAATAGATACCGTAAATACGCATATACTCCACACACACAGGGAATGGGGGAAAAAGCCTGATGCTCCAATAAAGTTTCAGATTCAGATGTCAATGGGCCTGGACGTCCAAGCTGACCCTCTCACATGGCAGGCAGCTGATGCTGGCAGTCATCTGGGAGCTCAGCCGGGCTGTGGGTGGGCGCACCCAACATAGCCCCTCCAATATGGTGGCCTCGGGCCAAGTTGGACATCTTATGGGGTGGCTGGCTTCCCCCACACGGAGCATCCTGATAGAGCCAGGTGGAAGCTGCCAGCTCTTCTTGTCTTACCCTCAAAAGTCACGCTGCCTCATTTCTGCTAACTCTCTTGGCCAAGTGACCACAGATGCGAAAGGTGGAGACATACACCCCATTTGACAATGAGAGGAGAATCAAAGAAGGCGGCAGTCATGTTCTAAAGGCGCCATATTTTATAAGCTGTAGTGTTGGTTGAATTTGTATAAGCATGTACTTCTTTTCTAATTCAAAAGGAAGACATTTGTCTGTTTTCTTTGCAGCATGGGCTATAGAGTCCAAAGATCCCAACTCCGTCATCTGCGAAGGACGTGAGGCCAGGTGAGTCACTGGGCCTGAACTGCGAACTTCCCAACATTGACACATGCTCCACAGTTGATGTGATGGTTTTTGTACAACTTGGATAGTTCTCTTATGTCTCTGTTAGTTACACTTATGTCCCCATTGGAGGCTGGAATGCTGGCTGGAGGGAGAGACCTCCTTGGAGCCCCCTACCATGGAATGGTGATCCTTTAGGAATCTCCCTCGGGTCCTGCCCAGTCCCCTTCCTTCCCCACCCCCAGATCCCTCCAGACTCCTGCACACTGGGAAGTCCAGAAGCCTCCAGCATCCTCCATCCTCCCTTCTTGTGCCAAACAAAGACCCCCAAGGGAGAGAAGCGCCTCAAGGCTGAGGGAAGATGGTCATCCCAGCGTTTGGAGGCCAGCAGTCCCTCTGAGACTCCATAAATACAATGCTTGGCAAAACGGCCTCGGAGTTCTAGGTGGTTTCCATGGCTCGGAACTTATAACCTTATTTTCTTTTTTTCCCATGTAGAGAAAATGCTTTGGCTCCCAGCCAGCTTCTGACCAGCAGCTTCTAATTACCCACAAGGAGAGAAGAAAGGAAGGCTGGAGACAAGAAGGGGTGCTGAATCACGGGGAGCAGGGACAGGAAGCCCAGAAACTTTTCTCCTCCCCAGGCCAGGAGGAAGTTCTGCGGGGGAGTTCAGGGCAATTTGGGGAGGCCTGGACATTTTCACGGAGGCTACACTCAGTAGATTCCCTGTGACCTGGAAGCACAGCCCTTTAGGGCAAGGGAGGGCCAGCCCCTCCCCAAGTATTAGCCAATGCACCAGCTGCTGTAACAAATAGGCCCTGAAACTTCAGTGCAATCCTACAAAATTCATTTTGCACTCTAGACATAATCCAGGGGACTGGCCAGCAGAGCGCACTGCTCCACATACACATTTTGGGACCCAGGTTCCTTCCACCTGTTGTTCTGTGCCCCCAGGGATGTCCAATTTTCTCTCGCAGATTCTCCCTGTTTTACCAGCAAACAGGGAAAGGACAGAAGGTGAAGAAGGTACACTGTTCTTAACCACTGGGACTGGAAGAGCTCAGATCACTTCTGTTTTCATTCTTTTGGCAAGAACAATGCATCTGATCCCACCTAGATGTGGGGGGCTGGGGCATGCAATCCTCCTATGCCCAGGAAGGAGAGAGAGCACCGTCTTATGAGCCTACCCTACGGGTGCCGCAGGACTCATTAAATACTGGGTGAGAGCAGCTGAATGCAACACTCAGTGAGCAGCGGTGCTGCTGTGAACACATCAGGATGAGGGTTTCAAGGGTCCTGAAGGAGCAGCTTCCAATTCTGAGATTTTTGAGCAGCTTCCAAGACGGCGATTTTCAAAGCTCCTCTGTAAAGTGTAGACTGAAGGAGAAAACGCTCTTCAGTCCACCACATGCAACAACCACCCTATCTCGTTTTCTGTGAATTTATTCCTTATCCTGAGGACCTTCCTTCCAGGTTCTTAAGTGGCCACAGGAAACAGGGGGCTCTTACTCTATGAACATCTAGGTGATAGGTAAGTGCTTTATAAATTGAAAAATGTTATGCCCATATTATTCTATTCTCATTGAAAAACCTCGACAGTCACACTTCATGCAAACCAGGAAAGGAACACTTGTGCAGTCAACAGCCTGCACAACCGTGCCCAGCAACGCTGTTGTACATTCCATCATCTGCTCAACCTTGAAGTGGAAACAGCAGGAGCTAATTCTCGCCCAATCACAGAATCACAGTGGAAAGGGATTGAGTTCACCTAATCTGGTGGTTTTGAAAGCCTCGCCTCCTCAACCTCCCTCCAATACCCCGAATTCACTGGTCCTGTCCAAACTACTCATTTTGGTATTGGGAACCTGAGGTTACAGAAGGAGCTGGGACTTTCCCAAGGTCACAGAGCTCTGTTTTTGGTCAAGATTAGAACAGCAGATCAGTTTCAAACTTCCAGCTTAGCCATCTAGACCAGTGCTGCCAAATATATATATATATATATATATATAGTTATAGTTATAGTTATAGTTATAGTTATAGTTATATATATAGTTATATTATGTGAGCTATGTGTGTAATTTTAAACTTTCTAGTTGCCATATTTTTTAAATGTAAAAAAAAGAGGGAGTGCATATAAATTTTAACAGCGTAGTTTTAAAACAATATACCCCAAACATCAATATGTCATCCATCTGGTGCGTCTTTTCCACTTACACATCTTAATGTGGATTGCTAAATGTTCACTGGAAATACTTGATCTGTATTCAGCGTTCATAAAATTTATACCTGAAAAGGTCAATTTACCAACCAAGTTGGTGCAAACATGCTTAAGCGTTTCCTTAATGGCTGAGTTGAGTATTCGTTTTCAAGTTAAAATTAATTAAAGTTAAGTCAAATTGAAAATGTAGTCCCTGGGTCGCACAGGTCACATTTTAAGTGCTCAGTGACCACACTTGGCTTGTGGAAACCTTATGGAATAGAGCAGCTCTGAAACGCCGGCCAAATCTACAATGACCCCTGGGACCCTTCATTACAGGGAAAATCTGTGAGAATTACTTCTTCCCCAGGCCCATTTGAGAATGAAACAATCGTACTGGGAAAATAACAGAGGCACTGAGACTGCTCATTATTCTTATTTTTCTGCGGTCGTGCCTCTGATTTCCCAGGGTTCTTTCCTGACAAATGGCAGCGTTGTGTTGTCCCCAGGCTCCCACAGTGGAGGGCAGCCTGAATCTTCAACGAGAAGATTGGCCATGAGTGCCTGGGGACAATCTGGACAGTTTTCTATTGATGGGAAGACTGTAGGTAGGATGCACAGCTTTCGAGCAGAGCCTGAGACCCGGAAGGCCGATGGGCCACATGGCCATGAAGTCTGGGTGCAATTATGGTCACTCAAAGGATAGAGCTCCAGGTCACCTACCCGGTTAGTTTTCTAGGGCTGCCGCACAAGAACCACAAACTGTGGGGCTTAAAACAACAGAAATGTATTCTCTCACATTTCTGGGGAGCAGAAATCTAAGATCAGGGTGTTGGCAGGGTTGGTTCCTTTTCAGAGGCTCCGAGGGAGAATCCTTTCTGCCTCTTCCAGCTCCTGGTGTCAACAAGCCTTTGGTGTTCCTTGGCTTGTAGACGCACTACTCCAAGCTCTGCCTCTGTCTTCACATGGCCTCCTCCCTGTGTGTGTCTGTGTCCAAATGTCCCACTTCTTATAATAACACAAATCAGATTGGGTTTAGAATCCACTCTCATCCAGTCTGAGCTCATCTTAATTAAAAAGTCACAGGGCCGGCCGAGTGGCTCAGTTGGTTAAGAGCTTGCTCAAGAGTTTGAGCTCTGAGCAACAGCGGTTCAATTCCCCACCCGAGCTGAGCAGCTGCTGAGCTGCCAACAAGGTGGCAGGATGGCTCAGCTAAAAAAATAAAATAAAAAGGGCCGGCCGAGTGGCGCGTTGGTTAAGCGCTGGCTTGGGATGCCAGAGGGCCCCGGTTCGGATCCCACATATGAGGGCCAGTGACACTGCCCTCTACAGCTAAGATGCTGAACAACAGCTCAA
>NW_017731369.1:6244175-6246550 GCF_001890085.2 Hipposideros armiger | reverse complement strand
CGCTGTTATTTTGTACACAGAAACTAATAATAGAAATAAATAAATAAAACCTATGAGAAATGCTATCAAAAAAAAAATGTCCTCTGGATCGGGTGTGAGGCCTTACCTCTTTTACTCCACCCAGCCACAGCTGATAGTCACGAGGGCAATGAACATCCCCAAACACTCAAGCAAAGGAGGGATTGTACCAAAGGGCCTCTGGGTGCGGGCTCTTTCTGGAACCCATAGGTATATTTTGTCGTATTTGTCGCTATAGCACTTACTGAGTGCTGAGCTCTAGTCTACGTGCTTTGCAAATACTAACTCGTGTATCATCAGCAATCCTATGAAGTGGGCACTGTGGCTGTACCCACTTCCAGTTGAGAAAACCAAGGCCCAGAGGGGTTAAGTGACTTGTCTGATGTCACAGAGGCAGTGGGGGGGGGGGGTAAAACCTGGGTTTGAAATCAGGAGGCCTGCGGCGCCAGTTGGAACATGCAGCCACCCTATCACATCATCATAATGTGAGCATTTGCTGTGTGTACGCCTTTTATATGAAATAGCTCACTTGAACTTTACAGCAACCCCATGAAATAGGCATCATCACTACCCCCACTTTACAGATGGCAAAGCCATCTCTGAGAAATAGAGAAAACACTCCATGCGTGGGTAGGTGAATGAATGAATGAGTAAATGAATGAATGACAGTAGGCTGGACCTGTTGAATGGCCTTGGCTTGATCCCTGTGTCCCTGGCTAAGAGTCGACTCAGGAAGTCCCAGTTGCCCCCGGAGTGTGCTCTTGGGACAAGAGCCTCATCCTGTCTGGGATCCTTGAGAGCAGCCCTGGGCACTGAGTTCCCAGTAGCTTCAAAGGGAGCCCGGAGCCAGCTGAGCTCCCAGGGGGGCGAGGACAGCAGGAAAGCTGGCCTGGCCCCTGATGCTGTGGACTCAGCCCCGCTGTCAGACGTCAGAAGCGTCAGGCGGCTTTGGTCTCAGGCCTCAGCTGATGGAACCAAGGCAGCGCCGAGCCAGGCGCTTCTGGGAACCGTGCTGGCATTTCCTTGTTTTGTCAACGCTGCCGGAGCGCCCCAGAAACCACATGCAGAACAAAGTCTCCGGGGTGCCTGTCTGGAAGGCGAGAGGATTAGAGAGAGGGAGAGGAGACAGTGATGCTGGGCAAGACTCCTCCAGGGCCTGGGAACTTCTCCTGCCTTTCCTGAGATGTCGGCTCCACCAGCATGCCTCAGGGACCTCACACTATGAAACTCACAACCACCAGGTAGCAGAGCCATCAGGCACTGAGCGTGGGCTCCTCGGCTAGGTGTGCCAGCCAGGTGTCCCAACCAGGTGTGCTCCAGGTATGTTGAGCACTCACAGGCCTGCTCTCAGCCATCCTCAGATCCCCTGGAGTAAGGACCTCTGTTTTCCCCATTTTACAAATGAGATAAACAAGGCTTGGGGTACAGCAGTAACTGATGAGTGGTGAGGCCGCGTTTAGACAAGCCCATTTCATCCCAAGGCCTGTGCCTGGGATTTTGGCTTGCTTATGTTTTTGTTTTGTTTTGTTTTTGCTTTCCTGGATAATATGGCTCAAAAACAAGAAAGTAGCAAAAGGATTCATGAGGAGTCCCCACATCCCCAACAGATGAGGAATCTGAGGCCCAGAGAGGGGAGTGACTTCCTCGAGGGCTCCACGTTCAACACCCTCTGACACCTGCTGCGCAGGTTGGAATCAGAGTCCTTTGTAACACATGAAGGTGGGGTCACCCAGGTCCATCGGGGCCACCTCGGTCACCACCCCTCTGCTTGGGGTGAGGCTGCAGAGCCCTGCTGCCCACCCAGGACCTGAGAGGAGACTCCCAGGACAAAGGGATGGATCTCAGGATGAGAGAAGGGGTTCCTCCAGGGGAGAGAGCCAAGATACACACTCATGTGTACACAGTGCCCGTATGGTCCTGCACGCACCCACACACACTTTCTTTGTACACCCACCGCCCAGTTTCCCACTAGCTGCCCAGACAGGGCAGGATGAGGGTCCCGAGAGATCAGGTGATGCTTAACCCCCAGAAAAGGAACCCCCTCCCTTCCCCCAGGGCTGCCCCCATCCTAGTGCACCAGGAGGTTGGCTGTCGCAGGTTCTGTCACGTTTCTCTTTCTCTCTCTCTGTCTCTCTCTCTTCCTCTCTATCCCTAAGTGTCTTTCTGACACTGTCTGCCATGTGTTTGCATCTCTGTCGGTATAGCTCTTTCTCTACCCGCTCCTGATCACCTCCAGCTCTACTGCCTCCTGTCTCTGAGTCTCTCCTGCTCTCCTGCTCCCTTTTGCTCTCTCTGTATTTCTCTCTCTCTCTCTCTCTCTCTCTCTCTCTCTCTCTCTCTCTCTCTCTCTCTCTCTC
>NW_017731369.1:6236446-6243883 GCF_001890085.2 Hipposideros armiger | reverse complement strand
CTTCTGGGGGATTTGCAGGGAGGCAGGAAGCAGAAAGCTGCTGAGACTTCTGCCCCCCATCCTCCGCGTGGGGATGGGGGAGCCTCCTGTCTGGTGGGGTTTGCATCTTATCAGGGGCCACTCCCCCACCAGCCTTCCCCGGGCTGGGGGCTCCGGGAGCAGCATTCTTGAGCTACCCTGGAATGTGCGGAGGGACCCACTCCCCAGGAGATAAGCTATGCCTGGGAGGGGCCTGCGTTTTCAAAACGAGTTCAGCCCCCAAACCTGCTCTCCTTCCTTCCGGAATGTGGTCTTGGTCCTCTTTCAAAGTCCTGAACCTCCTGCAGGGAAGGGTTGAAGCTGCAAAGAAACCCAGGTCTCCTCTTAGCGGGATATTTGACCAACCATGTCTCCTTGGCAGCAGGGCGGTGGAGCCCTCAGCTCCAGCCTCCTGGGCTCCTCTAAGAGAAGGCCAGTGGGGGAAAGGGCCGGGGGCTGCAGAGCCCAAATGGGGAGACAAAGAAGCGAGGAGCAACAGAGAAAGGGAGGCAATGCGAGATGGTCAGAGACACTGACAGAGAGAAGCCAGGGCAGCCTGGAGGTGCCTGGGAAGAAGGGACAGAGGCTCATGTTGGCAGCACATCAAGATGGTGGAGACGAAGGCTACTCCCCCTGCGCTCGGCAGCCTTGGGAACATGTGGGCACTTCCAGCTTGTGGTGTGACTGTGGCCTCAAGACTATTTCAAAACCGCTCACAAAACCAACTCCTCTCCCTCTTCTTCACCAGGAATGTAGCGACCCTCACGGCAGAGGGTCTGGAGACAGACACGGCTGAGAAGAGGGTAACCCAAACTTTGGGCCATGTGGTCCACTCTCACGAGCTTTGCTATGTCACCGCATCTGCCTTAGGAGAGGTAGAGCCTGGTGGTTAAGAGCATGGGCTCTGGAGCTCAGGCAGCCTGGGTTCAAATCCCCACTCTGCCACTTACTGGCTGTGTGATCTGAGGCAGGTGATTCCACCTCTCTGTGCTTTTGTTTATTTATCTAGAAAACAGGGATAATAATCTACATCGTGGGGTTGTCATGAGAATTATACACGTTGTTGATACGTGTAAAGAATGAGGAACTCCATAGGCCCCCTGCCTGCTGGGATACACTGAGAAATGTGGTGTTCCTGCCAAGATGCAGAACTCAAGCCGAATCATGAAGACCCACCAGACAAGCCCAAACTGAGGGACATGCTACAAAATAACCAGCCTGCGCTCTACTAATGTGTCAAGGGTGGAGAGTCATGTAAAAAAATGAGCGACCATCCGTTCAGACGTGGCAGCTCCATGCAACATGGGACCCTGAACAGGAGACGTTTGCTGTAAAAGGATTCTTGGGGCAAGTGGTAAGACCTGAACAGGGTCTGAGGACCAGATGACCGTGATGTGTCAGTGTCAGCTTCTGATTTTTTTCTGTTCTTTTGTAGCTCTGTAGGGGAATGTCCGTGGGTAGGACACTGACACTAAGTATTCGGGGTGATAGGAGGTCCGGTCGGCGACTTATACTCAAAAGGCTTAGTTTGCTCCATGCTGGCAGCTCTTCTGTAAGTCTGAGATTATTTCTATTTTTTTTTAATATATGAAAAATTAAAAAATAATGAATGTGAATCTGAAACAAGCAATTACAAGAAAACCTCAAGAGAGATGAGCGAATGTTAAGAGAGTGTTAAAGACCTGTTGGTATCACTCTGAGGCTTTCTTCTTGGTCAGGGGCCTGAACACAGACTCTTCTCCCCCAGTGTGAGTCAGTGATTTTTAGGGCCCAGCCCCGGCCCTGCCTGCCCCTACATTTGGGGAACCTTGGAAGACTGGGAAGGCTCTGAGTTGTAGCGTCAGACACACCCATCCAAACCCCAGCTCTGCCTTCTAGCTGGGCAGCCTTAGACAACTTACTCACCCTCTCTGAGCCTCAGTTTTCTCATCTGAAAAGCACATGCCGATACCTCCCTTCAAGTGATTATAATTAATGAGACAAATGTTGGAAATGCAATAAAAAGGTAGCTCCACACGAAGCTGTTTTTAGGAGCTCTGTTCATGTCAGTTCTCCAAGGCCAGAGTGCTCGCCCTTCTCTCATTTTGTCTCAAACATGAGCCTCCACGTCAGCAGCCTCCTGGGCCAAATACAGGCCAACTCCTGGCTGGATAAGGTCCCCTATGGAGCCACTGAGCTCCAGTCAAGACCTGGGGGAAGTGGGGCCATAAACCTCTCCCTGCCCCTCCTGTCACTGGAGATCAAACCGTTATCAGAATCAAAGCCGCCCAGCTGATGGATGGGCCCACAGGATCTAGGGGCCCAGGCAGCCAGCCCCCTCACTGTTATATGGAGCCCAGAGCCCTCCAGCCACCTCACCAGGAGCCTCGGCACAGTTTAATTTGGGCCAGAAGGTGACTATTGCCTCCTCAGGAAAGATGCTTATCTCTCTCTGAAAGGAGGAAGGGGACAGAGGTGTCAGCAGGCAGGCAGGGTGAAGAGGCCATGCTGATTAGGGAAGGCCAGGCTGGCGACCAGGGCCCCCCTTCTCCAAGTCACTCAGCTGCAGTGCAGACGGCTGGAGCCCCCACCGTCTTTCAAAACCCAGAGAGCCCTGAGTTTAAATGTTGGCAGCAATGAACAGATCTACCAACGCAGACCATTTTGTTTCAGGAGCCTTTGGCAGGGAGACACAAGGAGCAGTGTCACTCTGACACCCTCTGGACTCCGCCTCCCAGGAGAAAGACTCAATACCCAGGAGATGAAAGATTCCAGAAGGACCTGGCCAATCTGAAAGCTAAGTAGAGCCCCAGCTTGGGGGATCTCTGAAGGCATTCACAGAGCTGTCAGGGATGAATTTTTGACCAGGTCATCACCCTTCAGAAACTTCAGATAGAACCTTGAGATGGGAGAAACTCAGTGGCTATTGTTGAAGACACCAGAAGAACTCTCTGCGCCATGTTAATTTCATTCCTACTGCCCAGGTTCAAATCCTGCCTCCAGCTCTTGTGACTTCATCTGTAAAATAAGGATGGGTAAAAGCGTGTCCTTCAAAGTGTCATTGTGCAGACTACCTGAGCTAGTGATGTAAAGATTGTAACAGTGTCTGGCACATGCCCAGAGTTGTATTAGTGTTTTTATTATTAGGAAATAGTTGTGATATAATGTTAAGTGACAGCACATGGGGTGGTGAGTGGAGTTTGGAAGGAAACACACTATAATGTCAATAGCAATGGAATTTGAGTGTGCAACTTAAGGCCGTATTATTTTATGTATGTGTTTCCCAAAGTCTTGTTAATGAACCTGTATTCCCTTTTTAAATGAAGAATCTAAATCTAATAAACTCTGTTAGACACACTCCGTGCAGCCAGGCCCCAGGCAAGGGGGGCGGGTCTTCCTGGCTCTGCTCTCTGGAGAAACCCTGAGTCCTGCTGGCCATGCTACCTGCTCGCCCCCCTCCCTCTCGCCCCCCAATGGCCCCTCCCCATAGTTAGAGCTGGTATAAACTCCTGCGGCCGTGCAGAGTCACTTGAGACAATTGCAGCTTTGCCACCTGATGTTATTAGCAGCTTCCCCACACTGTGCCTGTGGTGTCTGGTCCCCAGTACACCCCGTCCCTGTGCTCCATGACTGAGCTCCTTTGGGCAATGCTGCCAGCCCCACAGCCCTACATGCCAGCTGCCTGCTCGGGGTCAATCTGGTTCCAAGTGCAAATGCACTTTTAGCTTCACCTTCCCCTGGCTTAACAATGAATGAATGAATGAATGAATGAATGAATGAATATGAAAATAAAACTCTCTGGAGAAACATTGTTGGGTGAGATGAGATGAGGAGAAAGCTTGGGCATGTAGGGAAGACTAATTTTTTTTTTATCTTAGGACTGGAAAGCCAGGAATTGGAGGTGGAGGCGGGAAGCAAAAGGACTTCAGAGGCAGGGAGGCCTGCGTTCAAATCCTGGTTCTGTCCCCTCCCCCCACTTCCCCGNTCACCCGGGAAGAGCACAATGATGGTGCCAACTTGGGCCAGTGAAGCAACGTCCTCCACAACTAGACTGAAGAACAAAGGATAGCAACTTGTCTGTTCCCTTTCCCCCAATTCCCGAATAAAAATCTTTAAAACAAAAATGTCACATTCACAGGTACTGAGGGTTAGGACTTGAGCATATCTTTTTGGGGGGTCGGGGAGCCAAGCCACAACAGCACTTTACAATCATCTATTCATTGAACCTCAATCCACCCTAGGAAGTTAGTGTCCCTGGGATCCCCATTTCACAGACAGGAAATGGAGACCCAGGGTGCTGGGCACCCAGCTTGTCCATGACGGTCCTGGGACTCAAAGCTGGTGCTTCCCCAGAGCCTGTTTGCTCAGTCACTCCCCTTCCAGGCACTTTCTGGGACTCTCTCAGGCTCTTCCATCTCAGAAACTAGGACATTTGTTTCACAGGACAATCTGTAAAACCCCTGCCAATCTGCTCAGGTTCAAGTCTCTGCCGTTCAATGACCCAGATTGACAATTCTGATGCAGTATGAGCACTTTCCTACGGAATTGGCCAGGGTTCCTGAGAAAGCCACTTGATATTTCTCTGCTCCTTCCAGCCTCAGCCAACCTGGAACATAATATGGAAAACTCCAGATGCAACATGTGAAAATGAGATTTCCCTCTAATTCGCTAACGAGAGGAAGGCCAGCAATGGGAGCCCTGCTCCCGCACAGGGCACGCCCCCTAACCTTGTAGAGCCCCTTCCTCTAGTCTCAGCTCACAGTCCCTGGTCCACACACCACTCAGCCCTCTGCCAAGTGACAAAGAGAAGGCAGACACAGGAATTGCTCCAAGAGACCAAAACCATACTCAGCAAGTCGTTCACGCCTGGAGCAGGCACATCAGGATCCACGTGGTCACTGCACCCATGAGGGAAGATGGAGAGATGGGGGGGGGGCTTGCAAATGTCCACAGGATCCCCTCCTTGCACCTGGCAGGATGGGCTCTGGGGACAGTGTTGATGCCAACAGGGCCATCAGGAGTGAGTGACTCTGCTGCCAGGTCCCACCCTCCAGGCAGAGAGGTCGGAGCCGAGGCGGGCTACCCCAGAGCGGCTAGTGGCCCCAGGTGGTTCTTCAGCGATCTGAAGGCTCTCCCCAAGTGACAGCGGGAGGAAGGCGTCTCTGAATGCACCCACGGCCTGAGCTTACGGAGGTGGAGGCTTTGATCACCGCCCTGCATGCTGGCTGGAGCCAGGCCATTTTTCTGCATCTCATTAGAGGAGCGCTATGCCGCCAGAACATCAGACAAGCCTGGCATTCTCTGTTTGACCTAATAAAGCCTGGCTAAATTGCACTGCTCTCATTCCTGGAGAAATGAGGCCTGCTCCAATTACTCCCATAAGAAAAGTCTCTTAGAAAATGCCAGCGTGAGGGCAAAGGAAGGCTCTTCCTGCCTGCTTGGGAATGGGGCTCGCAAATCCCAGGCGCCTTCTCCAAACAGCCCCTGAGAGGAGCCTGTGTGGAGTGTGGGCACTCTGGGAGAAGGTGGGGCCCCATGGGGCCTCCAAAAGGCAGTGCTTTCCTCCCACAGGATAGGGGGGTTCTTGTCTCCCAAATTGGCAGGTGAAATTGAGCATTAAGGGAAAATTGGCCTGGCCAGGTCAGGGTGGAGGTGGAAAGAATTTGGCTTTGGTAGGAAATATAGTGGGGAGAGAGAGTGGGGGGCAGATATTGAGCGCCTTTCACAAGGTGCTGGGTTTCCCTGAACTAACGAACTAACGACAGATAATAGCACTGCAAGACTTGGCCTGAGATTATCCAGCCTGTGTTTGGAAACCATGGTGGGATTTGATTTGGTTGCTTCTCAGAAACATTCACTTCCTCCCCTCCCCCACTACCCTCAAGAGGGGAGAAACACACACCTTCCATTAAGGGGCTGCAGAAGTTATCAAGTTGGACACCCCAGGAGGCCTACTCCTGGCTTGCAGAAGGTATTAGGGGAGGGCTCTTGGGAAGGAAACGGAAGGCGGCTGTGGGAGACTCTGGGTTGGGCTACTGTTTCAAGAGAGGCCTCAGCTGTCCCCATGGAGGGCACCACGGATTAGGTGACCCTTCAGAACCATCCCCTGTTGCGGCAAGAGTTCAGGGCCTTTAAAGCCCTGCATTGCTCAATCATTGGATATGAGCTGCCCTACACTATGGTAAAGTGTTATAAAATTATGCAAATCAACTGTCCACATTGGTCTAAGAATTCGCTTTAGACTTACGATTATACCAAATTTTATTAAACAGCATATTTTTTATTTGAGCTTGTTTTCATAATTTCTTTTAAAGATCAAGGCCCAGTTCATTCTGAAACGTCACTCTGTTTTAAGCACATTTGCTTTTTCAGTGCGTAGCTTGCCTGCTGCTATTAACACCCATGGCAGGCATTGCTAATCCATCGGAGAGCACACCAAGCGCCTTCTAACTCACATTCCTTTCCACATGATGCTCTCTCTGACTGAAGGCCCCTTCTCCTCCCTTCCCCTGGCTAGGTCTCGCTTAAAATTTTCCCCCGAAGTTAATTTCCTGGCTATCAGCAACCTGGGTCAGCTGCCCCCTCTCTAGGCTTGCGCAATCACAGCATCTATTGCACTGCACTGCACGTATCTGCTTCCTTGTTTGTCCCTCCCACCAGGTGTGAGCTTCATGAGCGCGCAGGTTAACATCCTGTTCATCATGACCCTCTAGGGCCTGGCACATAGTAGGGTGAGCATTGCGAAGGTGTCCCCAAGATCCCTACCATCCTGCCTCTTTGTGGTTTAGACCGAGGTGTGGAAGAGGGGCTGATCCTACCTCAAGATTCAGGTGTGAATCCTTGTCAGAGACATCCGCCCAGAGGAGTCAGACCTAAACCAATCAGAGCATGTTATGCCTCTGACCAGAGAGATTGGACCAGCGATGGGCATATGATCCCTCTGGGGCCAATGAGTTGTGATGGGGAACCTGCTGGGGGTTTCTGGGAAAGAAGAGGCCTCTCCCAGGAACCAGCTCTTTCTCCATATGAATGGGGTGGTGTGCAGAGGTGACGCCTGAAACACCTGCAGCCCTTTTGTGACCTAGAGGGAAACCAGCCTGAGGATGAGCTAACACTTCAGAAAGAGAGAAAGCAGGTCCTTGGTGACACCATCAGTGCTAAATCCAAAACCAGCACTGATGCACAGCCCATCTCCAGAACATTCCTTATACCTCATCAATCCTTTATTGTGTCTGCCAGTACACTTGGGCTCAGCCCCTGGTTCCCACCTCTCTGACCTGAACACTTGGTGCAAGTCCCTTGCTTCCTGGTCCTGGGATCCACAGGTCTTGGAAACAAACAGCCTGGGTTCAAATCCCAGCTCCAGCACTTCCTCACCATGGGGCCTTGGGCAAGTCAGATCGTCAACTTGAGCCTTGGTTTCTTCAGACATAAAATGTG
>NW_017731369.1:6192815-6229136 GCF_001890085.2 Hipposideros armiger | reverse complement strand
GAGGGCTGGCCAAGTGGCTCAGTTGGTTAAGAGCTTGCTCAAGAGTTTGAGCTCTGAGCAACAGCGGTTCGAGTCCAGCCCGAGCTGAGCAGCTGCTGAGCTGCCAACAGGTAGCAGGATGGCTCAGCTTAAAAAACAAAACAAAAAAAACAAAAAAAACAAAAAACAAAGTACCTAATTCTGGGAGCCTCGGGCTTTTCATGTACAAAACTGGTCAACAGTATATGACCTGTGGGTTGTTTGTGAGGCTCAAATAAGCTGCTATATGCACAGCACTGGCACCCAGGAAATGTTCAATCAATGTAGTGATGAAGATAACGGGAGGAATATTGGAGCCCATTTGGTCCAGTGGCTCTCAACCCAAGTGTACGTGACAATTAGCTGGGGAGGTCTTCACAAATATGAATGCCAACACCCGAGCTTCTTGGAGAAATAAATGGCTGATTCCAGGCCTGGCAGGGAAAGTCAAGAAAAGGCCAGAACTGGTCCTTCGGGGGAGGCCGGCTGCAGGGCGCTGGGTAACAGGACGAGTTCCTTGCGCGCTGAGGCCCCTGGAAGAGATGCATGCATGCAGCATTCTGTGTGCAGTGTTTCCCCGGCTTGTCCCCAAAGCTCTACCCGGTGCCTGCACTTCCAATATCCATTTTATGAGGCTCTGACGGTGAAACCATTTGCCCAGAGTCCACAGAGAGGATCTGGCAGAACCAGAATTTGAATACCAAAAATATCTAATTCGAAAGCCCAGTTTTCTGCTCTCCTATATAGACCCTATTCACGTTTTCACAGTGGGAAGGGGTCTTTTCAGGAATCTCTAGCTGGAGCAACTTCACCCCTAAAATCCCTTAGAATTAATTTTCATTTCACAATTCCAAATTATCTATGATGCAGTGCATGCGTGCGTGCGTGCGTGCGTGCGTGCGTGCGTGCGTGTGTGTGTGTGTTTTACGAGCTTGGTCCTTTTGGCTGTGTAACGTCGGGGAAGCTGTATCCCCGCTCTGAGGAGATGAGAAGCACCTCTGGACGCATCACCCTGGTGCCGTATTGCCTTTGGGAGAACAAAAGTTCAGCATTTGAGTATGAATTGCAAGAGCTTGAACCTGGGGCTATCTGAGGGTCCCCTTTCAACAGCAGGCCAGGGTCCCTCAGGCTGTACAAACCCAGTGTTCAACAGTGACACCGTGTGGCCACCACTGGAATATCAGCTCTAACCCCGTGGTGTGGGAGGAAGTGCGGGGTAAACATGTGAATTTTAATATGTACTCCCTCTCCACCTGCAGTCTGCAGGCAGCCTGAGCTCCGCCTTGCACCGAGAACATTCCCAGAGCTCTTGGACAACAGGGAGGGTGGGAGTCTTCCATAGGTGATACCAGACTTGTGGCAAATAAGGACAAGTGGATTGTGATTCCATTTTATAAAACGTAGTCACAGTTGACCTCCAAGCTGGATGAAAGCTGGCCAGGCCTGTTATATTTCATAGCCCCCACCATTGCTTTTTGGGAAACACAGTCCTGGGATAATAATACCTGCCAATGAGAAAAGGGTATTTGATTGGCACATATTTGATTAACACAGAAAATCTAGGAGTGGTCAGGAAGGTGCGTCTGTACTTTGGGGACACTTGCCCAGCACCGCCTCTGACCACGCCTTCTTATTCTTCTTTGTGCATGAGTTCCCCTGAGGGTCTCTCCTCGCCTGACCCTGCCTAGTTCTCACATGGTTCTGTTTTCCTGACAACAACTGGTTGCCAAGGAAACCACTGTCGAGCCCAAAGTCAGAGCCTCTCGTCCCCTGCAGGGAAACTCAGCCTTTACTCATCTCTCCATCCACAGCCGCCTCTTGGCATGACCTCAGAAAACTTTGCCAAACCCCAAGCAAAGAGCCCCTCTCCCCTACTGGGACCTCTCCCTGGGGGCTGAGTACAGCTGAAAGAAGGAAGCAGGACTAGGCCACAGAGCCAGAACGACCCCAAGACACCATATCACCCCAGCCTTTTCTTATTTTTCTCAATGTAAACTTTTCATTGAAGTGTAACATGTGTAAAGTGCACAAGTCCTCAGCATACTGCTCAGTGAATTTCACAGACTGAATACCCAGTAACTAGCACCCAGAAAAAAGGAACATCTGCCATCAGACCACCAGAATCAACCTCTTCATCTCCTGGTGGTCACTCCCCTCCCCGCGTGCCCAGAAACGTAACCACTCTCTGGCTTCTTACAGTAGAGATTCCTTCCGCTGTTACTGAACTTGATATAAAATAGAATCATGCAGTGGGTGCTCTTTGGAGCCTGGACTATGTTTTTAACAGTCTGTTGGTGGAAGCTACACATACTGTAACCTGTTGCAACACTTTGCTCATTCTCACCGCTGTGGCATAGCCTGTTGTGTGAATGTCCTATAGCTTACCTTTCTATGCACTATGGATGGGCATTGGGGCAGTCCCCATTTTTTGTTCAAAACAAGCAACGCCACCATGAGCCTTCTTGTCTGTGTCTTCGGATAAACATAAGTGTACATTTCTGTTGAGTGTATGCCCAGGAGCGCAGATACTGGGTCCTAGGCATGGATCGAGTAGCCACTGCCAAGAGTTTTCTAAAGTGCTTGTAGCAAATTTCACTCCCACCAAACGGTATGAGGGTTCGAGTTGCTCCACGTCCTTGTCTGCACTTGGTATTGTCTGTCTTTTCCTTTTTAGCCACTTTCCCATCCCTTTCACTTTGCAGTTGAGGATACCAAGGCCAAAGAGACAGATGATTCCCAAGACCCCAGAAGCCCAGGCTCTGGCTGGAGCCTGGAGCCAGCATTATTGTCATGTCATCCTTTCTACTGTGTAACAGGCCCCAGTTCAGTTTCCATGGTAAGGGAGGCTTGTCCAATTAAACCATACTTAGAAGTCAGAGCAAGATGGGCACTCCCCTGAGAAATAACAGTGGGTTATTAACCTGTCTGGTGGGATTATGGGAGCCGAGAAGCTCTTTCCCAGTCTATTTCAGGTTTGCCTCTCTTTGGACTCAGTCCCAGCAGGTATAAGTGTTTACTTTTCCAGAATGTGCTAATCGGAAAATTATATTTTTCTAGGATTAGATAGCTAAAGAAACCTTTCCAAAGGTGCATAATTTTCAGGTCTCTTGATTGACATTTTAAAGTGCTCTATGGTGTAGACGTATGTGTTCCCACACATGTGCATGTATGTGCATGCATATGTACGCACATGCATGTGTTCTCATTGCCTAGCTTCAATTCCAGGTCTCTTTACACCAAGTCAAAGCATTGCAATCAAGGATCATCTTCTGCTTGAAGGGGTTTGAGGACCACAAGGACTGGTCCATTTATTCACTTATTCATTTATTGGCCCACCATTCATGTATTGTGCTTAGCCCTGTATACCTGGCCCTGAGGACATAATGATGAACCTCGGACACAGCCAGTCCTTACCCTTGCAGAACAAACAGCTCAGCAGCAATCAATGAACACGTGACAAGGCAAGTCTAGGGCAGTATGAAAAGTGCTAGGATGGGGACATTCAGGGCACTAAGAGAGGGCAGAGGAGCAGCCTGATCCCAGTTTCAGGAAGACAGAAGGCTTCGTGGAGGAAGCTGACACCTACCAGATGAGTAGGAGTGAGCCAGAGGAGTCGGGGAGTATGTTCCAAGCAGAGGGAACAGCATGTGCAAAGAGAGGGTGTGGAGTGTCAAGGGAACCTAACAGGCAAGCAGGCTGGACCACTTGTCTCAGGGGGTGTTGTTTTTAATATGCTGGTTAAGTGTGCTTTAATACGCTAATCTGCACTGTGAGTCTCCAAGAGCATTTCCCAAGCTCTTTAACCGAGGAATACAATTATAAAAGAGTAAAGCCTTAACATTTACAAAATACCTTTCATGAGCTATCTCGTTTGGTCTTTTAAACCCTCCTGATTTAGGCACCAGCAGCACTGGCCTCCACTGAAAGCTGGTTAGAAATATAGTCTCAGGCCCCAGCCCAGACCTACTCAATCAGAATCTGCATTGTATCAAGATCCTGCGTGACTCGAATGCACGTGAGAGGTCAGAAGCACTTCTGCCCTGAGAGTCCACGAAGCAAGTTTTGTTGCACCCATTTTAAGGTGAAGAAACAGGGGCCCACCCAGCAAGACAGAGGTCCAGCTATTAACAAGTAACTAGTGACTCCAAATCTTGTTGCTCTTCCTCTAGTCCAATCCACTGGTCTTATGGATGAGAACACAGAGGCCCAGAAAGGGAATGTGCCTTGCCCAAGGTCACACAGCAAGACTAGAAACCAAGTCCTCGGGCTCCACATGCATTCAATGGGCTCCCCCTGGTCCCATACTGCTGTGAGCCATGGTTCTCAAGGTGTGGTTGGACCAGCAGTATCAACATCATCCCAGATGCTTGTTAAATTGCATATTTCTAGGCCCGCTCCTCAGAGTTAAATTGCATATTTCTAGGCCCCCTCCTCAGAGTTAAATTGCATATTTCTAGGCCCCCTCCTCAGAGTTAAATTGCATATTTCTAGGCCCGCTCCTCAGACCTGCTGAATCTGAATCCCCGAGGGTGAGGCCCTGGAATTTGCATTTTGGCAAGCCCTTCAGGTGTGTCTTAGGCTCATTTGGGAAATTGCTGAGAACCCTGAAGGAATACTATGCAATTCTTTGGTTTATTCACTAGAGGGAGCCAGCGCCCCAGAGACACAGCCTCCCGGCCTTCCCGACAGAGGTTTCCCAGTGGCTTTCACGTGGTGGCTCATGCAACGGTTGCTGTTCAGGGGAGATCCTCAGGCCACACCAGTCAGTGGTGTTCAGGAAACGGAGCCCTTTCCTTAACACGGGAGGCAGGAAACCTGAACTCTAATACCGCCCCCTCCACCTCGACCCTCAGGATCCAATGCCTGTCGCAAATTCACTGTGCAGCCTCAGCAGAGCCCTTCACTTCTCTGAGCTTCAGTTTCCTCACCTGCAAAGCAGGACTGCTGTACCCAGATGGCTTTTGAGCCCCCAACCCCAGCCTTGGTATTTTACAAGACATCTGTAAATTGCTAGGAAACAGAAGGCAACGTTGTCAACGTGGATGTTCACGGTTTCTTTTTGGATGAACCTGCTATGATTCCATGTGTTTTATGGTTTATCTCCACAAATCACATGCTCTCTAGCCAGGGAATGCGACTGCATGTGAGGTCTGAAACTGTGGCAGCCATCTTGGGCCCACGAGGAGAGATAGCCGAGGAAAGCACGCTGAGGATGGCAACGTTAAAAATGATCAGACCTGGGACCTTCACAATGTCCTTGACCTACGGAATTGGCCTGGAGCTCCCCTACCTTGGAACTTATTGTGATGTAAATTAGTAAATCCCCTGGGAACTTACTCCAACTGGGGTTGGGTCTTCTGTTGTTTGCAGCTGAAGGCATTCTATTTGGCTAGCTTGTCTTGCCATGTTACAATAGCTCATTGTCTGCCTGGTGGTTAAGAGAAGTGACTTTCTCTTGCCAACAGCTACTATGAGCATAACAACAGACTAGGTACTTTGGCTGAAACCAAGAGTCCCTGGAAAACAAGGCCCTGCCATGGGAAGGGAGGTTGGAGAGCCTACGGCAGAGAAGTGTGGGAAGTTGACCGCAAGCCAAGTGGTCACAAGGAAGGAGGAATTGATGGTGGGGCAATAAGTCCTCTGGGATCCCAGAGTTCACAGTAGGTCAAAGTGCAGGGCACGAGGGAGGGTGGCCTGGAGGTAAGTTTTCAAATAGTCGTGACAGAGGACCCTCCAGCATCCCATCACCAACGCTACCGCTTCTTTCTGTAAATCAGACAAGTTTTCTTAATTCACACAGGTCATGGTTTGCCTGTCTGGAATGAACACCCTCCCTTCTGGGAATTATACCACCCCTTCCCTCCAACCATAAGGTTCCACATGGAGCCACCATAATTCCTACATGGATGGTTGCACTCCCAAGACCAAGGTGGGCTGTGACCTGCAGCACAGATATGGAATATTTCCATCATCACAGTTCTATCAGACAGCACTGTCCTAGAGTTGTTTTGAATATATATATATATATATATATTTTTTTTTAATGGGAATAATTATTAACAATAGTGCTTTAAGTTCAGAAGTTCTTATCCATCCTATTTGTCTTTCACAAGAGCCCTGTCTAATTTGGGTTAATATATTATTATTCTCATTTTTAATGAGGAAACAGGTTTACAGAGCTTACAGCCAGATGCAGCAATGCCAGGGGTTGAACCCTGATTTCCAGGGGTTTCGTTTTATGCTCATTTGCTGACTGATACTGTGTCTCCTCCAGGTTGAACCAGTCATAGTGACAGTCTCCTCATCAAATCAATGAGACATATTTATAAACCAATACTCCTTAGAAGGAAGGCTCAGGGTTTTACAATTGCTACATTTCCCATGGGTGAAGTAGTAAGAGTGTTAGAACCCAGGCAATAACTCTGCTTGTTTCTGAAAACACCCGGTTATTCCATGACTCTGGAGCTATTTCTGAAGATACCAAGACCGAGGCTCCTCAATTATCTTATTGCAAAACTGTAATCAGATTCCCTCTGAAATAACGGCTTTGCTCTCCCTGAGCAGGACGGAAGGGCAATCATGAATATGGTCAGAAGCCCTGTACTGCTGCTACCTACTGATCCAACTATAATCAGCGGGTAAGGATTAGAATATAAAAGATTGCCTCACCCACCCTCTAAATATCATAGCTCCTCAGAGCTTGATCACTTTTCCTACTGCATTAACCCTGCCCCACTAGTCCCCATCAACTCTTCATTTAAGACTGTACACAGGGATGGCCGGGTGGCTCAGTTGGTTAGAACACATGCTCTGAACGACAAGGTTGCCAGTTTAATTCCCACATGGGCCAGTGAGCTGTGCCCTCTGCAACTAGATTGAAGACAACGACTTGAGCTAAGCTGCTGCTGAGCTGCCAGTGGGCAGCCAGATGGCTCAGTTGGTTAGAGCACGTGCTCTTAACAAGGTTGCCAGTTCGATTCCTGCATGAAACGGTGGGCTGCACTCCCACCCCCGCAACTAGACTGAAAATGGTGACTGGACTTGGAGCTGAGCTGCGCCCTCCACAACTAGACTGAAGGACAACAACTTGGAGCTGATGGGTCCTAGAAAAAACACACTGGTACCCAATAAAAAAAATTAAAAAAAAAAAGACTGTACACAGGTGATTTGGAAAGAGAGCAAGAAACACTGATCAAGTCCCTGTTTATATAGTAATGATGGTGATGGTGATGATGGTGGCGATAGTAATGGTGAGGGTGGTGATGATGATGGTGATGGAGGTGATGGTGATGGTGGTGATGATGATGATGGTGTTGATAGAATGGTTAGGTTAATAGCATATTTCAAAGCTGTAATGATTGTTGCCCTTACTGGTGCTTATAACATCCCAGCCCCTGTGCAATGTGCCTCAGCCATCTCATTTACTTTTCTCACTCTCCCTGAAGCCTTTATCCCCAGGCTCTGATGAGCATGAACTTCTCAACTATGGCTGCCTCTAGGACAGCCATTCTCAACCTTCCTAATGCCGCGACCCCTCAATACAGTTCCTCATGTTGTGGTGACCCCCAACCATAAAATTATTTTTGTTGCTACTCTATAACTGTAATTTTGCTACTGTTATGAATTGTAATATAAATATCTTTTTGTTTTCCTATGGTCTTAGGCGACCCCTGTGTGAAAGGGTCGTTCGACCCCCCAAAGGGGTCGCGACCCACAGGTTGAGAACCGCTGCTCTATGAGCTCGGACTCACAGTATTCCCTGGGGAAGGGAGAGGGTGCAATGGGGAAAGCATGGGTTCAAATCTTAGCCTCGTTGCTTTCTAGTCATGTGACTCTGCAAGCTGACTTCCTGTCTCAGCTTCTTTATCAGTAAAATGGGGGTGGCACAATTCCTGTCTTAGGGGGTGAGTGTAATAATTACATGAGATCCTGGACACAAGCTGCGGAGACAGGTGCACCTAACAGATGCCCTCGAGGTTCTCTTTCCCCGGTCCTGCTGCACGCAGAATCTCGGGCAGTCATGCTTGTCATTAGGATTGTCAAGACACCTGCTGTGGAAACTTGCAAATCACTCTACAGCAATACAGGCGTACCTTGGAGATATTGCGGACACAGTCACAAACTACCCTGATAAAGCGAGTTGTGATCTTTTTGCTGATGGAGGACCTTACCTTGTTTGTAAAAAGACCAACACCTGTGAAGTACCACAAAGCGACGAGAATAAAACCAGGTGTAATAAAACGAGGTAGATTACCAAACTTTGCCAACACAAGCATCACCTGTGGAGCTTGTAAAACTTCGACTACCTGGCCCATGCCCCAGGAGACTGGAATTAGAACCTCTAGGGACGGGTTTACCAAGCTCCTGGGTGGTTCCAATGTGCAGCCCGTGTTCCGGGTCACACTGCCCACCAGAATTGTAACGTGAGCCGATGACATTTAAAAGTTTTTATTAGTCACATTAACACAGGTAAAAAGAGACAAGCAAAATTGACTTTAATCAGATATTTCATTTAACCCAATACATACAAAGTGTTATCATTTTAACATGTAATTCAATACTGAAAGACTATTAATGAGATATTTCACATCCACTTTCTGTGTCAAGTCTTTGAAATCTGCTGAGCATTTTACATTTCAGGCATATCTCAATTCAGTCTTATACATTTCCAGTGATAGCGGCTACCTTACTGTACACTCCTGTGGCCAGGAGGGCAATCCCCACTTTACAGATGAAGAAACTGAGACTTAGAAAGATGAAGGGACTAACCCAGGCCCCACAGCTGTTAAGTGGCAAAGAAGACTCAAGCCCAGGTGTCCTGGCCACAGCTTGATGCCCCGTTCCTCTTGCGCCAGCTCCAGGTGGCTCCTGGCTCCCACATCCATTCTAGAGTCTATCCCCAAACATATGAGAGAAAGGGGCAGCAGAGAGCAAGATCGCTTGTTCTAGCACCCCAGGGGTGAACCACCCCCAGGCTGCGGCTCCAGGGTCCCCCACCCTTCGTGGAGCTGGATCTGTTCGAAGGGATGATTTCTCAGTCATCTATCCTCATCTCTCCAGCTATACTGCCAGGACAGTGGCTGGGATTTGGGCCTCTTTGCCCAAAATCCATGCCACATCCAACACAGTGCTTGGGGTACAGTTGGGGCACAGATGAGACCACAGGAGCCAGGAGGTATCTCCAGAAACCTCTGAAGACGGCCAGTCACAGGACAGAAATTTCCAGGAGTCCCAGGATCGTTGCCTCTGGGCAGCAGCCACTCTGTCCCCATGGATTGGACTTCCCCTCCTGGTGGCTTTCCTCAACAGAACCCCTTTCAGCTCCTTGGAGACTGTCAGTGGCCCACCCAGCCCCTGCCCTTTGCTGCTTTACTTTTTCTACCATTCAGGGTACAGCTTGTGTATTTGTGAGTATCTGTCTTTCCAACTAGATGGAAGTTCCAAGCAGGTGGGCTCTGTGTCGGTTTAATCTCTTTCTGACCCCCCATGCTTAAGAAGGGCTGACCCACTTATTAAAGGAATCTCTTCTTCAGTTCCCAGTTTCAAAGAACCTGAAAAGGTTCAATGTGGTTTCTAAAGACTCCACACTTTGAACGGGGACTGACTCAGGCCCTGGAAGAATCTGATTCCATAGGCTTAAGGGAGAGAAATCTGTGATGTCATTTCTGGCATCAGATTCACAGGCTTTGTTTCCATTTTCTCAGTACAAATTGCACAATGTCACCTACATCAGCTTAGCGCACTCCCTTAGGGGGGCTTGTGGTGATGATAAAATTCTGTCGGGGACTTTGTACAGTAATTAAGCATTCAGGGAAAGGACCCAGCTCCCCACCCAAGGCGATTCCCAAGTGAAGGGGAAAGTGTGATTTCTTTGTGTAGCAACAGGCACTTGGGCTTATCATAGACACGTAGCTTCTATAAATCTCCTACACATCTCCTCCTGTCTTGGGGTCTGCTTCCTAGAGGACCTGGACACACATCACACAGCTGGCATAACGTGGATGGCCCTCCAGGGGCGGGGGTATCCCCTTTCCTACGCCTCTGCAGCCCATGTTCCAACAAGCATATCGTGGAGGAAGCACTCTGAAGTCTTGTAATCCTATTTGAAATTTCACAAACATGTCCAGAAACTATATGCTCATAAGTGTCTGGTGGATGTGATAGCCCCTTGCAGAGCAGAGGAAGTCTCAATAGCTATGCTTTTGGGGGCAGTCAGAAACCTCTGGTTTCCAAGAAACGTCAAAAAACCTCAGAACAAGGCTCAAGAATAATTAGCACACACAAAAAAAAGAAAAAAAAATCTAGCATCCAATAAGGTGAAATGTACAATGTCTGGTATCCACGCAAAAATATTAGTGAACCTGAAGACAGAGCAAGAAACAAAATGACCGACAGGAAGAATAAAGATTGAAAAATAATGAACAGGGCATCTGTGAGGTATGAGACAAGAAGAAGCCTAATATAGGTACAATTTTATATATATATATAAAATTTGCATATATATATGGAGGATGGGGGAAGGGAGGAAACAGAAAAAATATACTTAAAGAAATAATGGCTGAAAATATTATAAATTCAATGAAAACTCTAAATCCACAGATCTAAAAAACTTGAGACTCAATTGAAAAAACAAACAATCCTATTTTTTAAATGGGCCAAACAGCTTAACAGACACCTCACCAAAGAAGGTATACAGATGGAAAATAAACATATGAAAAGATGTTCCACATCATCTGTCATCACGAAAATGCAAATTGAAACAACAATGAGATGCCACTACACACCTATTAGAATGGCCAACATCCAGAACACTGACAATGCCGAACACTGAATGTGGAGCAACAGGAACTCTCATTCATCACTGGTGGGAAGGCAACATGGTGCAGCCATACAGCCACTTTGGAAGACAGTCTGGGGGCTTCTTACAAAACTAAACATACTCTTACCATACAATTTAGCAATCACGTACCTGGGTATTTACCCAAAGGAATTGAAAATGTATGTCCACACAAAAACCTACCCATGGATGTTTATAGCAATTTCATTCATAATTGTCAAAACTTGGAAGCAACCAAGATGTCCTTCAGTAGGTGAACGGATAAACAAACTGTGGTACATCCAGACAATGGACTACTTACGATTCAGCACTAAATGTGCTATCAAGCCCTGAAAAGACACGGACGAAGCTTAAATACACATTACCAAGTGAAAGAAGCCAATCTAAAAAGGCTACATACTGTATGATTCCAATTCTATGACATTCTGGGAAAGACAAAACCATGGAGACAGTAAAAGGATCCGTGTTTGCCAGGGAGGGGTTGGGCCCACCAGATAACCCAGGAGAATCTCTCTACTTAAGGGCTGTAACCATAATCACATCTGCAGAAATCCCTTTGGCCATATAATGTAACATATTCACAGATTCTAAGGATGAGGGTATGAACATTTGGGGAAGGAAGCTCCTTCTGCCCACCACAGCAAAGGTTCAGGAAAATATTTGTATACAAACCTTCACAGCAATTTTATTTGCAATTACCAAACCCTGGAAACAACACCAGCACGTGAGTGGGAAAACAAGTTTTGGCATAACTATCCAATGTTATACTCCTCAGCAAGCAGTAGAATGAACTATTGATCTATGCTATTACACCATTAATGGATCTTAAAATAATCATGCTGCATGAGAGAAGCCAGACCCCCTTTCCCAAAAGCAGTACGAACTATGTAATTCCATGTGTGTACCATTCCAGAAAATGCAGACTAATGTATAGTGACAGGCAGCATATCAATTGCCAGGGACCGGGGTTGGGGTACAGCAAGGAAGAACTGATGGGAGGGGTTACAAAAAGACCTGAGAAAACTTTTGGGGTGATGAGTACACTCATTATTTTGAGGGTGGTGGTAGCTTTATGAATGCATACATATGTCAAGGCTCATCAAATTGTGCACTTTAAATATGTGTGGTTCATGGTACATCAGTGTAACCTCAATACCTCTGGTATTAAAAGGCAATTCCCTACAGGGGGATACACACTGGTACTTCACAAGAAGAGAAAGAGGAAACATTAATATGCCAAATGTTACATTGTGAAACCAGACAGGAGCAATACAAGTGATCATCATACTATTCTTCCAACTTCTCAAAATACTTGACAACTTCCATAATGAAAAAAAAAAAATCAGGGGCAGGGGAAGACCCAGACTTTGGAGCCAGACATCCAAGGGATTGAGTTTGATTTTGCCATACCCTAGTTGTACAAACTCAGGCAAGAGATGCTCTCTCAAGCCTCATTTCTTCATCTTTAAAATGGACCTAATCGTCACCATGAGCTCACTAGAGCATGAAATTAGATTAATACATGGATCATCAGGCTTAGCAGGGGCCTGGGATGTATTCTAGTAAATGCTTCATAAAGGTAACTGCTGTTATTAGGTCTCCTCCCTTACCTGAGGGACATAGAAACTGAACTACAGAAGTTGAGAGATTTAACTGAGGTTAGACAGCTACTGCCAGGTCTGAATCTGGCCTTGAAGAGCTACCTCTTTGGAACGCTCACTGGTCACCACAATTCTTAGAACTCTGAAGTTAAGAGCTTATGCAAATAGTGGCCAGGCCACCCACCCTGGGATGAGGGCCTCACTCTGGTCAACAAAGGAAGCCAGACCTAGCACCCAGATGTATTTTTAACAAAGTGAAGATATGCACTTTGCATATCTTGTCTTTTTCACAGTTTGAGACTCAAGGTTTCAGCCAAAATAAGATGTTGTTATTTGCTTGTTTAGACAGGTAAGATCTCATAGGCTCAAGCTCCATGATCAGAGCTCTTTCTTTAAAGTGGAATTGGATTCAATAGATACAATCCTAAAAACGCATTCATTTGGTGACTTCAATTTGTATTGAATCCTTAAGACCTCCAAGGGTCACATAAGGGTTGGCCAGGAGTGCACTGCTTAGACTCCCTGTATAGTGCCACTTAATTTGCTAAGTGGTTTTTGTTCAAGGGAGTAGGGTGAGTATAAAGGATGTCTGAATGTAATTGTAGAGGAGAGGAAGTGGAAAGGTAATTACTATGAAGAAGAAAAGAAACCCTGGGGGATCATATCCTCTTTTACTTGTCTGGTTACCCACCTACCTGCCCACCGACCTAGAACACACACAGTAAAAATTCAAGTCTTTCAACATGGATGGACCAAGAGAGTAGTAGGCTAGGTGAAATAAGTCAGAAAGAGAAAGACAAGTACCACAGGATTTCACTTATATGTGGAATCTAAAAAACAAAATAAACAAACAAATTAGAAACAAACTCATAGATGCAGAAAACAAATTGATGGTTACCAGATTGGAGGTGGTTGGTGGGGGTGGGGGTAGATTTGGAGGGATGGGTGAAAAAGGGGAAGGGATTAAGAAGTGTAAATTGCCAGTTACAAAATAGTCACAGGATTATAAAGCACAGCCCAGGGAATATAGTCAATAATACTGTGATAACTGTATATGATGTCAAGTGGGCATTAGACTTATCGGGGTGATCACTTCATAAGTTATATAAATGTCTAATCACTATGCTGTGTACCTGAAACTAATATAATATTGTATGTCAACCATAATATAAAATTTTTTAATTAAAAATATATATAATACAAATTCTAGATACAAAAAAATATATTAAAAAATCAATTTAAGTCTTTTGGTGACCATTATATGAGAGGGCCATGTGCTATGTTAAAATATTTATTGCAAAGAATTCCTTTTGGTGAGGTGACCACAATAGCTGCTCGGGACATCCCTCCAAACGTGGCACAGGTGCCAGTCCACACACTGTTTCTGGTGCACAAGGAGTGAAGAAATTGAGAGGAAGAGTTTGGAAACTTCTATAGCTGCTTGACTGAATACTTTTATGTCTCTTAATAAAGTCAAGGCTTACAGTTTGTTTATCTTTGTTATTTTATTTTTCTAGTAATTCACTTTTACTGTATTTTAGAAGAGTCTCAGTGTGGGTTAGAAGTATTCTTCATTTCAAAGGTAATTTGCATAGCTTTTCTTATGCATCAGCTCCAAATATATTAATTATGAATTAACCATCATTTTTTTAAATTTTATAACCTGAAGTCAAATATATGAAATCACAAATGTTTCCCTATATCGATCACCTTTAAAACAGAATAAAGACTCACCTTCTTCCAGGTAAGTGATTACTATGTACGTTTAGTGAAGGGGGAAAAAAGATAAAATATTTATAAATATGAATTTGCCTCTAAACAGGGCAAAGTATATTTTCACCATCTGTGTAAAACAATAGCGTGACGATCATCTGTTTTTGTCCTTTCCAGTAAAAGGTAAGATATTTTTCCTTGAGTATGAACAAATAGAAGTGCTGGCATGCTTATTTGACTTCTGAGCAATAAACAGTTGATGACATCTCACAGATAAAAAAACTCAGTGTTCATATAGAGAAAGCGCTATTCTCTTAAATGTTGCAAAATGCCACTAACATTTTCAATTTCAATTTTAGTTCACATTATGCCAGACATTTTTTTTTATTATTAAAGATTTTTATTGGGAAATTGAGGGAAGGGGAACAGACAAGTTGCTGTCTTTTTGTTCTTCAGTCTAGTTGTAGAGGACGTTGCTTCACTGGCCCAAGTTGGCACCATCATTGCACTCTTCCCGGGGGAGGCAGATCAGTCACCGGCTTCTGGACAGCCGCTCACACTGGCTGCTGACTACACACAGCAGCCCATGGAAACCCACTGCAGCAGGGGCTGCCGCCTACTCCATCGCCAGCGACTCACGGCTGCCCAGCTCCAGGTTGAGCTGTTGTTCAGCATCTTAGCTGTAGAGGGCAGCGTCACTGGCCCTCCTATGTGGGATCCAAACCGGGGCCCTCTGGCGTCCCAAGCCAGGTCCCAACCACCACGCCACTCGGCCGGCCCACGCCAGAAATTTTTAATAGCTGACCCTTCCCTACAACTAGTTTGAGAAACACAGCTCTGTGATAGATAGGGTGGCAGAGTTTTGCTTTGGGGCATCCTATACAGTGATCCAACCAACAGACACAGCATAAGAATCACCTGGGAGCTTATTACAAATGCAGCTCTCCAGGCCCAATCACAGGCTGAGGCTTAGGTCTTTGACTTTAGAGACTTCTGCCCTGTGATTTGAATTCAGCCGGCCCGCACATATGCTTGGGAATCTCTGCTTTAACAGGCCATCCAGTGCTTGGCCAGTCGTCACCCCATTGTTCTCTTGCTGAATTGTCCACGCACCTGCTCCTGCCTTCAACCTCGCCTGCACCAAAGTACTACCTCATGAAGAAGATAGTATTTAGGCTGGCCCTGAAGGACTTGGTAGGATTGAAATATGCAAGAGAGAGGGATAGAACTGGAGGGAAAGCACAGATGTAGGACAGTGTAAGGCAGGTTGCGGTGGGCTATAGAGAGAAGCCCTGTTTGGTGAAAAATAGGTTGGAAAATGTGTGTCACACTCTACACTCCCTTGCCCATAGCAGACATTACTAATCAACTGCAGCACTTTTGCAGTGAGCCTAGAGGCAGCCTCATAACCTCCATGATCACAGGACATTCCAGAAACACAATCATCAATCAATCACAGTTGGCCCATGAAATATTAGTACCATCTCAGGGCTGGGAGATGGAATAGGGGGAGGGGGAGGAGAGGGGGAAAGATACATTTAGGCCAAGATCTCAGCAGGCACTGAATAGATCGCTATGGAAAAGAACATTGCCCTGATGGCTACAGGGTTTTGAGCTGAGGAGCTGATGTGTTCAAAGCTGTGCTTTGGAGATCACAAGTTGCTATGTGGGCTCTTTTGGAGCTTACAGAAGATAGGGCCAGGGAAATGACAGGGTCTGAACAGAGACTCTGCAGGTAAAAGAAAGGGTTGAAAGCAAGAATTAGTATGGAGGTTAAATAGTCAGGAATTCATTACATTCAATCAGGTTGGGGAGAGAGGGGAAGACGCGGGCAATGACTTTGAGGCTTGGAGCCTCGGTGACTGTGGGATGAGTGGGCGCCATTCACAAGAACAGTGAAGACCAAGAAGAGCAACAGGGAGACAGAGGGATGGTGACTTCAGTTTGGGGATTTATCATTCATGTGGCTCGAAGACGATGCAGGTGGAAATTTCCAGCATGCAACAGAAACTGTAGGCAGCCAGAGGAGAGGTCCAGCTAGAAAGAGCCGGAGCCCGAAGGTAATGAGTATAAATCCTGACATCTGTGGGGCCCAACATACAACGACCAGCTCTGAAAAAGAGACCCCTGGCTTATAGCGTTTGCCAGTCCCCACAGAAGAAACATGGCCACCACAGCTGATCCTGCTACCCCATGACGTCACACAACATGGCGCTGGAAATGAAGGTCACAGTGGGCTCTCCCCAGCCTGGACATCCACTCCCATGTACCACCACCTCCCAGCCTCAGGATGCAAGGACCATGCTGGCTTCTCTACCCTCTCGTCCCACACCCGCTAATGACTTTCTGGGTTTCATCTCTCTGAAAGTGAGGCAGGCTTGGTTTCTTTGAAGACAGTGCAAGTTGGTTTCACAGAAGATGCTTGTCCTCATCCCAGTTTCTATAATACTTGCTGGTCACAACAGCGTGACAGCTGAGTGGTGGTGGCTCAGCAGCTGTTGTGGCTTCATGTGGGAAGCCTGCAGAGGTCTGTGACTTGGAATGAGATGGATGGGACTCAGCCAGTTCCCTCTGGAGATGCATCACATCTCCAAATCCAGACCTGTCGCGGGCATGGTGCCCTGGCTCTGAGAGGTTGGTCTGCAGGAGGCCCCCAGGGAGATGTTGGGGGCCCCCTCTTGGGACCACTAGCAGAAGAGGAAGAAGGCCCACCTGGCTGGCAGTTCCAGGGACCACATTTACCCCCCCGAAAGCCCTCTAGGCCTGCCCTGGGAGGGAGGGGACAGGGTAGTTAGAGATGTTAACTAAATATGTTAGAGATGGAGCTGAGTTGTAAAATCAGGGTGGAAAGGACTTTAGAATGAGAACACTTAGTCTACGGCCATACCACCCTGAACGTGCCCGATCTCGTCTGATCTCGGAAGCTAAGCAGGGTCAGGCCTGGTTAGTGCTTGGATGGGAGAAATGAGAAAATACAGGCTCAGAGGGGAGAAATAATGTGTCAGGACCTTGCAGGGATTTGGTGGCTGAGCTGGGACTTGAATTAATTACCTCTATTTTCTTCTTCCCTCCCTCTCTCCCTCCCTCTCACTCATCCATCTATCCACTCCTCCTCCTCCTCCCCCCTTCCTTCCTTGAGGTATTTATTAAACACATTCTGCAGACATTCAGGACATTGGTAAAAAGACAGGCATCTCTATTCTCTTGGGCGGGAGACCCACTTTGAAGGCACCAGGGCCCTCTTCTCTACTGCATTTGAAAATAGAGCTGTAATTCACAGAACATAAAATTCACGATTTCAAATGCAATTTCATAGTGTTTTGCATATTCAAGGTATTTGTATATTTTAAGAGAAGCAAGGGTTCCATGGCCAGGCCTCGCCGCTCCTTATGCCACAACCTCGGCAAGCCACTTGATCTTTCTGTGCCTCAGTCTCCCCATATGTCCCCTGCCTCAGAGAGCTAACGCGGGATTCAGTGACAAGCACCCAGTAGGTGTTCTCAAGTGGTGGCTGTCTTCATCACGTACTAACTGGTGGGCCCAGGACCACACGTGGACAAAGGGAAGTGAATATCCCAGAAGCCGCCTTCCAGAGACTCACAGCCTCATAGAGAAACTCATTATTAATTGCAAGAGAGAAAAAGCAGAAAAAAGAGCTTCCTAAGGAACTGTGCTTTACAGGACTGAGGGCGTTCAGATGAGAACGGTCCGACACGGAGAATAATCTGTCTCCTGACTCGAGCCACGTGCTATTTTTCTGGCATTCACCCCACCCTCTATTTTTCCCCCTTCTAAACTAAGGTGTTTACGTGCTTGACTGGGGCAGGGAGTAGGTATGCCACCTCCTAGGCAGGAAATTGAACACAGGTGCTTGGAACACAAGGTGACGTGGGGACCATGTGGTCAGTTCATCAGTCCAAATGCCGGCCCTTCCTCCTTGGGCCTCCAGAGAATCGACAGTACTGGTACCACCATGGCTGGACTGTAGGCTTTACTTTGTTGTTTTTTACCTCTGTACCCCAAACACTTATCTAGCACATGTTTGTTGAGTGAATATATAGACCAGAGGCCCACAGCTTCCACTTGCCAAATCCCAGAAGGAACAAAACCCAAAGGTGTGTGTGTGTGTGTGTGTGTTCAATAAAGCCGCAAGTAAAAACAAAATGGTAAGCATTCAATCTCCAAGGCAAACTGGAACTGGCCCTCCAGTCTTCTCAAACGGATGACACGTAACAACACTGGAGTATCCAAGTGTTCTCCAGCCTGCGTTGGTATTTCAGCTTGACTTTCTGCTGGATGAGAATAGATGCTCCGCTTCCAACAAGGTCCCACGTAATTTCTGCTTCATCTAGAGCAGCGGTTCTCAACCTTCCTAATGCCGTGACCCCATAATACAGTTCCTCATGTTGTGGTGATCCCCAACCATAAAATTATTTTCGTTGCTACTCTATAACTGTAATTTTGCTACTGTTATGAATCGTAATGTAAGTATGTTTTTGTTTTCCGATGGTCTTAGGCGACCCCTGTGAAAGGGTCGTTCGACCCCCAAAGGGGTCGCAACCCACAGGTTGAGAACCGCTGATCTAGAGCAACCTTCTGACTTGGCCCAGTGGAGAGCGGATTGCTGTGATCCAGGACCCCAGGAAAGTAGCCTCAGCTCCCCCAGGAAGGTGTGTGAGTAACAAGGGATAAGAGAGGCCAAAGGGTGAATCTTTCCACATATGAAAAGCGAGATTCCTCTTTGCAGCTGCAATGTGGTGTGTTTGATTACACGTGGTCCTGCTCTGTCCACAAGCACACCTGTCAGAGTCAACAGAGCACTGTACTTCTCTACCTGGGAGGGATGTCCGTGAACTGTTTGATGATCATTGCACAGAACTGAAGAGCATAAGAAAGCGCCAGCTGAATTTATACCAGAGGCATTTATGGCCTTGGACAGCAATGACGAGGGACATTTTTTGACCAAGGATGGTATTTTCATTCTGTGACATCAATTTCAATATGCCCAGAACATTCCCTAGACAATTAGTTAGGGGTTGGTCATCTGTGAATTCACGGTACCAGATCCAGACACACCTGGCCTGAACTCCAGCCCTGCCACCTTCTTCCTACAATATGTGATCATGAGCACATGGTGTGGTCTCTTCAAGTCCAGTCCCAGTCCTGGCTTTACCCACAACCTTAGACAGGTGTGCCTCTCCAAGTTCAATGTCTCCGCATGTGATATAGAGATAGTGACCTGTGACACCAGTAGTTTGGGTGTAAAGCTTGGTTCCTCCATTTGCTAACTGTGTGGGAAGCATGGTGGGTGTTCTTCTCACACTAAAAGCCTTATTTTCCTCCTCTGTAAAATGGAGACAATAATAGCACGCGTCACATGGAATCTGAGGTAACTGAAGGAGATAAGCAGGTTATGTTTGAAGCGCAATGCCTAGTGCTGGAACCGAGTTTCTTACCCTTTGACGCTACCCATCATGAGAGCACACTCCAAGCAGCTGTTCCCATGAGTGTGTGTCAAGCCTTAAGGAGTGACCCCATTCTCTCCACCCCCATTCTGAAATTAGCTTCATTGTTTATTTATGACCCGCCCACCTACAAGAAGGCCTGGAAGTCAGCTTCTCATGAAAGAGCTGCTTAAATGGTTAAATGGCTAACCCCCCCAAACATCCATCAACAGCCAAGAGCCATTCAAGAAATGGTACATAACCCAGCCTTTAATAAAAAAGTGAAGTCACAGAAAACTTCGGCTGATGAAAACTATGGCGTGTGAGCACAGACCTTACTTCTGAGCTTCCTGACAGACACAGCAAAAGGGACAACGACGAGCTTTCGGCTGATGAAAAAAAAAAAAAGAGGCACCATGATTTGGCAGGGGGACTCACTTCTCCCTTGGACCTTATTCTGGGAGTAATCTATCAGGAGCTTTCTATCAGTCACATCAGGAGCATAAAGTGAAGTAGAGCCACCAAGGGAGGGCAGAAGACAGACAAACGGATGGACAGGAGCAAGTCAGTGGCGCATATATGCAGTGTGGCTATGTAATTTAGTACCCAGAGCAGGACATTGTTGAGCGCGAAAGGGGGCAACATTTATAATTATAGCAAAGCATCAGATATAACCTAGGACTGCCCCGTGCGAATTGGGACTATGGCTACCGATACACCGATGGCCATTTCTCCCATCATCTTGTGATAAGTGCTGCTGACACAGCATTTTAAGGGATAGGTCTATAAAGACCAGAGTAGCCAAGTCCATGTATGTGCTTTTTGGTAATTTGACCTAATGGTAATTATTGATATTTGTGTGGTGCTTCCTCATCACAGGATGGGGCCAGCTTGGAGTAGCGGAGAGTCCTCTGGCTGCTTTCAGTGAGATGATGTACACGAGTTCCTATTTTTGATTCATATTTTGCAGAAAATTGAGGTGCAGAGAGGTTCAGAGGAATGCTCAAGGTTACACAGCTAGTCATGAAGCCGGGACTTGATTTGAAGTTCAGAGTTTTGGACCCCAAATTCCACTGTGCCACTAAGCTTAGAAAATCAAGACCAGGTATAAATCTCAAAAGGGCGATTTGAACCCCTAGGGGACATTTGGTCTTGTCTGGGGACATTTTTGGTTGTCACAACAGGGGCGGGGGATAGGGGTGCACCTGGCATATACCGTATTTCCCCATGTATAAGATGCACCCTTTTTCGAAAATTTTGGGGTCTAAAAACTGGGTGTGTCTTATACAGTGGTTGTATGAGTGCAGGGGTGGGGAGCAGGAAATGCAAGTTAAAAAAAAATCTACAACCACTGTATAAGACGCACCCAGTTTTTAGATCCCAAATTTTTCGGAAAAGGGCTTGTCTTATACATGGGGAAATACGGTACTAGGTAGAGGCCTGGACGCTGCTAAGTAGGAGGCACAGGACACCCCCCACCCAACAGAGACCCAAATGTCAGTAGAGCCAAGGTGGAGAGGCAGTGGTCTAGAGGCATGGGAGATGGACAAGATTTTTCCTGACACTTAGCATGTTCGAGGTTGTGACACACACACCTATGGGATTGGTTAGGATAAATACAATTACTGTGTGATGTATAGATTAGTCTGGACAAGACAAGGGGTCCTTCTGGGTCCCTGTGCCTGAGCCAGCCACGGTTTCTTGAGCAGCCCCTAGGAGCTCTGTAAAGTTTCCTCTTCCCAGGCCTCTCCCTGGGGCTTTCTTAAATGCCTGAGGCCAAGGGCTGCCTTCTTGGGACCCCCACCAAAGCCCTGCAGCCTCCTGAAGTCACGGTTTCCCTGATGTAAATTCAAAAGGTGAGGGGTTGGCTTATAGGAAACGCCCAGGGATTTTGAGTGCAGGTCTGAGCTGGCCAGTTGCCGCCCTCCCCCGGCCCCACACACACCTGGCTCAGCAGCACAGAGCCCCCAAGATGTCAGACATCACAACCCAGTTCCCACCATGCAGCTGCCTAGCTCAGGATGATCTTGCGTTCCCTTTGTAGGCTTAGAAAACAACAAGACAAAGTACAGGCTCTGGCATCCGATAGACCCTTGATCAAATCCCAGCCCAGACACTTCCAAGCTGTGGGGCCTCAAGGCCTCAGGGTACCTTCAACTCCTCGGGGCCTCGGTTCCCTCAGCTGCAGAATGGAGATAATGATAGCTTTTCATTAAAGTGAGCATTAAAGAGGTCAAAAAATAAAATAAAATACTCAGCACACTGCAAGTCCTCAATAAATACCAATTATTTCAATCACCACCATCCCCTGCCTCCAAGCCCCCTACACCCTTCACCATCCTCACTACTGTCTTTGGGTCCAGCCGGCAGGCCACCAGGGATTTTTCAGACACTCTCCATTTCCCCAGCCTGCCATCGGCGAAGACCAGCATTGGCTTCAGTGAGGAGTAGGGGGTCAACTTGGGTTTGTTCCCATGGCTTCCCTCCCAATACCTCAGTTCTGTTGCCCGTACCTGCATGGCAAATTCTATCTCCTGATGATTCTCCACATTGGTATAGAGCAGGGAACTGCAGCACACCTGCCATGATCTACTAGGCCTGCAGTGATAGCAACAAACAACTTTTCTGTAAGGTTTCTCACACATGAGCCCCGGGGTTATGCAAGCTACTGACCTTTCAGACACTTCCCTTATTCAGCAAATGTTTGGATGCCCAGCTCACAGGCTCGCTCTCCCCTCGAGTCTATCTAGCATTCAAGGTGAATTCCACACCTACAGGGATGACCTGTCCTCTTTTTCTTAGGCAAGAGCTTATACCACGCTCCATTTTTGCTGTGGCTGCCAGGAAGCTCAGAGCTGAGTGTTACGCCCAGTATTTTAATGTCTCCATCTCACTGCTCCTCTTCTCCATTTCGACTCAGTCACCCACAGGTCTCCTCTCTCTCCCCAGAATCCCTAACTCAGACGTCCTCAGATTTCAGATCACAATTTCTTCTTGTGTGTAGATTCAAATGCTTGCACAGCACCATCTCCATGACCTCACTGGGGCCACCAGTCCACAGGGTCCTTTATTTCTCTCCCATCCGCGCTTCCGGCCTTGCTCCCTTCCATGTCCGGCTGAAGTTCCATGATTTATAACTGCAGTACAATCTTGACAACGCTCTGAACTCCCCAGCATGGCGAGGTGCTGGAGGTGATTCTCTTTGATGTGTTCTTGTTAACCCCAACATGTTTTCTAATTTAACTACTGTCTGTGGAGGGGGGGGGGGAAGAAGCACATGAGGCGCCCCTTCCCCTGGAAAAATAATAAGATCAGAAAAAACACTTTGTCTTAAAAGAATAGTAGGCAGTTTCTGAGTAATACAGTGTGAGCCAGCAAAACTAAAGGCCACGGAAAAGTTTCAGACAGAATTCGGTTTTATTTCTTTTTCACCTTTCACATTCGCTTATGCCACCGGGAGAAAGAAGACTTCTCCTAGTGTGCATAAAGGTGACTGTGTGCTTTTTTACAGATGTCTTTTAAAAAAAATCTTTGATGTCTTTTGGTTGCTCTAAGACCTTTTGAAGCATTCTGGGTGATTACATAAGTCACAAAATAGCTAGAGTGAAAATGGATTCTTTCTAGACGGTGTCATTTGATGTAAAGGACCGGGCGGTGAGCTCCCCAAACCTTCCTTCCATGTGTGTACTGTCCTCAGAGCACGGACAGCCTCCACTGGTGTTCACAGTGTGAAGAGAGACATCCCATCTGCCTGTGCCCACAGCGGGATGCACATTTTTAAAGTTTTAGTTTTCCTAGAAACCCAAACACCATGCAACTTTTTCTGCTGTGGGGACGTGATGGGTCCCATAAAATGAGAGAGGAAGAGACACAGCAATGTGTAACACCAGGGTCCTTAGGTATCATTTTATGGACACCCTGCCCCCCGCTTAGAAATGGGAAAATCAAAGCCCACAAAGCCCAGCGAGTGACAGAGCCAAAAAAGAGGCTCCGTCATTATTAATCCCCAGTCTGAGGGTATAAATTAATACCTGGGGACTCCAAGCTCCCATGTCCGACAGACGGTGCTGCCACCCACTTTGTAGCCAGCAGAGGGGCCCCCTCTCTGAGCCTTCCAGCATCACTCCCAGCTGTCGGGCCAGGGCTCCCATCCTGCTCAGATCAGAACACACACCCCCGCCGCCCCCCTCCCCAAGCCATCCGTTTCGTTTCTCTCTGCAATGTCTCACTCACAGTGTAAAATTAGCTCAGCCATGAGTTTCAGGAACAAATACCTGCAGCCCCCTTCGGTGGCAAGAAAAAGAAACCAGCGGGGACTTTCCTTCTTTCCTGCCAGACAGGGCTGGGCCCCCAGCCATGCAGGAGTGCAGGGGAGAGCTTGCGGGGGAGGGGGGACCTCTGCTGTCACCTCGTGTCCCCCGGCCCCCACATATCACCTGGGATGCTCAGGAAGCAGAAGAAAGGTCCTGGGCCTTGTCCCCTCTCTTGGCCTCTTCACCCTGGGCAGCTGTTCGCCATATTGAATGTACGTCCTGTTATTCTCAGAGACACACATTCCTGAGCTTTTATGGAAGCGTGACATAGAGACCGAAACGTGCACCCATCGTAAGCACGGAGCTCAGTGGGTTTTCACACCCTGAGCGCCCGTGTAATGGCCCTGGGTGAAGATATAGCACATTATTAGCCAACCCCCCCTAGAAACCCCCATCCCAGTCACTACTCACCCTCTAAGGGTAACCCCCATCCTAGCTTCCAATACTGTGGGTTCGTTTTTTGCCTGGTTTTGAATTCTGTGTAAATGGAATCAGAGCGTGAGCTGTTTTGTTTCTAGTTTATTTTACTGAATATTATGTTTGGGAAATCACCCACGTTGCTACATGTAGTTGTGGGTCATTCGTCCTCGGCGCTCTATCCTCTATTCTGTAAATACATCACAGTTTGTAAGGTTACACAATAGGACACTACCATTATTGTAGGTTAAAAAAAAAACCAGTAAGACAATTGGCAATTTCATATGATTCCACCTAGTATTTATCCATGAATTTTATTTCTGGGAAATATTGGGTTGTCGGAAAAGCCATGATGCACTTTTGCGATGAAAAACATAGAAAAAATACATCATGACTTTTCCGACAACCCAATCGATGGTACGGTGTTGGTACTCTCATTCTGGCTCTTTTTCTTTAAACTTGGCATTTTGTTTTTAAATTCATCTATGCTGCTATCTGTACATCAGTCTGAATGGCTGCATAGCCCTGCATGGGGCACACCCACCATGTTGCCCACCCCTCACTGTTGGGCATCAGATGCTCCCACACTCCTCTGCATATACGAGGTCAGACAATTAAGTTCGCGAACTCATCCTACAAAAAGTGCTACATACCTCATTGCTGAAGATCACTATGGTCACCTTCAAAGTACTCCCCCTTGGGAAGCTATGCACTGACACCATCGCCTTGTCCACCATTCAAAGCAATTTTGGAACTCTTTTTCTGGAATGGCCATCAGAGCTGTCATCATATTACCCTTGAGGTCCTGAATGTCATCAAAATGTCTTCCTTTCGATCTTTCCTTTATCTTCAGGTAAAGAAAGAAGTTATTGGGGGCCACATCAGGTACAGGGAGGGTGTTCCAATACAGGTATTTGTTTACTGGCTAAAAACTCTCTCACAGACAGTGCCGTGTGAACTGACTGGTGCATTGTCGTGATGCAAGAGCCATGAATTGTTGGTGAAAAGCTCAGGCCATCTAACTTTTTCACACAACCTTTTCAGCACTTCCAAATATTAAATTTGGTTAACTGTTTGTCCAGTTGGTATTATACAAATTCATAATGAATAATCCCTCTGATATATATATATATATATATTAAAAAAAAAGGTTAGCAACATTGTTGCAACAAGTTCCCGAACTTAATTGTCAGACCTCATATAACACTGCATTAAACATCCTCATCTGTGTCCCCAGATGGGTGCCGGGTGGGAATTTCTTAGGGCTATATAGTCCAGGAGTGGAATAGTGGGGTCACTTGCGTATTCTTGGGAGGCCACATTTTTTTAAAACGTTCACTGCATTGATACCCTGTAGCATATCCAGCAGCCCCAAAGACAGTGTATGGACTGAGTGGTGAGCAAGCCTCCTATAGTTTCAGGACAAGAGGAATTGGGAAGGGGTGGGGAGGGGGAGAAGGGTGCGCCATGATCAGCCAGCAGGGGGTGCTGCTTCCTTTGGGATCATCAAAGCCAAGGGTCCCAGGAGGTTGGAGAGGCCCATCCATGGCTGCTGTTCCAGCCGCCCTGTGCCTGTGCCTTCTCAGTGACTCCCCATCTGGAGCTGGCTGAGCCCCCAGGGTGTCCATTTACGGGGCAGGGGGTTTTTACAAGAGTGTGCTGGGCAAGAAAGGGTCCTCGCATTTCCACACGCCTAGATGTCCACCTCAGCTATCACTTGGCCATTGGGAAAAGAAAGCAGAAGTCAGCAAGAGACCCACCCCAGCACCTCAGGGGTCAGGGTCCCCCCACCAGAACGCAAGCTGCCAGTCAGCAGCCTCCATGCATTTTGCTTAGTATGTCCCTTTTCTATAGCCTTGCCTGTTTGGCACCTGGACTTGGAATTGTAAGGATAAGAAAGTGAAAATGAAAGAGCAAGTTGTGCAAATATTGACAGCAGAGGCCATGGTCTGGGGGGCACAGGTGTTCCCTTATTCAACATGATAAGTGCTGATATCATTTGAACCTTGGGTACAAATCTCAAGCCTTGATGACAGCCCTCAACTGAAAGACCAGAAAATGTCCTTGTCTTTGCACTTTCTCCTAAGATGACCAAGTCCCATCGATTCATTCGTTTGTTCATTTTTTTTCACTCGGCGTTTACTAGGCACCTACTGTGTGTTGGAGACGGGGTCAGCCCAGGAGACCGAGTGGCAACAAGGCCAGAGCCTCAGACAATGGGGCAGGCCGGTGCCCCTTTCATAAAAAGTCTCAGGTGTAGACTTCTGGAGGCTTCCATAACACTGTCGTGAACTTTAAGGGAAGACATCCAAACTTCTGCTTGCTTTTGGAGCTCTACTTTGGCATTGCTTCATTTTTAAAAAAACAACAAAAACAACCAACCGTATCAACCAAACTAGAAGTGGCCCATGCTTCGTTCAACTTCTGACAGTCCCTGGACAAGACCTAGAAGCCCCTCAAGGAATGGCTGCTTGATCTTCCTCGGGCTGCTTCTCTCCCACACAGTGTTCTCAAAACAACTGTTTTTAGTAAATTAACGCTCGGGGTGTATCTAGATCCTAGAATCACAACAGCCACCATTGTGTGCATGCATTTCTGTCCTAAGCGCATCAATCAACTTATTAGGATCCCCAGTTCACAGATGAGGAAGAGGAGGCACAAAGAAGTTAGGAAACTCTTTGAAGGCCACCTAGAAAATTGGTTCAGAAAGGGGGTCCAGCCCAGGCAGTCTGGCCCTGGGGCACCCTGTAACCTCTGTTTGCTACTGCTGGATATGCAACACGTCAGAGGGGCCCAACCAGGGCCGCCCTCCTCACCAATCACTTCATGGTGAGACAATCACTAGTGAGACATCTGGAATGCGGGAGAAGGTTGTAGAAAATGAATATTTCCTCCAGTAGGCTCTAAGATGGCTCTTGGGAAGGCAATGCCTTGAGATTTTATGGCTTTTCAAAGAAGGGAGCCAGGACAGCAGTCCCAAGAATTATGGTTTTATGACACCGCCATATCCGGTTTATAAATGTTTGTTTGACTTCCCTTTTCACTTTCTTTTTTTTTGGGGGGGGGGAGTGGTTACTCCCCATCCCATGTTTTTGGGTTTTTTCCCTTCCAACTTTGTGTTTTCCTGTGCTTTCCAGGTTTTCTTCATTGAGCGCATGGTATGTTTGGAATTAGAAGAAAAGTTACTTTATGTTAGTAGATAAATAAATGCTTGCTATCTCTAACCCACAGGTCAAGGGAAAAAAGAAACTGAGGATAGTCATTAAAGTGGTCAATATCACTCAGTTATGACATTTTCTCAGCATATTTTCTAGGCAGACGGGGCTTCAAAGGAAATTCTTTGAAAACATTCCTCTAGTTCAGCATAAAAACATGATCAGGTCTGATGGCGCTCCCATGGGGGCCCCTGTTGGTGGTATTACAGATGAGGAAACTGAAACCCAGAGTGGTTATGCACTGTTCCCAAGTCCATACAGCTGTGGTTCGCCCTTCCCAGGACCAGGACCAGCGCGGATCATGAGCTGCTGTGGAAAGCGGCAAGAACACAGCGGGTGACGGGGGGCCGGGCCAGCTGCCTATCAAGTGAGACACAAAGCCCACCACCCACTTTCTCCAGGCTTATTAATAAGCATTGTGAGTGGTCTTCGCCAAGCTGACGGCTGAGAAATGGACCCTAAAGCAAAACTCCTTTCATGTAGGAATAAGGTTTTGCCAGTCCTGTGGCTGTGAAGAGCAGAGGGTGTTCGTAAAAGTCACTTCCTCGCTCCAGGCCTCAGTTTCCCCACTCGTAAAGTGAGGGTTGATCAAGATAGTAATAATAACTTGCATTTATGAAGGGTTGGTTATCTGCCCAGGACAGGCTCACTTAATCCTCACAAGAGCCCTATACAGATAGGTAAACTAAGGCAGAGTGTGGCTAAGTCATCTACCGGAGTGACATGGTGACTACGAGCAAAGCCATGATTTGAACCGAGGGCCTCTGACACCAGAGCCCGGAACCTGATCTCCACACCATCTGATTCGGGAAGTTTCTAGAAGCCTTGCTGGCTCCACATTGTTCTCCAGTCTTCATCTCAATAGTGGGAAGGAAGGGGGTCCAGGGGTGTTCCCGTGGGAGTTAGGACTTTCACGCAGCACACCTACCCTCTCCAGGGCAGAATGTAATGGTGTTTGTGCCGACAGCCTGCACTTGATTTCCTACAGGGGAAATAGTGGGGGGAAACCGGCTTCTGCCACATTCAAGAGGATAGAAGAAGAGGAGACAGAGGGCACAGTAGCTAAGCCAGGAGCTTGGCCCATCCTTGGGTCTGAACGTGTGAGCCTCAATTCCCCATCTGCAAAATAGGGTGATGGGGCTGTTGTTAGACACCAATTCACAGCCAAGACAGAGCTCAGGACACCTTCTCCCTTCCTTGAGAAGGTGATAATCACAGCTACATGCAGGGAGCATGTTCTACATGCCAACTCAGTGCCAAGATGCCACCTGAGTAAATCATTAGTCCTCACAGCTGTCCAATGAGGTGGAAGCTGTTACTATCCCCGTGTCCCTAATGGGGAAACCAAGGCACTGAAAGGATCAGTAGTTCCCTTGGCTAGAACGTTGGGTACCTGGAAGGAGAGCCCTCCAGCAGGGCTCTGGGAACCGAGGCTTGGGGCACCACACCACAGACCTCTCAAAGCTGGCGCCGTTATTGCCACCCGGTACGCCAAGAACTGAGGCCACCTGTATCATTCACCCATCATGCATGTCACCACTGCCAGCAGCCCCAGAAGGAACGGTGACAGGTCCGCATTCTCACCCCAAGGCCGGCACACGGACATGCTCCACTCTGTGTGGGAGCAAGCCCAGACAGGGGCTGCAGATAGCAAACACCAGACAGCTGCACAGCTGGACATCAGAAAGGAAAACAGAGCTCGCCCTGCTGCCTGTCCACCAGGGCCAGGAGGCCCTGACCTGAGAGGAGCAGGAGGCTGCATGGGCAGGCCACGTCTACAAATCTTTGGCCCCGCTTGGACTACCCCACATGCGGATTGTGAGCTTCTCAGGAAGTGAAGGCATCAGTGAGAGGCAAACTCCGGCTGTGTCTCCCTGGAACGTAACGGGAGAGACAATACTTTAGAGTTGAGTGGACAAATGTTTCAACCCCACTCAAGCGATTCTTAGCTGAGGACCTTGAAGCCTCACCCTCACCCATGTGGCTCACCAGCCCTAAGTCAGGCCTAAATAAGACCTCCCTGCAGAGTCACCAACAGGTTTAGAAGCCCCGAGGAAGCTGAGGAGCCCACTTGACAGGCCAAACTGGGCAAGAGAAAGTGTCCACCCCCCACCCCCCACCCCCGCAGAGCACCCCCTCCAGCCTGGGTGGCTCCGGCTGTCACTCTCCCACAGGCAGTGGAGTGCAGTATTAGGGCACTAGCCCTGAATCCAAGCTTCCTGGACCCTTGCCCCATCACTGTGTGGCCTCACGAAAATGACTTCACCTCTCTGGACTTCAGTTCTGCTCCGTACAATGGGGTTAAAAGTAGTTCTTATCTCACAGGGTCATGGGTTCCATGCATTGGTGCTATGAATAGGGCTCGGCACATAGAGCTCAATGAATTCGTTATTCTGTTAATACTACCTGTCTCTCCTAGGCCACAGCAGCCCAGGATCCGTGCTGGGGCCCAGCAGAGGGCTTTTATGACTGTCCTTGGAAAAGAGGACACCCAGGGAGGCAGACTGGGACCCTGGGCCTTGAGGAGGGCTTCAGGAGCCACTCACTGGCCTGCACACTGGCTCATGAGGCCACATGTGCACACAAATCCATACACAGTGACACGTACACACACAGGCATACCAGCGGCTGCCTCTCCTCTCCTCTCCTTCCACCGGAGCGGGGCAGGGCGGGGCAGGCAGTGGGTACAGTGCCAGGGCAGAGCCCTATTGCTCAATGCTAGGACCGCGCTGGGTCTCAACGGTCAGGGTCCCGGCTGTCGGAGCCCGCGGGGCCTCGCAATTCAGCCTTTGTGGGCCACGGGCTTATAATATTTTTAGAGAAGTTGGGTTTCTGCCAAGTTCCTCTGTTTCAGATTCTTCCTGGAGCTGGTGGGTCCCCGCCTACCGAGGTCCTGGGCCCCACCATTCACAGGCCCGTCGCCTCTTTGGGGGACTTTGCAGAATCATAGAGGCCACCAGCTACTGAGTCTCCCTCTGATCCCATATAGGGTGCCCAGCCGGCCAGGGGGACTCTCCTAGGCCACCCAGCACCCTGTGTCCCTCCAACTCAGACAAGGCGTTCTTAGAGCTCTGCATCTCTCTACACCCTCCATCTCCCAGCTTCATGTTTTCTTTTTGTCATCCCCCCTGCCTTCTCTTACGTGAAAGATCCAGGTCTGACTAGCTAGCGAGCCAAGGGTTGCATTCATTTCACCTCTTTGTGAGCAAATGCATGCCTCTTTCCCTGGCATCCAAGCCCACTGAGGTGGTTTTCCTTTGTTTTGTTTCATTTGCTCAGACATGGGCAAGAGTCATTTTTCCAATATCCCACTAGGTCATAATTCAAAAATCAGCTCCCACGCCAGCGATGGCAGGTGGGTTGCCATGGGCTACTGTGTATAGCCAGCAGCCAGCGTGAGCGGCCAGCAGCCGCAGTGAGCGGCCGTCCAGAAGCCGACGACTGATCTGCCTCACCCGGGAAGAGTGCAATGATGGTGCCAACTTGGGCCAGTGAAGCAACGTCCTCCACAACTAGACTGAAGAACAACAACAAAAAAAAGGATAGCAACTTGTCTGTTCCCCTTACCCTAATTCCCCAATAAAAATCTTAAAAAAAAAAAATCAGCTCCCAGACTTGAACACAGGGCCACCGGCAGTGCAGAGTGTGGCTGGAACACACTCCTCTCAAAGCCTGCTCGAGGGTGGGTGCCGTGGTGCATTTAGACACTGGGCGACTATGGCCTCACCGTGAGACTGTCCCTGCTCCAAGAGGGGCACCAGGTCACAAAGCAGGAGATTTGGGTTGTAAAGTCACTCTTATCCATTCTTTAAGACTGTCCATTTAGCTCGTGTTGCTGCCACGAATCACATGACCACAGATTCACCAGGTTGAAACAACCCAAACGTATTCTCACAGTTCTGGAAGTTAGAAGCCTGACATGGGTCTCACTGGGCTAAAATCAAGGTGTGGGCAGGGCTGCATTCCTTCCGGAGGTCCCAAGAAAAAATCTGTTCCTTTGGCTTTTCCAGCTTCTAGAGGCCACCTTCAAATCCCACAGTGTGGCATCTTCCAGTGTCTCTGACTCTGCTTCTGTCCTCACATGCTTTCTCAGACGCTAACCCTCCCGCATCCTTCTTATATGGACCCCTGTGGTGACACTGCGCCCACCTGGATAACCCAAAATAATCTCCTTCCCTCACGATCCTTAACTTATTCACACCTGCCAAGTCCCTTTTGCTGTGTCAGGTCCTATGTCCCCCGGTTCTGGAAGTTAGAGGAGAGACATCTTTATGAAGGGGGTGGGGAAAGTCATTATTCTGATTATTCTGCCAACCACACTAACCTTCGGCAACTTACTGGGCATCTCTTTCCTCGTCTGTGAAATGGTTATGATGGTGATTATAGTGATGGCAGTGATGGTGGTAATGATGGTAGTGATTATGGTGGTGATGATGGTAATGATAGTGGTGATGAAGATGATGATGATGGTAGGTACCTACTGCTGTGGGGCTGTTGGGAAGATTAAATCAGTTCACATTTACAGCTCATACAGTTACATCAAACACACAGTAAGTGCTACATATGTGAGTTTGTCAGGTATAAATAAGGGAAGGGGACCTTTGCTACAGGGAAATTTCTGCACATAGCTTTAATTCTTTCACCTTTAGGCAACTGCCTTGATCTAGAACATGATAATTTTTTCATGAGCCTTCAATGAAAATGAACATTCCCACCATAGCATTAAAACAGCTTAGTCTCCTATGAAGGACTGGGCAAGTTATGTACAGGTGATAAATACACAGAGGTCCCCTAAAGTTGGTTTAAAAAATGACCTAATCGGGGGGTGGGGGTGGGGGTAGAGTAAACCAGTCCATCTCTCAGCACCCCTCCCACCCACAGCAGCCTCCTCGTTCCCTCACATGCACCAAGCACCTCAGTCCCCAGGGCCTTTGCACTGGCTGTCTCATCTTCCTGGACATCCCTTCCCCCACCTTCAAGACCAGTCCTTTTCCTTCCCATCCAGTCTCCTCTCCTGCTCTAGGACACAACCTAGATGGACTGCCTCAGAGAGAACTCACCCTGAGCACCCAGCTGAGGTAGGTGCCCCATTGCTCCAGAGGGCACCTTTTTTTTTCTCTCAGATGATCATTCTATACTCATCTGTTTGGTCGCTGGCTATCTGGAATGTTGACCATGCATGTCTGTTTGTTCACCTGGTGCCCAACATTATGCCTAGCCGTTGGTGAGCTCTCTTGGCGCATGGCCGTGAAGGAGTGTGGAAAGCCAGACCTCCAGCCATTAATCTAAGGTTAACACTGGTGCCTTTCTATGACATCGTACTAGGGACTGCACACCTCAGGACGAAACCCACATGGAGAGAGAGAGAAATGAACAGACACTGAGGACACTCTGAGGTGCCTGCCAGACGGAGCCCTTCTCCGGCACAGCGAGCACCGAGCCGCGCTGGGTGCAGTCGCCTGCCATCTCCCCGGGGCCCCATGTCAGCCCTGTGAGTTAGGGAGGGCTAGGATTCCTGTCCCTTGTTTTGAAGATGCAGAAACTAAAGCCCAGAGAGGTTACTCAAACTGCCCAGGGTCACAGGGCTGGCATGTATCCTGGCTCCCTGGCCTCCAGTCCACAGCTCACTCAGCTGCCCTGCAGCCTCTGGGCCCTTCTCCAATCTTGGTGAAGACAGGCTGACCCCACCACAGTGTGGCAGGGAAACCATCCATCCCCCTTGGGCACCCCATTAGCAGGGTAACTGGCAGTGTTTCTACAAGGCCTGGATGGATCGTGTGTTAGGAACCCCCATTTTAGAGCCAATGCTAAGAGACCAAAATTTGTCAAGCAACTTGGCCCTGCCCTGGGTTCCCTCCCAATGCACACACACTGACACTACGAATGTGCATCTCAATCTCAAGCTTTCCAAGCAAGAGAGGAAGGGGAGATGACCAACCAGGGAGCAGAGTTGAGCAGGATCTGGTCTGGAGAGGAGGGCAAAAGCCGGTTGGCCCAGACAGAAGAGCAGGAGAGCTAGGACCTCTAGGAGAAGCTTGAGACAGCTGAGGGATAAACTAAATTCAAGGACTCAGCTTGAGCGTGGCCCTCGTATTCCTTGCTAAGTAACAAATCATGACTGTGTCTATTTTTACCTAATCTTCATCATTACAGTGGTGAAAGAGCAGTGACAATTGAGGAAGTATGCGAGGACTTTTTTTCTTCTGAATCAAAGTGTAAAACTTTCCTTTAAGATTCCAGCTTTTCAGAGAGTGTGCTGGGGCCCGAGGGGTCAGGCAGAGGCATCAGCTGCTCCAACATGAATCCTTGGTTCATCTGTCCTAACATGAAGCTGGAAGGCCACTGCTATGACCCCGTGGGTCCTGCATCAGGGTGGCCCTGAAAGCTGTGTGTTGTGACATCTCCAGGGTGGGTCGGGCATGTCGTAGGGTGCAGGGTTGGTTTTTCAGATTACCCTCGAAAACTCTTGCCCAGAGCCTTTCTTTCATAATGTGGCTCACAACATTCCCACAAACCGTTACAAAGTATTTTAGGCGACACATTTCTATAACTGTAATGCTCCTTAAAACTTTTTTTTTCAGTTTTGTCCTTTTGCAAAATAACTGTTTTTATACTGATTCAGAAGCTCTTTCTCTCAGAATTATTCTCAGCCAAATTGCTCTAGCTTATGGTGCTAAAGAGAAAGCTGAGACCAAGGGTACATTCCTCGGTGTCTAACCCAGGCATTAGGCTGTGCAAATAAAGCCCCAGGCAGCAAAAGCCACCTCCTCTGCCTCGGTCTTCGTGCTGAGTACTCCATAGAGGGCAACTCCCACACATGGCCTCCTCTTCTTCTCTATAACAGGCAAAGGTGTCACCATTTGAAAGCAACCAAGAAAATAGGGTATCATTCTGATATTCCACAAGCAGGAATCCCAGGCGTAAGGTCTCATCTAAAGCAAGTCACTCTCAAGACCACATCACTGTGAAAGGCAACCGCTGTGAACCTGTAAACATTCCTTTGTGTGTAAAATCCAGACACTGTAAGGCACAGGGCAATGCATTCAGTGTAATCCTATTTTTGTAAACACAAATACACACACACACACACACACACACACGTCTGGGAAGGATGTTAGCAAACAACTAGCATCAGTTAGTTACTTATGACTTGAAATTTTGAGGAAGGGAGAAGCTTTTTCACTTTCCACATTTTTCTCTATTGTTTAAATTTTGTGTTAATACACATACACTCTTCTGTGTGCTTCTTACATTTGTATGTATTTCTCCTTAAAAAGCAATAAAGGGGAAATATTATTGTGCACCTACAACACACACGACACTCAATTGAAGGCTGAATGTCATACAAAAGTGAGAAGTGGTAATAAAAGCAGTAATTCTGTTTAATTGAGGGTTTTCAATGTGCCCAGCACTTTTACACATGATCTTCTTTGATACTTAAACAGCTCTTTGATGTGGCTACTATTATTCTTTCCATTTTACAGGTGAGGAAGGACGGTGAGACTCAAAGTTAAGCTGGACATCCAATGGCAATAGCATCAACACAGAGGGTGGTGACAGGGCTTGAACTTAGGAGCCTCCAACCTAAACACTATGATTCAACAGCGTGTAGCAGGGAAAGAACACATAGAAAAGGCAAGGTGCATAAGAAGGGGGTTTGAGCGAGGCAGCTGTTGGGAGACACTAGGGGTGGAAAAGTGTAGGACCAGAAGCCATGGTGAACTAGGAGTGGTCTTCTAAGCACCTACATATTCAAGCCCTGGAGACACATTTGGGTGAAGGGCTGAGTTCCAGTGTTTACCCAGCGGCACCCTGTGTGCAGCTACACTTTTGAGATTCTCAGTTTTTTGTGATATACTCCAATTTTTTAAAAAATCATTCTTGTTGTTCACAAGTTTACATGTCACCCTGTCAACACAGGTATATCAAACTGATGAGGCTCAAGAAAGTGTTCCTTTGAGCCCCTCGATAATTTGTGATAAGGCCAAACAGTGATGCCAGCCTCTGCTGAGACCCATGAAAACAGAAGACTGGAGACAGCACCCCCAGGATATTAAATCTCAAGCCTGTATGCGTTGGAAAGAATGTTTTAAAGTACAGTTTGCATAATATAAAACTCATGGACTCAAAAAACACAGAAGCAGTGTTCCCTGAGCTGTTGAGAAAAAGTGAATCAGGAGGAGATTTACTTAAGGAGCAGTGTTTTTAACACTTACAAATTTGGTTTCCTGGGGAAGCAGATGCCATTTACAAATTTGGTTTGAGGGTATTCAATTCCATGTCATTCGTTTCCATTGTGACTTTTTTTTCCAACTTCAGCGTCACAACCAGGGTATTTTTGAGGAATAGAATTGCATGGCTAGCAAGAGATTACACCACTGAGTTTTCAAGGCCAATGGATTGGGTGTTTGAAGCGCGGCTGGCACATACAGTAGTGCAGTTTGTGTACTGCACAAGTAGAGTTAAAACTACAAGCTGTGTGTTGCCTTGTCTGAAGCAAGGGGCTCCTTTTTTTTTTTTGCACAAAAAGCATGGCTATGAGCAGATCTACATTCACCCCGAGGGGCACGTTTTTCTAACCCATCTTCCCAGTAGGGGATGCCTTTTTCCAGTTTACACAAGAGTGCCATACAGGCTAGCTGGTGATGGCTCTAGGCTGGGAGAGCCAATGGAGTGAGAGGAGAGGAGCAAACCCGGCCTTGAAAAGACTATGATGAGATCAGAAGAAGGAAGAGAAGTTCAACTTGTGGTATGATTTTTTTT